>NC_046658.1:83773864-83843558 GCF_010883055.1 Belonocnema kinseyi | reverse complement strand
TCTGTATGTAATTTAAGTACGGCCCCTATTGAATGGAAACTAAGGAGCCGTAATTTTTTGTTGCAGGCGATGCACGAAAATGAATGCGTAGGTGCGATTGTTTGCAAACTGGACATCCACAGAAAGGTGATAAAACGTGGCTATATCGCGATGTTGGCAGTGGACGTGAAATTCAGGAAACGCAAGATCGGCTCGAATTTGGTGAGACGTGCAATCCGAGCGATGGTTGAAGACGATGCGGACGAAGTTGTTTTAGAGACTGAAATCACGAATCGGCCTGCGTTGCGATTGTATGAAAACCTTGGCTTCGTGCGTGACAAGCGACTCTTTCGATATTATTTAAACGGTGTCGATGCCTTGCGACTGAAGTTGTGGCTCAGGTGAAATTCATCTGCGTGCTTATGCCAATAGGAACTTAAATAATTGGAGTCACTAAGAAAGTTGGTTCCAGAAGACTTGAATTCGAAAGATGCTTATGCCAAAGAAGTTATCTCCGATTTTCTTTTTCTTCGATATTGTGGTATCGTTTCGCGACTCCTGGCTGTGCGTTGAACGAACGAAATGTACTCGATGTACGTTATCTTAATCGGCAGGGACGAGTCATCTGATCTCGAAAGGAGATAAACTCTTTGGCAATAGTTTGGGCAGCTGAGAATCGAATCGTTTGAAAAATATTTAAGTGAAAAGCCTGGGGCTTTGCATATGAAATTAAAAAGAGGATTTGTCGAGTTTCGCTCGACTTGTTTCGATTTTGATAGATTTGGATTTCGCAGATGAGTTTATAATATCGCGACTGAATGGGTATTAGTCCTTTAGTCCAAATGTACAAATTGTCTGAAAACCACTTTTCATTTTTTGTTTTTAAAACAGTTTTTATTCGAGGCGAGGTCTCGAGTGGTTAAATGTTTGTTTTAGTCGTAAGGATTCAGCGGACTTTCGATAATAAATGCATTAATTGAAGCGTGGTATTGACCATTTCGATGATTTAGTCAAGATTTTGAAAAAAGAATATATGAAAGGACAGTCTCGTGGTATTTAAAAAATATTCAAATTAAATTGCAAAGTGATATTTAAGGATTGTCCGATATTTATATAAATATATATAATAAAGAAATCAGAAATGATCAACTACACTGATTTGTTTGTAGACACTCGAAGCGGAAGCTCGTACGCATTATTGTCTACCTACTATACCTACCTACCTTTGTATAAAATAAAATCGAAACACAAATCATTATGTATCTATTAACAAAAACGTAAAAAATGTTGTTAAAAAAATTAATAAATGTTTTTACACATAGCCATGCGTTTTTTTTATATTTAGATTATTCCAACAGACATTATGAGCTGATAAAACTTGGAAAATTAAATCCAGTCAGTGAACATTTAATTTTTTTTTTTAAATTCAATATAATACAAGAAATAAAAATAATTATGGATTGTTTATTTGATTGTTGAAAATTAAATTATATTAATTCAAAAGCCTTAGTCGTTAAACAAATTTAAACGTCATTTTGAAACCTTATAAACATTTTTCAATTTTAAAATAATTTCAAATTAATAGATTCCTAATTAAACGCTTTTATGCAATTTCAAATTCTTTTCAAATATTATTTCTTTGAAATTTTTAATTGAGAAAAATAAACATTTTATATTTTGGAAACTTTTTTCATTTAAAACAAAAAATTATAAATAAAATATTCAACGCGAAACAGTTTGAGACAGATTTGTTCATCATTAAAATTTCAAAGAGCTAAATTTAAACTTTCATATTTACCATTTTATTTTCTCTATTTACAAAAAATTTTATTTGTTACTGAAATTGTCGAATTTTGCTGTTTAATTATCAGTTTAATGTTTACTAGCTTAGAAAAAATTCAAGTAAGTTCAAGATATTTAGAAGTTTTGAAAATAGTCAAAATTAATTTAAAACTTTAAATTATATCAAATAATTTAAAACAAAATGTAGATTTTTGCAGATTTCAACACAAAAATTTTGAATGTTCTGAAACAATTGTAAAAGGCTTTAAAAGAGTAAAAAAAGGTTCATAAGATTCTTGAAAAAATTGAAAATTATTTTTTATATTGAAAAATTAATTATAAGAGATTATTTTATGTTAAAAAGATTTAAAACGATTTCCAAAATTCTCAAAACAGAATTTGGAAGATGTTAGGCCAATTTTTTATTTTGCAGAATTTTTTTAAACTTTTTTGAAAAATTCGAATCGTTTCAAAAAATATGCAAAAGTTTTGAAAAAATTTAAAAATATTTCCAATGGCTTTAAAAAGTTATAAGGAATTTCAGAAGATTTGAAATATTTTAGGGCAAATCCTAGGAAAATTGAAAAATATTTCTTATTTTGAAAAAATAATGTTAAGGGAATGTTTTACGTTAAAAAGATTCCCAAATTGGCAAAAATGAATCTGGAAGAGTTTAAGGAAACCCTTTTAATTGTTCAGTATTTATTCAATTTTTTTTTAAAATTCTAATAATTTTAAAAGATATTAAAAAGTTTTGAAAACATTTAAAAATATTAAAAATTGGAAAGATTTCAAAAAATTAAAAAGATTTCAAGACAAGAAAAAAGTTTTTTGTCATACCTGGGAAGATTCTGAACTGATTTTTATTTTTTAGAAATAACTTAAGGTGATTATTTGAAAATATTTTAAAACTAAAACGAATTTTGATCTTTAAAAACAATTGAACAACTATTGAATTAAATTAAAACAAAAAAGTAATTTTTAATGTTTTAAATCGTTCAATTTTTAATGTGTATAGCTTAAAATTGCTTTTAAAATTATACAATTTTACAAATTCATTGAATCGTTCTTTAATTTAGAGCATTGAAACCAATGACCGCGGTTTTATATTTTTTAAATTGAACTGCACAACTTATAAAAGTTAACAATTTTGCAGTTCAACTTCATTTACTTTAAAATTGTCCAATTAAAAAGTATTTATAGCTTCCATTTTATTTTATACTTTAAAAATGTTTAAACTTCAATTTTAAAAGCTAAAAATTCAAGAATTTTTTATTACATTCGATGAAAAAGTGTTAGGTTTTAAGAGTTAAAATATTTTCGAACCCGGAAAAACCCTGGAATTTTTTCCTTTGATCAATACACTTTAGATTCTTGTATTTATTCTAATTTCCAGAAAATTTGCAGGTAAATTTATAAAACTTTTGTTCTTTTAAATACCATTATTGAGGTTATATACACGTTATATAAAAAAATAAGATTATAGTTCTAAAATTATAAATATAAACATTAAAAAAATCAAACTGTTTGGCCATTTCTATACATTGTTTTTAACTAATTAGGGCGTCATCAATTCTTGAAAACTTTAATTTAAAGAATTAAAAGAGAAGATAAAATTTCTTTTTTAAAAATTTGTTCTAAATTTAGGGAGTTATTAAAGATTCAGTAAATGAGTCTACGTGGAATAAATGGACAAATTTCTAAAATAATTAAATTTATTCAAAATATTTTGGATATCGACTTTACCGACGGGGCGCACGTCACATTAGCAAGTTCTTCAATACCAGAGATTCAATACATCAACAAAAATGTTTGAAGACGTTTAATTTCGTTTTTGTATACCGGGAAGGTTTATATTAATTATTCTGATAAAAGTTGAATAAAAAGTGTCATCTGCATAACAAAGCAACGATGGAGAAACCGCAGAAAATGCCGAAAGTGGCAAAGGTAAAGTAAAACATATATCTGAAAAAAGTTTTTAGGTTAATTCTGTTTCGTTATTTTGCTCTCTAAAGACCCTAAACTACGGTTTTTCGGTTTACAGACTTTGTTGCGCGATTTAAAAGTGTTTACATTTAATAATTCTTTATTAAAACCCACTTTTTTTAAGTAAATAATTATAAAAAATACGTTTTTATAGGTTAAGAACAAAGCTCCGGCGGAGATACAAATCACAGCGGAACAACTTCTCCGGGAAGCAAAAGAACGAGACCTTGAAATTCTGCCACCGGTGAGTATCATATTTCCCTTTTTTAATTGGTTTCTTATCTTTACAAATATATTAATGCTTTTTTTTCTGATACAGCCTCCTAAGCAGAAGATTTCTGATCCTCACGAATTAGCAGATTATCAGCATCGTAAAAGAAAAGTGTTTGAAGATAATATTAGGAAAAATAGAATTGTTATATCTAATTGGCTGAAGTACGCATCGTGGGAGGAAAGTCAAAACGAAATTAGGAGGGCAAGGTATGCTGCATTCCTTTTAAACAATATTGAGAAAATGTTGTCAAAAATACTTACAGTTCTTGCGATTTTATTGAAATCCTTAATCTAAACTATATGTTTTTAATTTTGAACTCTATTGTTATAATATACAAGGGTGGATCCAGAGCGATGTGACCCCCCCCCCCCCATGTTTTGAGAATTCAAATTAAACATTTGAAAATTTATATATCAGGTTGAAGTTTCAACCAAAAAAGATGAACTCACAAAAAATGTAATAGTTGATATTTTAACCGAGGAAAGATTTTCATTTTAAATCAAAAACAGTTGAAGTAAATAGAAAAAGAGGAGTTTTCAACAAAATACCCAAATATTCAGCATAAATAATTTTTTCAGACAACTAAGAATAAAAACTGCATCCAAAATAAAGCATTTTTAACCAAGAAGATTGATTTTGTACTATATAAGACGAATTCTCAACAAAATACATAAATTTTGTACCAAATATAGTTTAATTTTCAAGACAAAAGGACGAATTTTATATACAAAACAGTTGAATGTTTAACAGGAAAATATGAAGTTTCAACAAAAAAGTTAATTTTCAGTAAAATAGTTCATAAAAGTTAATAAAATATTGTTCAAACCCAGAAAGAGTTATTCAAAAAAATAAATAAATTTTCAATAAAAAAAGATGAATTCACAACAAAAATGGAATACGTAGTTAATATTTTAACCCAGAAAATATTTTCATTTTAAATAAAAAACAGTTCAATTGAATCAAAAACGATGAATTATCAACAAAATACTTAAATCCTCAGCAAAAATAAATTTTTCAGTAAACAAAGAATGAAAATTGCATCTAAAATAAAGAATTTTCATTCAAGAAGATGAATTTTCTACTATACAAGACGAATTTTTAACAAAATACATCAATTTTGTACCAAATAGCATAATTTTCTGGCTAAAAAGACGAGATTTCTACTAGATTGTTGATTTGTCAATGAAATAATTACATTTCCAAGAAGAAAGACAATTTATAAAATAAATATAAGACAAAAGACATATATTTTTAACAAAGTGGTTGCTTTTTCAACCAAGCAGATTATTTTTGTATGAAAAAATACGAATTTTTACCAAACACATACATTTCGAACCAAATAGTTAAATTTTCAGTCAAAATTAATTTTCTATCAAAAAAGGCGAATTTTCAAGAAATAAAATAAATTGTCATCCCATTAGTTGAAAGTTTAAACTGAAAAAAATCAATTTTGAGACAAAAATGGGATAGTTAAATTTTCATTTGAAAAAATTAATTTTTACAAAACAGTTGAATTTTCGACGAAATAGTAGAATTTTGTAACAAATGTTCGAATTTCTAAGAAAAAAAGGGGAATTTTACATACAAAATAGATGAAGTTTCAACCCGGAAGTATGAAATTTCAACAGAAAAGTTTAATTTCAATCAAATAGTTAAGTTTTCAATTTAAAAAATAAATTTTTATCCCAGAAACGGGAAGACTCAACAAAGAAGTGCAATTTTAAACCAAAGAGATGACTTTTCTATAAAAGTTATGAATCTTCTATTAAAACAAATAATTAATTTTTAAGAAAATATCTCAATTTTCAACCAAGGAAGTGAATTTTTATCCTAAAAAGGTGAATTTTCAATAGAAAATGTAATAGTTGATATTTTGACCAAAAAAGTGTGTAATTTTAAATAAACACAATTTACTGTAAAACAAGACGAACTTTTAACCAAATATTTTAATCCTCAACCAAAACAGATTGATTTTCAGCCAAAAATTCGCATTTTTAACTTCAAAAATTGATTTTCTACCAAAAGAGACAAAGTTTTCAAGAAATGCATACATGTTTAACAAAAATGTTGAATTTTCGACCAAGTAGATGCATTTTTTACCAAACTGTTGAATTCTCAATGCAAACAGACAAATTTTGTATAAAAGAATTGAATTTTTAACTGCTCTTATCAACTTTAAACCAAAAAAAGGAATTTTTAGTCCAGTATTTTAACTTTCACCCGAGGAGCTAAAAGTTATTCTGTAAATTTTCCTGGATTTCAGGAAATATCAGATTTCATGGAATTTTACGGAATTGAACCAAATTTAAGGAATTTTAATACAATTTCCACTATTTAAGTGATTTTTAATCCGTTCAATATTAAAGATAATAAAAAAATCTTAAATCTTCGAAGATTAAACAATAAAAAATTAGTAACGCTTCTGGTCGAGCATTTAAAAATGAAGAAACTTCAAAACAAATATTTACGAATTTAATTCTTTGAAATTAAATAACTGTAGTTTGAAGATCCTAAAAATTAAACTATTTGAGAATTGCGTATTCAAAACTATATATTTTTATTTAAATTATACAAAGTTTCTAGATTATAAAATGTATTAGGATGTATCATCATGCAGTATCAAATGACATTGAAAATTATTGGATGGATTTTATTACATTAAAAAATGAAATTTCTATCAAAATAATTATTTATTGTCATTTTCAACGGTCAACATTGGAGAATTTTAAATATTGTAAACCTTTAAAGTATAATCATTCTAGAAACGTTGGAATTTATATAATTTTTAATTGGAAGTTTTAATAGTAATTAATTCAAGCTTGATTGAACTGTTAATAATTTAAAACATTCCAAACATTCGTGTAAAATTGAAGTATTCGTCATAAAACTCAGTCGTCAAAATTAATTATTTTTTAATTGAACGAAATTCTTGGAAACATTAAAAAAAGAAACGAGAATCTAATTATTGTTTTTTTTTTTAATTTAAATGGATACATTTAACAGTATGCTTTCCAAATGTAATTACTAGGTTCTTTTTTTAATTTCCAATAGTTTCGTAGTTAAATTTTAATGATAGAGGTTAAATAAAAATAAAAATTTTGATTTATTCTCACATTAATTTCTTAAATGTGTCTTTTTTTAGATCAATTTACGAACGAGCACTAGACGTAGATCACAGAAACGTAACATTATGGCTGAAGTACACCGAAATGGAAATGCGGCACCGGCAGGTGAATTTTGCAAGAAATTTATGGGATCGAGCTGTTACAATTTTACCCAGAGTCAGCCAATTCTGGTACAAATATACCTACATGGAGGAAATGTTGGAAAATATTGCTGGTATTTTAATATTTATTTACTCCTCAAACAAAATTCTCCTCTATCAGGTTTTAGAATGTAATTTAAGTTAAGTTAATAAAATTGAATGAATTTTAGGTGCCCGCCAAGTGTTCGAAAGGTGGATGGAATGGGAACCAGATGAACAGGCTTGGCAGACTTACATAAATTTCGAGCTTCGTTACAAAGAAATTCAGAGAGCGAGGGACATCTACGAGCGATTTGTTATGGTTCATCCGGATGTCAAACACTGGATTAAATACGCGCGTTTTGAAGAAAATCATGGCTTTATAAGTGGAGCTCGTCAGGTTTATGAACGCGCGGTTACATTTTTCGGAGATGAAAGTTTAGATGAATACCTTGTGATTGCTTTTGCCAGGTTTGAAGAAGGTCAACGAGAGGTAAGTTTGAAACTGATAATTTTCGTGATTAAAATTTCATGGCAGAGAGATTGACCACTCGATTATTGAGTGTGCATCAGATTTCAAAATATGTTAAAGAATTTATCAATATTTTACAAAGATTTGACAAAGATTTTAATGATTTAACAAAGTTTTCAGAATGATTTAAAAAATTTCACAAAGATTTCATAATTTAAAAAAATATTTAAGTGATTTTGCAAAAGTTTCAAATATTTGAATGATTCCGCAAAGGTTATAAAGATTTCAGAAAGATTTCATAGGGTTCAAATATTTCAAAGTTTTTATAAAATTTCAAAGATTTGAATGATTTTACAAAGGTTTCAAAGATTTCAGAAAGATTGAAAACATTTCACAAAGATTTCGAAAATATCTCTGTGGTTTCCTAAAAGTATTAAGTATTTCATAAAAATTTCGAGAAGATTTCACAAAGATTTCAAATATTTCAATGATTTCGCAAAGGTTTCAAAGATTTCAGAAATATTTATAACGTTTGACAAACATTTCAATGCCTTCGCAAAGGTTTCAAAGATGTCATAAATATTTAAATAATTTCGTAAAGAATTAAAAAAGATTTCAAAGATTTCATAACATGTCAAAGAATTTATAAGATTTAAACAAATTTTTAATATTTCACACAAATTTTGATGACTTCGCAAAGGTTTGAAATATTTCAAACATTACAAAAAATTCAAAAAGATTTTAAATTTTAACAGATTTCCAAATATTTCACAAACATTCCACAAACATTTCAAAATATTTCAAACATTTTACAAAATTTTCAAAATATTTCCAAAGTTTTCGGGAAGTTTTCAAATGATTTAAGGCAATTTCAAAGAATTCAGAAAATTGTGTGGATTGCAACAGATTTCATAAGATTTAAAAATATTTCAAACATTTCACTAAAATTTTAACGATTTCGCAAACTTTTCAAAGATTTCAAATGTTTGAAAAAAAAATTAGAAAGATTTCGCGTAGTTTTTAAAAGATTTTAGAAAATTTCAAGAAGATTTCAAAGAATGCTGATTTCAAAACATTTCACAAAGATTTTAATGATTTTAAAAAGTTTCATAAGATTACAAAAGATTTTACAAAAACTTCCCAAAGATTTCAAAGATTTAAAAATATTCGTGACGTTTTCTAAAGATTTTAGAACATTTCAAAGAATTCAGTAAAAATTTCAACAGATTTCAAGATGTAAAAGATTTCATACGTCTTCAAAGATTTCATAACATTTCATTTTATGAAGTTTTCAAGAGATTTCACAAAGATTTCAAAGAATTCAGAAAGTTTCAAAAAATTCACAACAACTTTAAAAATTTCAAATATTTTAGAAATATTTTATGGATATCACAAAGGGAATAAAACATTTTAAACGAGTTCCAAACACTGCAAAGATTTCAACGGATTTTAAAAGATTTCATAGATTTATTATTGTTTTAAAAGATGTTATAAAATTTTAAAGATTTAAGTGATTTTGCAAAGGTTTAAAACATTTCAAAAGATTTCTGAAAGTTCTCAAAAGATTTCAGAAGATTTCAGAAAGATTTTCAAAATTTTACAAATATTTCAATGATATCCTAAAGTTTTCAAAGATTTCATAAATATTTCAAGGAATTCAAATATTTTCAAGTATTTCAAGAGTTAAAAAAGATATCAAAAGAATTCAAAGCATTCAGAAAATTTAAAAATATTTCACAAAGATTTCTATGATTTCGTAAAGGTTTAAAGTATTTTACAAAGAGCTCTAACATTACAAAAAATTTTCAATGATTTTAACAGATTTCAAAATATTTTAAAGATTTCCAAGATACCAAAATATTTCAAGGAATTCAAATACTTCAAAAGATTTCAGAAAAATATAAAAATATTTCACAAAGATTTGATTGATTTCGAGAGGTTTACAATATTTTAGAAGGAATTAAAGGATTTCACGAAGATATCAGACATACTTAAAGTATTTCAAAATATCTGAAACCTTTGACATTTTTCACATTTCAACATTTTCGAAAGTTGTAATGAGTTTTCAAGGTTCCAAAGATTTGAAATGTTTGCTTCACCTAAAACTTAAGGAGTAAAACAACGTAATAACAATAATAATGAAATTTTGTGTTTAATTGAATGAAGAGAAAGAAAAAAGTAGCTTAATGGGAAATCATTCGATCGGCAATTGGAAGTTCTATGGTTCAATTCTCAACGGAGCGAAAGGAGAAGATATTTTTTGAGAAAAAATGTAATTGAAAAAAAATAAATTGATTCATCTAGTCTGTAAATACTAAATAAGTTAAAAAATTCGGCTATTCTCTTATGATAATACAGATTTCTTGATTAAGGATATAATTATTAATAAGAATCCTTGAATATCTTTAATAGTAAAATATGAGGAGTGTCAGGATTCAATACAGAACATATAAGCGGAAGATTTGCTTTAGTTTTTATATCTGAAATGTGGAATAATTATTTTAAATATTTCATAAAGTTTTGATTTTTGGTTGAACATGCAAATAATTCCAAATATTTCAATGATTTCACAAAGATTTCAGAATATTTCACGAAGTTTTCGCGCAGCCTTGTTCACCAGATTTAAAATGATCGACCCCTCTTTCATGATTAATTTGAATTACATTTTATTTTCAGCATGATAGAGTCAGGGTGATTTACAAGTATGCTTTGGAAAATCTCTCGAAAGATAGGACACAAGCAATTTATAAGGCGTATACTATTCATGAGAAGAAATATGGAGATCGCTCAGGTAAGTTTGATTATTTTATAGTTTTTTATTTTGTTTTCTAAGCAGGATTTACTAATTCCTCTCATGTTTTCTTTTATTATTATTAACAGGGATAGAGGATGTGATTGTCAGCAAAAGAAAGCATCAATACGAACAAGAAGTTAAGGAAAATCCTTCTAATTACGATGCTTGGTTCGATTATTTGCGATTAGTGGAATCCGAAGGAAATGTCGAAGTTGTGAGAGAAACTTATGAAAGAGCAATAGCCAACGTTCCACCCACATCGGTACTAATATTTCCTAATTTGCGATAAATAAATTGATAGTTAATTTACAAAAGATTTAAATATATTTTTTTTAGGACAAGCAATTCTGGAAGAGGTATATCTATCTCTGGATTAATTATGCCCTTTACGAGGAATTGGAATGCGAAGACATAGAAAGATGTCGAGAAGTGTACAAGTATGTATTTATTTGAAATATGCTGCATTTTGTAATGATTCAATATACTTTTAGTTTAAAAACTCTTGTTTTACATTAATGTATAATTTTTTCAGCGTCTGTTTGAATCTAATTCCCCACAAGAAGTTTACGTTTTCTAAAATCTGGTTATATTACGCGCAGTTTGAGATTCGCCAAAAGAATTTGACAGTAGCCAGAAAACATTTGGTAAGTTTATTTAGATTTCAAATTAATTGTATATCTTTGTGTTTATGTTTTATTAATTCTAGGTTATTAATACTATTATTTAATCAACCATCACAGGGAATGGCGCTGGGAATATGTCCCAGAAATAAACTTTATCGAGGTTACATCGATTTGGAAATCCAGCTCAGAGAATTTGACAGATGCCGAATTTTGTACCAGAAGTTCCTTGAGTTTGGTCCGGAAAATTGCACAACATGGATGAAGGTAAATACAATAATAATCTGTATTAATTTCAGAGAAAAGAAGAAAGTTATAATAATGATAAAAAGTGATCTTACTCTAAAATTAATCATTCTCTTTCAGTTTGCTGAACTCGAAACTCTCTTGGGAGACATCGATCGTGCTCGTGCTATTTACGAATTGGCTATAGCTCAACCAGTGTAAGTTTACTATTTTTATCCATTTACTTAATTCAGGTACACTTTATCTCGTTTAAAAAATTTTAATTTTCCAAATTACAGTCTAGAAATGCCCGACATTTTATGGAAAGCTTACATAGATTTTGAAAGAGCACAGGATGAGCCCGAAAAAGCCCGGCAATTGTTCGAGAGATTGCTCGAACGAACTTTACATGTGAAGGTATTAAATTTATTTATTTATTATACAAACGCAGAGCTTAGATCGTACAATTTTTGTCGAATTTAAAAAAAAATACATAGTTTAAATTTTAATCACAATAAAACTTTAAAAATCAAAATTCAAAACTAGAAAAAATTGTAACGTTTTAATTCAGAAAATGAAAAAAAAGAATAGTTCATTCCTTTTTATTACAAATTTTACTGTTTGGTTGAAAATTTAATTCTTTTGTTCAATATTTATCTTTTTTGTCGAAAATTCTACTGTTTTGTTGATCATTCGCCTTTTGGAATAAAAAATTCTTCCTATTAGATTGAAAATTCCTCTTTTCGGGTAGTGAATTCATCTTTCTCAGTTGAAAATGGACTTTTTCCTTAAAAGTTCAACTGCCTTCTAAAAACTTCTTCTTTTTGTTTGAAAATTCAACTATTTGGTTAAAAATTCGTCACTTTTTATTGAAGGTCTACCTATTTATTGGATGAAAACGATTTATTTATTAAATATTCATCTTTTCGGACTGATAATTTCATTGTTTTCTCATAAATTTGCATTTTTGGCTTAAAAATTCATCGGTTTAGTTGAAAATGCAACTGTTATGGTTCAGGTTTAATCTCTTTTATTTTAAAATTCAACCATTTTGTTGAAAATTTAATTATTTAGTTCAAAAGTGATCTTTTTTGGTAAAAAATTCAACTGTTTGATTGAATATCCGTCTTTTTGGATAGAAAATGTATCCTTTAGTATTGAAAATTCTTTTTATGGTAGAAAAGTCATATTTTTTGGATGAAAATTAATTTTTCTTGATTGAAAATGAACTTTTTCGTTGAAAATTCAACTGTCTTCTTAAAAAAATCATCTTTTTCCTTGGAAATTCAACCATTTGATTGAGAATTTAATTATTTTGTTCTTAAATTATCTTTTCTTGTCAAAAATTCAACAGTCTTCCGAAAATTCGCCTCTTTTCTTGAAATTTTTCAACCATTTGGTTGCAAATTTAATTCTTTCATTTAAAAGTGATCTTTTTTGGTCGAAAATATAACTGTTTTGTCGAAATTTTGTATTTTTAGATAGAGAATTCATCTTTTAGCGTTGAAAATTGATTTTTATGGTAGAAAATTCATCTGATTTGGATGGAAATTCATTTTTCTTGACTGAAAATTAACTTTTTCGTTGAAAATTCAACTGTCTTCTAAAGAATAATCTTTTTCCTGGGAAATTCAACCAATTGTTTGAGAATTTAATTATTTTATTCAAGTTATCTTTTTTGGTCAAAAATAAAACTTTTTTGTTAAACATTTGTCTTTTTGGATAGAAAATTCGTCCTCATTGATTGAAAAAGCATCTAAAAGTTATATTTTTTGTTTAAAAAATCAACTTTTTGATTCAAAATTAACTTTTTTGTTAAAAATTTAACGGTATTCTAAAAAAACGCGTAATTTTTTCTTAAAATTATTACTTTGTTTATTCAACTATTTGGTGGAAAATTTATCTTTTTTTTTATTTAAAATGATCTTTTTTGTTGAAAATTTGATTTTTCTGGTTGATGATTCAACTTTCCTTTAGAGAATACGTCTTTTTGGCTTGAAAACTCAACTATTTCATTGAAGTTTACTGTTTTTTTGCTTGAAAATTCAAACATTTAGTTACAAATTCATCTTTGTAGGTCTCCTTTGGTCTCTTTTGCTTGAAAGATCTCAACCTTTTGTTTTTAAATGGAGCTATTTTTTTAAGCTTTTTCTCAATTCAAGTATTTGACTGATAATTGATCTTTCCGGTTTAAAAGTCAACTGTTTTCTAAACTATTCGACGTTTTACTTGAAAACTTCACTCGTTTTTAAATGTACGTCTTGGGTTGAAATTTTGACTTGATTTTAAAGGAATTTAAGGTGTTTCATAACGTTTTCAATATTTTATCTATATTAATTTTATTTAAAAGAATTTATTCCCTTATTTACGAGAAAAATTATCCTATTTTCCCTGTTTTGAGAGCCTTTTGAGCATTGAAGTCTCAATCACTAAAAAAGAATTAATTTTATATTTAAATTACATTTAAAGCCTTAATTGTTGAGTAATTTCAAGTTTAAAATGTTCAAAATGATCCTAGATTCAGAATCCTTCAAGCTAAATGACTAATTTATTATTGTTAAAAAATTGTTTTAACTTTGAAGTTTATTTTGATTGTGTAAAGTATATTTTAAAATCAATGAGAATTATGTGCTCTATATTCATTAACAAATAAAGTTACTATTTCAAACTTTTTTTCGACTTTTTTCTAAATTCCACGCTATTCTCTTTCTAATTTTATGCGACTTTTGTAAGCCTTCTAGTCGATCCGAGCCTTGAAACTTAGAATTTACAACTTATCAGCGACGTTATTTTATAAACGATTAAATTTATAGGTGTGGGTATCTTATGCCAAATTCGAAATGAGTAATCCGATCAAGGAAGACGGATTAAATAACGTTAGCCTCGCAAGGAGAATATTTGAAAGAGGCAACATTGCCCTGAGAGATAATGGAAATAAAGAGAGCCGAGCACTACTTCTCGAAGCCTGGAGAGATTTTGAGAATTCGCACGGAGACGAGGGAAGTCGTGGAAAAATAATGGAGAAAATGCCACGTAGAGTGAAGAGGCGCAGACGTGTTGTGGGAGACGACAAGGTAAGCTTAAACAAATAAGTTTTACAATTCTTTATTATTTATTTTATTACTTAGTGGTCATCTATAAATTACGTAACGTATTTTTTAAGAACTTTTTTTACCCCTCTCCTCTACCATGCACAGGATGTTTTGACCGAAAATTTTACAAATTTTTTTAACAATTTTTGATAAAAAAAAAACGTTTTTTGTTGATCGCATGCGAATATAGATTACAACGATTTGCTTAATTGAACTATAAATTATGGATTAACAAGTTAATAATAATTGTCTTTATAAGACTATTCGGAATCAGTTCAAAATTGAGGAATTTTCAGATTTTAACGTTAAAAATTAAATTGTTTCAATTGGAAAGTCATAACGTAAACCGATTATTACTGGGACAGTTACGAAAAATTAACTCACATAAACACAATTTTAAAATGGCGAATTACAATTTTTTATACAAAAACCGTTATAATAAGTGACTCATACATTATTTGATCGATTAGAACAGAATATACTTGATCAATTTTATAGTTAATTAATATAAATGGATATTTTTTAACTATAGCAAGAATGGATTGTTATAAATCATAAGGAATTTATTTCCCTTCATTTTAAAATAAAATTCATATCAACATGTTAACATTTTTCTTAACAAAATAATAAGATATGATTTTCAAAGTAGTTTATTGAAACCTCCAATTCTAACCTGAAATTTTACAAATTCATCACGTAAGTAATTTAATAGTAACTCATAAATTGAATTTTTTATCAAATTACTAAGTATTCATTAAAATTTAATATTGTAGATTAATATTAAATATGATAAATATTAATAATATTAATATTATCGATTTACTTGCATATTCAACTGTTTCGTTGTAAATTTTGATATAAAATTCATCCTAATTAAAATTAGTACATAAATTGAAAAAACTATTCAAACAATTTCAATTATTTTTTGTTTCCAAATTTTATTATTTGGTTGAAAATTTCATTGACTGAAAAATGTTTTTGATTAATATTTCAACTGTTTTGTTGAAAATCCGTCTTTTTGGTTCGAAAATTTATCTTTTTAATTATAAATTTCATATTTTTTAGAAAAAATGAAACTGTTTGGTTAAAAAAATACTTTTTTTTTTGTAATGAAAAATCTTATTTGATTGACAATTCACCTCTTTTGGTAAAATTTTTATCTGTTTTGGTTACAAGTCGAACTGTTTGGGTGAAAATTCGTTTGTTTGACCAAAAAAGGTGAATTCTGATAAAAAAATATAATAGCTAATATTTCAACCAAAAAATATTTTAATTAAACATGGAAAGCAGTTACGTTAATTTAAAAAAAAAACGAATTTTCAATAAAAATGTTAAAGCCTTAACCCAAACAGATTAATTTTCAATCACAGTTGCATTTTTGCTCACAAAAGGTAAAATTCATAATTAAAAAGATAAATTTTAAAACCAAAAAGGCGATTTTTCAACAAAATAGTTCAAATGTTAATAAAAAAAAATTTTCAGTCAAGAAAAAACAAAAATTGCAACCAAACTAGTAAATTTTTAATTTAAAAAGACGAGTTTTCTTAAAAACAGTTCTATTTTTAATTCAGAAATATAAATTTTCAACAGAAAAGTTGATTTACTTAATTTATTTTAAAAAGTAAATGAATAATTATTTCATTAATATTTATAATATTTAATATTAAATTTTAATGCTTATTCGCTAATTTTGATTGAAAAATTAAATTGATGAGTTACTATTAAATTACTTACCTAAGCTGTTGGCAAAATTTGAGGTTAGAATTGGAGCTTTCAATAATCTACTGTGAAAAACTTTTAGAATAAATAATCAATTGAGCGGCAAGTGTGGATCTCTCAGTAAAGGAAACGTAATTGCGCAACTTATGTTGAAATGCCCAAGACTGAGATAGTCAGCGAATTTGTCCAAATGCAGGACATTAAAATATTCATAACTTATTGAATAAAATAGCTAAAAAAGTTATGAATTTTATTCTTAAACATATTAAAAATATGCAAAAACATTACTTTTTCTATTAGTGTAGGAGATTTCAATAATACAAGGCTATAAAAGTTATGCAGAAAGTTTTAAAGTACAAAAAATGTCGAATTGGGCAGTAGTTCATTCGCAGATTTTGAGGAGTATTTTTTATTATTTTTTGCTAAATGTATAACTTTTCAGAACAAAAATAAATAGTGGTAATAAATTCAAAAGAACTTAAAAAATACGAGAAAATTTTTACTTTTATGATTTATGTCAATATATAAGATACTCAACGATATATATTATTGTTCCAGTATTGGACATACTTTTTACGTTGTCCCAGTAATGGTCTGTTTACCTTAGTAGTTAAACAAATTCAAACGCCCAATTAAAACTTTATCAGGTATTTTTAATTTTGAAATAGCTTCAAAAGAATAAATTCATAATTAAACGCTTTTTTCAAATTTAAAATATTTTTCTAGCCTAAAAATTAACATTTTTCAATTCAGAAAAATAACAAGTGCTTAATATTTAGAATCATTTGATTGTTCATGTTAAATCAATAATTATAAATCAAATGTTCAAAACTAAAAAAAAAGCTCAACTTTGATTGAACACCTGTAATTCCTAGAAAATATTCGAGTAAGTTGAAGAAATATTTAAGAGGTCTGAAAAGATTCAAAATTAATTAAAAAGTTTATAAATGTTTTCAAATAATTTAAATGAAGTGTCTACACATTCATAAAAAACCGGCTATTCCTACCGTAATTTTGGTGCAAATAGCCTACGGCCTAATTTAAAACAAAAAATGGATTTTTTCAGATTTTGAAAAAAAATGTAGAAGATTTTTAAGAATTGTGAAAGGCTTCAAAAGAATAGAAAAACATTTTTTTTAAGATTCCCAGGAAAATGCAAAATTGTCCATATATTTTTAATTTATGTAGAAAGAATTCGCATCATTATAAACAATGTTTAGCAGTTCTGAAAAAACTTCAAAATTAATTTAAAAGTTGAATAAATGTATAAAAAAAACATATAGATGTGTAAGGATTGGAAAATAAAATTTTGTAGCTTTTTAAGTATTTTTCAATTATTTAAAATTAATATAATTTAACTTTTAATTTAAGAAGTGTTCAGTTTATAACAAAAATAATCGTTCATATTTTTATATTTCTAGCTTAAAATTGCTTGAAATGTAACATTTTTAACTGTAGAGCTCGAATTTTTTATTTTCAATATAAAACGCTTAAGGTTCCTCAGATTTTGAGTCAAAATATATTGTCTTTTCAACAAAATGGTTTAATTTTCAACCAAAATGGATTAGTTCAATTTTGATTTGAAAAATTAATTTTCAGCAACAAAATTTTCGAAAAAATAATTTAATATTCTACCAAAGTCATCAATTTTTAACCAAAAAGATTAATTTCCAACCAACCAGTTGCATTTTTAACCGCAAATATTAAATTTCTACTAAAAGCGATGAATTTTGAAACCAAAGAGACAAATTTTCTAAAAGGAATTTGAAACTGTCTACTAGGAAACATTTTTAAGCCAAGAAAGAAAAAATTAAACCAAATTGTTTAGTTTTTAACCATATAAGACTAATTTTCAACTAAATAGTTAAGTTTTTGGCCAAATAGTTGATTGTTCAACCAAACAGTGGATTTTTCAAGCAAAAAAGGCTTATTCTTTAAAATACATTTAATTTTCCAACCCGAGAAGATCAATTTTCAACAAAAAAGATCAATTTTAAATTCAGATGTAAAAATTTTCTATCAAGAAAGATGAATGTTTAATAAAACAGTTGACTTTTCATACAAAATAAATGACCTTTTAATAAAATAGATTAATTTTTAACAAAAGAACTAAATCGTAAACAAAATATTAAAATTTTCAAAGAAAGCGAGGAATTTTCCAACAAAAAAGATTAATCGTCAAGCAGAGTTGCATGTTTAACCAAATATATTAAATTTCTACCAAAAGCGATGAATTACCAAACCAAAGATACCAATTTTTTCAACCAAGATTTTGAATTATCTATTAGGAAAGATTTTTCAGTCAATATAGAAAAAAAACACACCAAATTTTTGGATTCACTATCCAAAAGGACGAATTTTCTACAAAATAGTTCACTTACAAACCAGAAAAAATAAATTTTCAACAACAACGAAAGTTTATTTTTAAACACGAAAGATGACTTTTTGTCTAAAAAATATTAATTTTCAATTCAGAATTACGAATGTTCTGTGTGATAAAGATGTACGTTCAACAATACAGTTGACTTTTCAAAGAAAATAGATAAACTTTTAACGGAATAGTTGCATTTTTAACCAAATAATTAAATTTTAAATAAAATGGTCGTGCTTAAAATTAAATAAGTAAAAAAAATAAACTTCAACCAAAAACAGTTCTGTTTTCAACCAGATAGTTGAAATTGCAAGCCAAACAGACGCATTTTTCAGAAGACAGTTCAATTTTCAAGAAAAAGGTACAAATCCAAACAAAAAAAGAGGAAAATTTTTAATCGAAAAAAACGAGTTGAGTTGAATTTTCGACTGCAAACGATGTCTTTTTAAATGGATAGTTGAATTTTCAACAAAATATTTCAACTGGCAACCAAATATAGAATTTTGAAACAAAAGAGATGAATTATGAACCAAAAATATGATAGTAGACTCATCAATAGGAAATAGTTGAATTTCCTGATTGTGTTCTATTAATTCAATTCGCATTTAAGCGAAAAAATGACAGAAGGGAGAAGTTTCTTGAATTTCGTAACAATATTGCTCCTTCACCCATTTAACAGATAGTAACATTTTCTATACCCCCCCCCCCCCCCCCCCCCCCCCCCCCCCTCCGCCAACCTTCACAGAATTGATTTAATCTTACATAAATATTTCTAATTTTTTTCAGTCCGACGAAGGTTGGGAGGAAGTTTTCGACTTTATTTTCCCAGAGGACGAATCTCAGAGGCCACATTTGAAAGTGTTAGCATCGGCGAAAGCTTGGAGACAAAAAGTTGCGCTCATGCCGGAACAAAATTTAGCCTCCGAAACAAGTCAGAATGCAGAATCCGAAACAAGTCAGAATGCTGAAAAAAGTGAGAATGCTGAATCCGAAAATCATAATTCAAAATCCACAGATGATCAAAACACAGAATCCGCCTCTGACCAAAAATTAGATTCTGAAAGTTGATTTTTAGAAGGGATATTTTTTATTTAAAAAAAATCAGAATGCATGTGAATAAGTTTCTATTGACTCAGTAGAAATACTTTCACTGGTAAATTGTATAAAGAGAGGGAGTATAAATAAATCAAGTTTTTATTTACCTTTCATTCTGTAAAATTTATTCATAGGAAATTGTTCATTTTATTTCATTTTATTACAGCTTATAATATACAAAACTATAAATCCTCGCAAGTAAAGCTACGTTTTTTAATAAATAAAAAACTTAAAACTGTACTTTGTACACATATATGGAAATTCGCAAGCTAAATTGGGAATGAATCGAACTTTACAGACTGAAGAATGCTTGGTACAAAAATAAATCTCGAACAGTTTATAATACAGACATAAAACATTCTCCAGTATTATTTACAGATAAAATTTTTATATACAGAATATACGCACTGCTGGCACATAATTAAGGAGCTTATTCATAGGAAATCCTTTGAGGCAAAAAAAAAGCTGCAAAATATCACTTGGCGATTCTTTAGAGTTTAAAGGATTTGAGAGATTAATACTGTTTTAGTTTTGCAGAACAGAGAACAGAAGTATAAATATTATTTTATTATCTAATTAACGAATTATAAATAAATATTATTGTTTAAAATTAGCTACAAAAAAAAGTTCTTTTAAAATCTAGTATAATGACCTTTTCCGCTAAATAAAGTATCTCAAGGAAGATAATTCTCGTGAATTTATTTATCACATTGAATCTTTTCGTCCAGAAGATCTTATTTTAGAATATCAAATTAAATTTAGAATTGCAGTTTAATTTTCCAAGACTGTTTGGGAAAAATTATATACACCAAAATTACTTTAACGATGATATATGTTTGATATATTAATTGATTTTCCTTTCCTTGGAGGTTTCCTTATAAATATTTTGGCAGCAAGATGTTTTTCGAATACAAATATGGATTTAACGCAGAGATTGCCATTTTTTCAGTTCGGTTCTAAATAATTGCGACTCAAGGCTCAATAGTTCTAATAAAAATTGCAAATGAGATTATGATATTACCTCTTAATCCAATATTTCACTCTTCTGCATTTGACCATGTTAAAAATCCATTTAAAAAAGTCACAAACGTAAATGTGATTAAAAATGCTGGACTGTATCTCCAAATAATGTTAATAAATGCAAAAAAGTGAAATTTTGCAAACGAATGGCCACAAACTCATCATCAGTCTCTATACTTTTTCACAATAAAATTTCAATGTCTATTTCCATGTCATTAACAATTTTTTTCTCTCGTCGCTTTCGAATCCAGAATCGAGATCATCGCTGAGACACTTTTTTAAGCATGGTTCTTTAAAATTCTGTTTATAACATTTCTTCGCCTTGATACGCTTTTTAATACTGTCGACTAGATGTTCGAAAAAATGTGGATATCCATCATACCCAGGGAAAACATTAACGTCAATTATTGCATATTTTTCGGTGTGATTTTCAATAACGACATCTACACCGACTAAAATGAGGCCGAAAATTTTTACAATCTGCTTGACAATTTTTTCGAGGATTTCGTATTTTGGTTTTGTGCTAAGATGTGCATCTTCCTCAGATATAATAGACCACTTGGAATTCGAACCACTTTTTGAAATATCATGCGAGCTGAAGAAAATTGTGTCGAGTAAAGAACAATCCCTTTGATAAAAGTTTTTTAAACTAGGTCGTTCGACAACGTAAAAATGGTCATCGACAATGAATACTTTGTATAAAGTAGCATTATGATTAACGAAGTTTTGAGTAACGCAAGGTAGCTGACAATCTTTCAGACCATTCTCGTTGAAAATGATCATCATCTGGAAAAAAAATATTTACATAATTAGTATTTCGCATTTTTTTTAACAATCGAATTGGAATACGTTGAACTCGGAATAAGTGCATGAATTTGAATAATAAATCTAACCAGTTTATATTTTAACTTCTTATATTTAAAATTGGCTGCATATTAATATTGATAATTAAATACATTTTCCAGGTGAGTAATTACCCTATGAAATACTCTTTTTTTTATCTCTGGCCAGAGGGAGGGAAGATTTTTTTCTTTTCTTTTATAGGAGGAAGAAGTTTTTGTTTCTCTTTTTCAGATTGCAATGGGAACATTTTATAGTGTTTGTTCAAATTTGGTCGTTAGATTCTTGATTTTGTTTTCAGGAATTATTCACATTAATTAGGGTACTATATTAAATTAAATTTAAACGCTTCAAATTCCTACCCTTTGAAGTTAAAATATTACATTTTCATTAATACAAACAGTTTTTTAACGAAACAGTTGAATTTTCGAGCAAAAAGTTTAATTTGCTACGAAAAAGAAAGAATTTCCTAACTAAAATAATGCATTTTGAACAGAAATTGAATACATTAATTTTCAACAAAATAATTAAATTTCCAACCAAGGAGATGAATTTTCAATTAAAATGATAATTCATAAAAAACAAAATTTTAACAACCGAGTTTAACTTTCAACCCAGTAGATGAATTTTTAACAAAAAATATGATTTTCGAACTAAAATGATTGATCTGTAACTGAAATGGTGTAGTTCAATTTTAAATTAAAGAGATAAATTTTTAACCAAGAGAATTAATTTTTTACCTGAAAAAACCAATTTTCAACAAAAGACATGAATTTTTAACTAAAAAAATATTCATAACAAAAAATTAATTTTCAACCAAAACAGGAATAGTTAAATTTTCAATTTAAAAAATTAATTTCTCACAAAGAAAAAAATCATTTTCAACAAAATACTTAAATGCAGGAATATAAAGCTAATTATATAAATGAAAAAACATGTAATATAACTTCAGACATATACCTAAAATTATTTACTTACAAAATCCACTATCCAAAAATAAAACCATTTGTAACTGAAACCCTTTCAAAATTGAGCAATTTGAAATAAAAGAACTTAAAACTGGAAACCTTAAAAAATGATAAATTTAAAATATAGCATGTTTTTGCAATGAATAATATAAAACTAAATCCTAATAAAATGGAAGAATTTAGATGAATAAATGTTTAAACGCAAGGAATAATAAAATGAACATTTCAAAAATTTAAATGAACTTTTGGAGAGTTTAACGCATTAAAAAAATAATCTTTTTAGGACATATTTAATTTTTCTTTATTAAACTTTATGATTTGAATAAAAAAGCACCTATAATTCTTTGCATAAACAATATTTTAATTTTCCCGCCACGTTTGAATTTTGAGTTAACGGCACTGCGCATGTGTAATGCTAACCAAAAATCTATTCTTTTATGAAATTCTTTTTAATTCACAGCCAAAACTCAAAAGATAAATATTAGTGTGAAATACAAGAAAATATAAGCATACCACTTTTTAAATATAATTTTAACATGTGAATAAAGCATGAAATTGTAATAATCACAAATTTAGATTGCACGTTTGAAATATTTGAAATTCAGTTGGTCATTTGACAGTTACCCAGTTGGCACGTCTGAACGCGTTTATGTTTATTCTTCGGGCCAAAAACGTTACTACGCGCTCTAAGTTTTCAGTTTAAAAACGTATAATATCTGTGTGTCGCGAAAAAATTTAACTGGATTGTGGTTTTAAAGTTAATAATAGTCAAATTCTTATCATATTTTCGCGAATTCTAAGTATATTTATATCAATTTTGGCGATTATTGCCACTCGAGCATTCTCACGTAAAGTTTGCAGTGCCGGTTTGAAAAAGATTTTCGACTGTCTGTAGCGCATTTTCGAGTATAAATCGGATAAATTTCGCATTATGAGTGACAAATTAGTCATTTTAAATATATTTTTGTGTCGGTGGTGTTATTCTTGTTTACCGATATGATTCATAATCTCTGCTCAAAGCTGAGCCGCCACCGGAATTTATTTCGCGCGGGAAATTATCTTTGGTGCTGTGGTCTGAGGAAACTGCATATTTTTTTTCGAGCTGGATTTTTCTGGGTTGGACTGTGATGTGCACTGTTTCAAAATGGTAAGTAGAAAGAAATTAAGAAGTTAACTTTGAAACCACTGAAAATATCGAAGAAATAGGTTAGGATAGCGCAAAGGTATTTAAAATTATGACTAGTTCCGTGTCAAATTCTTGGTGAAGATTAGAATATTCCCAATTTTTTGAAGTGTAATTTACATTATTGCTGTTTTAATGTACAAACTTAGATTTTTAGTTTCATTCTACACCTATTTCCGATCTTGACTATTTGTTTACAATTTACATCGTAATGAAAAATAAAAAAATCGAACCGTTTTCAAAAATTTCGTTATAGATTATATAAAAAATTATTTCATCATATACTGACAGTTTGAGTAAAGATTTCAGCAAAATGTACTTTTTTGTTAATCCATCATTTAGATATATGTTTTTAAAAAATTTAAATTTGATTCGAATTTTCTAGAAGATTTCATTTACCGCGTCGTCTGGACATATTTCTTACAATTAAGTTATGTTTGTATCAAAATTTTATTGTTAAAGTTCAAGGTTGAGACAAATGTGAGATTTGTGTGCATGATAAAGCTGAGAAAAATACTATGGTATTACAATTTTTATTTGTCATGACCACAAGCAACTTTATTGTCAAATAACAATCAAAATTGTATTTTTATAATAAATGAAAAATAACCATTTTCCTTTTTTTTTTTGCATTATTTAGATTTAAATCTTATTATTTTGGAAAACCAAAACTTACCAGAAACAGTTCATTTTTGCTACTTCTATTTAAAATCTTAACTTCTCTTTATATCTTTATTCATCCTGCAATATGGCAAATTTTTTTATATAAAAATTGGACACTTCAGAGGTATTTCATATTTTTCAGAATTAATACCTCATAGGAAGAAAATGTGAAAAATCTTCAACTATTCCGTTGAAAATTTATGTATTTTGTTAAAACTTTGTCTTTTGTATAGAAAATTAATCTTTTTTATAGAAAATTAATTTTCTGGTTAAAAATTCATTTATTTAGTTTGAAAATTAGTTTTTTTTATTGAAAATAAATTGTTTTACCTAAAAGATTTAACTATTCCATGTTTGGTTGTACATTTTATCTTCTTTACATTCTTCTTTTTTTTTTAATTAATCTTTTTGGTTAAAAATTTATTGCTTTGATTTGAAAGAGTTTTTTTTATTAAAAAAATTTTTTTTAACTGTAAACTTCACTATTCCTTTTTGTTTGAAAATTTATCTTCTTCAGTTGAAAATTCAAGTAATTATGTATTTGAAAATTTATGTATTTTGTTGAAACTTTGTATTTTGTGATAGAATATTAAGCTTCCTTATAAAAAAATTCCCCTTTTCGGTTGAAATTTAACTATTAGGTTAAAAATTCTTTTTTACGTAACCTGTTAAAAATTAATCTTCTTTGTTTTTTTTTTTAGAAAATAGAACTATTTTTTTTTAATTTAACTATTTTCTTTCAATTCTTCTTTGCTTATTTTATTCATGAACTCGTATTTTTTGGGTTGAAGGTGCAATTATTTTGTTAGAAAATGCAAATTTTTTACTTCTCAATTCAACTTTTTTCGTTATATTTAAATTGAAGTTAAATATTTTTTCATGAATTAAATAATTTAATGAGTAGGTTTGAAACGAATGAAACAGCGATGTTTCAGCTATTTTTATCTCTTCAAGAGATATTCATCTCTGCAAATATGTAAAACATCTAAAGTGTCTTTTTTAATGTGAAATATGTCATATCACAGGATCAAAAAGTAAAACAGAAGGTTCTATTTTAGATTGAAAAAGCCCAAATTAGCCTTAGGGAGAAGTTTTGGTTTTTCAGAATATTTATTTCAATTTAAATAATGCAATGAAAATATTTTTAAAATGTAATTTTTCACCTGTTGTAAAAATACTACTTTTAATTGATAATTTACCATAAAGTTACATTTGCTCATTTAAAATACAAAATTTAATTCTGCTGAATACGCCTGGCTTTGATTAAGTAATAAAATTCAACAGTAATAAATCTTAAATTGTTGTCAGTTTTATTATGCATAACAATGTGACATTCGTCGTCACTGCCCTTCAAATGAAACCTTAAATATTTGTTTGAATTTGGCAACAATCTTTTCTTCGAGTTTTTCAAATTACCCATTTGGAATTGCAGAAAAGAGACAGCAATACTTTCGAGATTTTCGAGACACACTTATTTCTTAGAGAATAATGAAATTTGCCTATTGTATAGTACCCAAAACTGTAATATATTTATCTAAGTATAATATAAAAATTATAACTTTTTTTTCAAATATACGCAAATCAATTATATTTCAAGAAGTAATTGTATGCATTTTTCTGATTTTAGGCCGAGGGAAATCCGTAAAGGTTAGTGAATTTTTACTTTTTTCAACTGCTTTGAGAACTTTAGTTCAAATTAAATTTGACGGAGAAAATTACCCGAAAAATCAAAGGCAGAAGCTCTATTCTATTAATAAGTATTTATTCACGAATCGGCAGTTTTTGATCATTTTTCATACACACAGTCACTATGTTGGTTTTGCTAATATTTTTCGTTCAGTTCTTTATACTTAAAATGTTTGAAGTTTTATGAATATTTTTCCTTGAGGTATTCTCAGAGATCACAGTTTGTCCCCTTTTTCCCACTAAACATTCCCCCTTTTTAAAAGGGTTCGATTCATTTTTTTAGAATCAAAAATATAAATTTAAGACGTTTGAAAACAAGGCGCTTTGAAAGAGATTCTGTTTGAAGATATTTCAAATATTTCTTAAATAATTTAGTGGTTGTAAATAACTCTAAAAACGGGGGAAATAAATTACTTTAAATAGAATTAATATTTATACTATATTAAATTTTAAACGCTTCAAGTTGAATTATTAATCAAAAACATGAATTGTCAAAGAAATAGGACTTTCAATTCAAAAAGATAAATTTTCAATAAAAAATATAATATTTGATATTTAAACCAAAAAATCTTTTAATTTAAAATAAAAAAAAAACAGTTGGATTTCCAAGCCAAAAAGACGATTTTTTTTAAACAGTTGAATTTTTAAACCTCAAATATGATTGGCAACAAATATGATTGGCAACTTTCGCCTAAATTGTTGCATTTTTTACTAAATTCTCGAATTTTTGTGACGAAACTATAATTTTTCTACAAAATAGTTAAATTTTCAAACCGAAAATGTAAATTTTTAACAAAAAAGTTTACTTTCAACCGACAAAATTTAATTGTAAGCCAGACAATTGCACTTTTAACAACAATAAAATATATAAATTGGTAATTTAACAAACAAAAAAAGTTCTAAATAAAAAACAGTTGAATCCATCTAAAAAAGTACGACTTTTTAACAAAATAGTTGATTTTTCTACTAAATTGTTAAATTTCCAAGCCAAAAATGTTAATTAAAAAATTTTGAATTTTCAACTCTACAACATGATTGTCAACAAAAAAGTGAATTTTCAATTAAATAGTTGACTTTTCTACCAAAATAGTTCAATGTTCAACCCGAGATTTCAACCAAAGAGATGAATCTTCAAATAAAATGAATGATTGTACAATAACATAATTAAATTTTTAAGCAATTAATCAAACTTTTAATCATAAAAGATTAGTTCTCAACCAAAAATTTAATGATTTATGATTCAACCAAAAAATATTTTTGTTTTAAATCAAAAACATGCTAATTCAACCAAAAAGGTAGAATTTTGCACCAAACAGTTGATTTTCCAACCAAAAAAAGATTTTTCAAGCAAGAAAGAAAAAAAAATTCGACCAAACTGTTGAATGTTTAAGCCAGACTAATTTTCTACAAAACAGTTAAACTTTCAAACCACTTATTCCATTTTTACCCAAATAATATAATAATTGTCAACAAAGAAGTATGAATTCTCAATCAAAAATATAATAGTAGACTTTTGACACAAAAATAATTAACTTTAAATCAAAAATAGTTGGATTTTCGTACTGGGTTATACTAATTTAGTTCGCAATTAAGTGGACAAAATGTTCGAGAATAAGGAATCAAAATTTGTATTTTGTATTTCTTATGTATATTTATTGATAGAAAGTGGAGAAAATCTGTTCAACAGATGTGTCAAAATTTGCTCAAAAAATGTTTTTAAACACAAAAATAACTAGAAAACTTGCTGAAGAAAAAGCGCTTCTGTTAGAAGACACTTTTGTTTATTATTCACGAGATTCCCATTTGATATAAAAAGTTGATCGTAATTATAATAATTATAATTCTAATCCCCCTTTTTTACCTAAAATTGAACTACTGTGATCCCTGTGTTCTGAGTTTTTACTTCAAATTTGGTTGTTGATCTTTCAGAACAACTTAGATTTTTGAAAGCCCTATTCAACTAAAGTCAGGGTGGTCACTATTTTTTAAATTTTCGTCTCCCGGGTTTCTCCCGGTAAATATTCGTGATTTTTCCCGGTTTAGGAAAAAATCAACACTATTTGCGAAACCAAAGTTTTTTTCACACTATCAATTTGGGAAGTCGATTAATAACAGGAAACCTATTTACAAGAAATTGATTGGATTTAAATCATTTAATAAGAACGATAAAGAAATGTTTGCGTCTCATAAAGGAAAATACAGAGTTCATGTCTCTGAATTTTGTATTTAATAATAACATAGAAAAATATGAAAATTTAAAAATACATTAATAAACCGATTATTCAATATAATTTTTTAAATATCTTTTTAACAATACTTAATCATTTATAATTTTGAATTTTCAGCGTCTGAAATTAAACAAAATATATGTGAATGAGTTTCGACAATTTAAGTAGAAAAAGGAGATGAACGTTATCATTTCCAAGTTAAAGCGCTGAAAATTAAGCAATTTTAATTTTGTTTGGAGAATCACAAAACTAGGGTGATTTTAAATTAAAATTTTGAAAATGGGAAAATATGAAAACGTTCAAAATTAAATATTTTAAGACTTGAATGTTGGAAATTGGGTCGTTTAAAATTCAAAGGAATTAAAAATGTATTCTTTAGAATTAAAAGCCTTTAAAATTAAATAATTAAAGATTGAAAACTTTTAAATTTGAATAATTTTAAATTTAAAGTGAGTAATATTTGACAATTTAATATTGAAAACTAAAACCGTTGAAACTTAAACGAATGCGAACTTCAATTAAAACTGAAAAATTTTAATTACCAAAAATTGTGATATTAAAATTTTGTATACACATACCCTTTAAAATGTCAATTATTTGAAGTGAATATAATTCGCTTAGAAATTAATAATTTGAAAATTGGTAATATTATTTTTCATAATTCTCCTAATTCAATTTCAAAATTATAATCCATAAAAGGGTAAAAATAAAAATTAGAGAATTTTAAAATCTTACATTGAAAATTAAAAATTAAGATAAAGAATACAAAATAATATTGCTATGTGATTTTATTTTTTGAAATTGTACAATTTTAAGGTTTTCAGTGCGAAATGGTCTTTAAATTTTAAATATTTGAATTTGAAACTACAATATTGCGAATTTTAAAATTCGAAACCTCCAAAAATTATTCTAATAATTAATTTAAGGAAAAACTTTAGTTTTGAGGTCTCAAAGATTAAATTATTAGACGATAAATATATTATTAATAAGTATTATAACATGTTGCATCAAATCACATTTTAAACGACTGGATACACTTTTTTACTGAAAGATGTGATTCTGTCAAATAAAAACTCACTGTTATTTTCACCATTTCAAATTGGGGAATTTTAAATACTGCGGAAAATATTGTGAACCTTTGAAGTTTAATTATTCTAAACACTTTAAAAATCATATAATTTCTAGTTATAAACTTTTAAGAATTACGAAATTCGCGAATTATGAAATACGGGATATCTCCCGGTGTAATATTTGTCTCCAAGCTTTATCCGGGTTCTCCCGATTCTCCTGGGTGGTTTGCCACCCTGAAAGTAGTACTTTTGAAAGTAAAGTAAAAGTTTACATGTTCTTTATTCATATTTCTAGAGATTTTACACCGCTAAATTAATTTATATTTGATTTTGAAAATTCTACAAAAAAATGTGTACTTTTTTGTTAAAAAGGATTTCAATATTATCACCCATTATTTGAAAATATGATTAAAGGTTTGTGGTCAGTTTGGTCCAATATTCCATGAAAATTTGGACGCGCTTGGAACGTTGGATTTTTTTTTAATAAAAAAAAAATCTAACTGTACATCAAACAGACTTGATTTTCTTAGAGTGTATTTTTTAAATCAAAATTACTCATTTTTTTTCCAAAAAAATGAAGCAAAAAGTCAAATCTTCGAAATTTGATTATTTCAAACATTCGAGTAAATTGAATGTTAAAGATTGGAATTAAATGTTAGTCCCATTTTTCTTCGCAAAGAAAGAAGTAATTTTAATTCAAAAAATGTATTTTTAATTACAAAAAATGTAATAATGTAAGGAAATCAAGTTACATTTTTTCCTATTTCGAAAAATCCAATGTTCAAAGCATGTCCAAATTTCTTTTGAAAATTCGAGGAAATGACTGCAACATATATTTATGATCCGCGTGCTTTTAATTTTTATATTTCACTATCTTACATCTAATTATTTACCTTATGAGCATCACTCGATCCATGCGCAAGGAGGGGCTTACAAACACAGGGAAATCTTATTCCATTCGTTTTCAGCAAAGATAGTATTTCCTCCTTGTTGCTAGTTCTGATTTCCACAGAATTTGGAACGAATACGTCTGAAAAATGTACAATAAATTGTTAATTAAATAAACTTTTAAACAAAATAAATAGCGTTTTCCACTTGATATAGAAAAAAAATGTTTTCTAACTATATTTTTCAACCTAGATTATTTTCACCAATTTAAACATGGTTTGAATTTTCCTGAATTTAAGAACTATTAACACCTTCAAACATAAGACAAGAGCAATAGGATAATTTTATTTAGACGCATATAAAATACCTTAAAATCAGAGTGGCCTCTGCACTGAGAAATCGAGAAAGGGTTTAAGTTTAAAATACTTAACAATGTTTCAAATTTTCTTTTATCTTAAATTTATAGCAAAGAGAAAGTTTGAGATTCAGAATTAAAATTTTTTATTAGATAATATTATTCATTCAAAAGATTTGTTTAATTTTGAATGCTGTGAATTTAAAATGGTTCCATTTTGAAGTTGAATTTTAAAATTTATATGACGTAACTTTTTTCCATTTTTTCTGAGATTTGAGTGCCACCCGGAATAATACAAAATTTTCTTACCATCAAATAATATACATATCAACATTGCCAAAATTAATAATAGTTACATAAAAATTCGTGGAAAACACTATAAGGCGAGATTAAATTTCGTTTTAACCATTATATTGCATTCCGTCTCGTATAATTTCATACGATAAATGTCGGTTGCATAAATTCCTAATATTCTCCAAAGGGTCTATAACTATTAGTTCTGGATGTTTGCGAATATATCCTTGCACCCGTGTTACAATTTCTTTGGCCTTCATAAAAAAAATCACACGTTAGTTGTTAATACAAAAAAAAGCTATAGAATGTTTCAATGAAATTATGCCTACATTTTTATCTCCACTTTCCGCGTGTGCAAGTACATCTGTCAGTTTGTGTAGAAAAACATGAATTGGACCTTGAGATTCAAGGTTTGAGTTGACATCAATCTGTAAACCAATAAAAATTAATAAGTTTCACCTCAAAAACCTTCATGCTAAATAAATACGATACAACTTTCAGGCTTCGGATTGATTTGAGAAATTCAAAATAGTGCCAGTAGTAGCATAAATTTAAAATAAATGCAAAATAGTGTCATGAAATTGTTTAAATATTAAATTGAAGGGTTAATTATTTTTTAAATCTGGTGTAAAATATACATCCCCCATAAAATCACGAGACATTCTTTCGAATCATTTAAAATATTCAAAAAGCTTTAAAATCCGTTGAAATATTTTAAAAATTGCTAAGATCTTCTAAAAATTCCTGATAAAACCGTAAGTCTTTTGAAATCCCTTGAGCTCTTTAAAATCACTTGGAATCCCTGGAAATTCCGTAAAATCTCATAATTTCTTTTGAAATCCTCTGAATCTCTCAAATATGAAGTCGCTTATAATCTCTGAAATTCTTAACATTCATAGAAATCCTTAAAGGTTCTCAAAATTCAATTTAATTAATTCTCTTAAGTTCTCCAGAAATCTGTCGAAATCCCTTGAAATCTTTTTTATATCATTGATATCGTGGATACCATTTTTAAAATATTTTGAAATGCTTTGAAATCCTACAAAATTCTTTGAAATCTGTAATATCTTTTCAAATTCATTTAAAAATGATGAAATCTTTGAAAACCTCTGAAGCCCCATACAATTTTATAATTATGAAAAAGCTCCATGAAATCCCTTGAACATCCATTTATTTATCCGAGGTATTTAAATCATTTTTAGAGTTAATTAGATTTAAAAGATTTTCTCTATTTACATTTTTTATTTTCTAGATAGATGAAATACAGATAAATAGCAGAATTTAAAAATGCTAAATTTTGAGTTTATCTGTTTTTTCAACTCTTTAACTTTTTTGTGTTTTTCTTTTGTCATTCAGAAGTTGAGAGGTGTTGAACAAAATAGTTATATCAAACCAAAAATTTAGTGAAGAAAGAAAACAATATTTCACGCATAATATTGAATTTTCAAGTGAAAAAAAAACAATTTTCAAGAAAACAGTTCAATTTTGAATCAAACAAGATGAATTCTCAACTAAAAATTAAATATTTGATATTTTAATGAACAAAAATCAACAAAAAAGTTAATTTTCAAATAAATAGTTAAATTTTCTTCAAAAATAGTTGATCTTTCAAATCGAAAAGGAGAATGTTCAACAAAATAGTTACATTTTCTATCAAAGAGATGAATTTACAAATAAAATGATGAATTATCAACCACAAAAATGAATTTTCAAGCAAAAGGACGAATTTTCTATAAGAAAAATTTGAAATTAAACCAAAAAGGATGAATTTTTAACAAAATATTTAAATTTTCATCCAATTGATCATGTTTTCAACCACAAAATATTATTTCTCAACACAAAATCTAATGGTTAATATTTCAACTTAAAAATATGTTAATTTTAAATCAAAAGAATTCATAAAAAAACGAATTTTCCAACAGATTGTTGATTTTCCAACCAAAAAGGATTTTTCAAAAAAGAAAGAAAACAAATTCAAGCAAATAGTTAAATTTTCAAGAAAAAAATGAACTTTATTATATTTCTTGTAAAAATCCAATAATTTATCACAAAATTTATTTGTATGAGAAAAAAATTTTCAAATTAAATTTGTATGGAAATTTTATCGTATATGCTGGTTGCTTTGTCCTTGAGATCTATTTAAAATCTTAGAACCCCCGTAAAATTTTTATAAATTTGTTAAAATGTTTAAAAATTCTGATATTCAAAGGTAAAGTGAAAAAATAGTTGCGTTAGCGAGTAAATGGAGAAAATAGTAGCATTACTGTTATTTTTTCTGAAATAACAGCAAAATAGTGGCATGGCTACAAAAACGTGTCAATAGTGGCGTAAGTGCGAGCCTTGAATTTATTAATATTGCTTTGAAAAAGGTCCGCAAGAATAATTTAACTGAAAAAATGTTTTGAAGCAATTTAATCACTAATTAGTTTGACAGCTTGTCATTGCAATTTTTATGAGACCGATTGTTATATTATTTAATTAAAGTAAATTAAATTAAGTAAACAAAATTATAAATACGTTTATGAACGGAAATTCTAAATACAAGACTTTTATAAATTGGATGAGTGATAGATTGAGAGCTTCTAACCTAAATATTTTTATAATTGGAATACACATTATAAACATAAAAAAACAGACTTACCATTTTCAACGTAAAACCTTCCTTCTTACAAACATTATGAAAATCTGACCAATTAAACTTTTGGCGCTTTCTTTCAGAGATCCAGTAACCGATGACTTTTTCACCGCACATTATTATTAAATTTTTCTGGAATTTTTTGTTGACAATTACGAAATGTCGTAGAATATCGTTATCGGCAAATTTCTGTAGACATGACACAAACTAAGCTTTCATCTAAAATTGATAATAAATTACTATTTCTTCAAACTATGGACGATCGAGGTAAACTAGTATTTTTGTACGCGGTTTTCGCGACAGTTATAGGTTATGTAGATGAGTTACAAGTTACATGTTGTTGCGTATCATGATGTTGATGGTTCTCGAATAACCAGGGATGGTCGAAACTAAAATGAGCCCGGAAATATTTATGTAGCTATTTTTATTTTTATTTTTCAACGTTATAGGAGTTATGAGTTATTTTTATTCTCTAAATTATTATCGAGAACAATATTTAACACATTTTGTTTCTTTGTTTCAACCATTTATAGATAACTTACGCGTTTAATTAAATGCGACCAATATATACGATCCTGAATTTGATTAAAATTTTGAAATTTCTGAGAAAAATGTATGACTCATGGAAGTGAACACTAAACAGTATGAAACAGAGAGCTGTCATGCGGTTAATAATTGGTTTTTATTTTTCTACGCCTTTTCGATTATCAAAATGAGTCAATAGCATAAAAAAATATTATCTTTTAAAAGCTTTTTACAGACAGGCAATATAGTCAGGAATTTAAAAAGAAATCTTGAAAAAGGCGGGGAATTTATGTAATAGGCAACTTGAATAACTGTTTATGTATATATTTTGATATTTGAAATTCAATTGAGAGTTTTCTTGGTTGAAACTTTAAATATATTTTTTTTAATTCATCTTTTTGGTTGAATTCAACTGTTTTTTACTTGAAAATTATATTCTGTTTTAGTCGCAATATCTAATATTATATTATTCGTTATAAATGAATTTTTGTGTGGAAAATTTAAACAACTGGGCTGAAAGTTGAACCAATTTGTTAAAAGAGCATTCTTTTGTTGCAGATTAATCAGTTTAGCTAGAAATGAATATCTGGTTGAAAAATTGTTTTTTTTTGTTTTGTTTTAAATGTAACTTTTCCATTTGTGGTTGAAAATTGCCTTTTTATTAGAAAATTCATCTTTTTGTTAGAAAACTAAACTTCTCACTATCAAATATCTTCCTTTTTTATTAAAAATGCAACTGCTTAGATGAAAATGAAATTTTGTACTACATCATCTTTTCGCTTGAAAGTGTACTGAGAATTTAAGATTTCCATTTTTGGTTGAAAAATTATATTTTTTTTAGTTGAAAATTCAACTATTTGTTTGAAAATTCATGTACTGAATGGTAATGTACATACAAAATATACATAATAGTTCAAATATCAACTATTACATTTTTCGTTAAAAGATCATTTTTTTGTTGAAAATTCCACTGCCCTCAATTTCAATTATTCGATAAAAAATGCAACTGTTTTGTGGAAAACTTCATTCTTTTTTTAAAAAGCCATCTTCTTAGGTTGAAATTTTAACTATTTGTTTAAAGTCATCCTTATCTGTTAAAAATTCGACTGTATTGTTTAATATTCATTTATTTTGATTTAAAATTCAACAAATTTGGTAGAAAACTAAAAAAAAAAGAAAACTAAACCCCCTGGTTCAAATTTTCTCAGTTTTGGTCAAAAATGCAAATGCTAGTTGAAAATAAACTTTTTTGTTAAAAATTCATCTTTTGGTTTGAAAATGTACTGAAAATTCAACTATTACATTTTCCGTTGGAACATTGATATTTTTCAGTTCAAAATTCAACTAACTGCTTAAAAATGCATGTTATGAAATGCTTGAAATTAAAAATGCAACTGTTTGGTTGAAAGTGTAATTATCCGGTCGAAAACTCCAGGATTTTATTACAAATTCATCTTAGTTTTGTTTAAAAATGGAACTGCTTTGTTGAAAATTCATCTTTTTTCGTTACAAATTGATCTCTGGTTAAAAGTTAACTTATTTTCTTGGAAATTCCCTTTTTTTAATCATTTTTTTTTTAAACTGAAAATGTAGCTTCTCCATTTTTAGTTGAAAATTGACGATTTTTGTTATAAACTCTTTCTTTTGAGAAAATGCATGTAGTGAATTTTATAATGTATCATATTGTATTACATTCTATTACATTTTTACATTCTCATTCGCGAGAGTGTGATGTAATCGCACAAATTTTCGATCTCTGATTTTTAACGGATATTTACATTTCGGCACTCACAGAATCCGAAAATCATACAATTTTATCGGTGCTTGTCTGTCTGTATGCCAGTCTGTATGTATGGTTACCTGAATGTTGTATCCACGCTAACTTTTGAAGGATTTGTCCAATCAAGTCAGCCTTTGATACACTTCTTAAGGTTCCCAAAATGAAGGCTAAGTTCGTTAAACAGATATTTCCAACAAAAATTTAAAAATTTGTAACATTTTCAAAACTACAAAATTTTTTTTTTAATTTAAAATTTGTTGTCAAAGTTTCTTATTGTGGGTAGAAGACTTGCAAATTATCAAAAAAAAAAACTTTTAATTTCGATGAAAATTAGAAAAGTTATATACTTTTGAAAATGTTTAAAAAAATAAAAAATAAATATTTTCTAAAAGTTTAGAAAATTTCATTTAAATTCATCACTAGATATCAAATATATTTAGAAACTGTGTACGTTCAATTTTTCGATTAGACAAAAATTTAAAAAGTTTGAGCTTTTTCAAAATTTGATTAACATTTTTTTATGAGTTTTAGAAGTTTTCTGATACGCGTCAAAAAGAATTGCAAATTATCCTAATGAAAATTTTAAATTCGATAAAACTTCACGGAGAAAAAGATATCGCACAATGATATCGCAAAACCTTTGAATTGGAATAAAGCCCAATATGATAACGTACAAGCAGATTCCAGAGCTTTGCACGATATTACAATGCACTAAAGTCGCTTGGCTACTACTAGAAACTTCGTATATATATAATATAATAAAATAATAATATGATATAAAATCTTGCAATGTGTGATATCAGGATTTTACTCTATTATAATGCGATAATTACAATATATAGCGCAGGAATTACGGTATATATTACAACTCATGCGATATCGTTTTCTCTGTGTTCAAAAAGTGTTTAGGAAATATCAATCCAAATTTCTACTAAATGTAAAATACATGTTTTTCGAAACTATTGGCATGACATTTTTTAGTTAGACAAAATTTCCAAAAGTTGGATCATTTTTAAAAATATGTAATTTAAATTTTTTAAAAGATCCATAAGTTTAAAATGTTATTTTTAGTAGATTTTAACAAGATTTACAAATTATCTTGATGAAGTTTTTTAAGTGAACACGAATTATCGAGCGCGAAGCGCGAGTTTCATAATGAGAATGTAATCGTCGAAGCCGTAGGTGCTTTGAGAACCTTCTTTAAAATTAAATCGAAAAAAATTCAGTTACAATTTATGGCTGTAATTCCTCAGATGTTTAAAACACAGTTTTCGATTTAAGTTATAGTATTAACAATATTTAAGAAATTTTAGTTAAAGTACGCATTAAAGATTGAACGTACGATAACGAGCGCGGAGCGCGAGAGCGTACCCGCGCGAATGAAACATTCAAGTATATTGTTAAAAGGTCATTTTTCTGGGTCGAAAATTCAACAGCCTTCTAAAAAATTCAATTATGGTATTTACATACATATAAGCCGCACTTTTTTTAATTTGAAAATCGGGATGCGTGTTATAATTACGTGAAATTTATAACCGTTTTTTTTCTTTATTTCGAGCTTCTAAAATTGAGATGCCGCTTATATATGTGCAAATATGGTAGTATGAGCTCAAAAATGCAACCAAGCTTGATTTTTAACATTTCGTTGAAATTTGAAAGTTAATTATTTGTTGGTGTCAGCTCGAAAATTTCTTTTTTTCTTTATTGAAAATTAATTTTTTTAATGAAAATGTAACTATTCTAGTTGACGATTCGTAATTTCAATCGACAATTACTTTTTTTGCAATAAAAGTTTAACTATTTTTTTAAAATTCTTTTTCTTTTGTTTAAAATAATTTTTTAAACTGAAAGTGTAACTTTTCCATTTTGAGTTGAACATGCCTTTGTTTAATTGAAAATTCGTCTTTCTTGGTAGAGAACTAAACCTCTTGGTTTAAAGTTTCCTCCTTTTTTGGTTAAAAATGCAACTGTTAATTGAAAATTAACTTTTTTGCTAAAAATGTTTTTTTAGCAAAAAATTCAAACGTCTGTTTGAAAATTCGGCTATTGCATATATCAAAAATATAGACCAAGTCTAGACGTTGAGAATTAATTTTTTTGATGAAAATTATACTGTCCTCTAACAAAATTCGAGTTTGTGGCTTAAAATTCAATTATTTGATCAAAAATTCAACTGTTTATTTGGAAATATTTACTTCTTTTTAAATAGAAACTTGATCTTTTCTGTTGAAAATTCAACTGTCTTTGAAAAATTACATTTTTTAGTTCAAAACGCAATGAACTTTGACGAAACTGTTTTTAGTTGAAGTTTAGTCTTTTTTGTTTGAAAATTCCACTTTTTTGTTGAAAATTCGTCCTTTTCTATTATACGTTTTAAGTTTTTAAATTTTATTCTGAAATTGTATTTTTTTCCGTTTATGAAAAATTCTATAATAAACATGTTACAATATTAAAAGTCTGGTGTCTAAATATTAATGGTCAGGGAAAATAAATAATTAGTTAGAGAAAATTTAGGCAAATTTTTGAAATGCATTAGTTTGGCCAACCTATTATATGCTACTTTCTCACTTTTAGAATTTGTGCATTTTATTTTAATACTTTTTAACATATTGTGTTTATAAATTAACATAAAGATAATATAACAATAAAATTTAATACTATAATCGAATGGCACTAAAAGCACTAAAAGCTAGATGATCCTGGTTCATAAATATAAAAAATAAGTAAACCGAGCTTCTCCATCGTTGTAGAAAGACAGTTTTTCTGAGCTGATAGAGAATACGTACCTGCCTTAGGCCACAGACACACTATGAATACTTGACAGAAATAATCGTCATAACCTTTAGCAGTCCCTCCAGATTTACGTGACCTTGTTTACGAAAAAGTTTTTGCAACTATTAAGAATAATGTTACGTTCACTTTAAAAACATCCGTTCATGAAATGATTAAAATTCTTATCTTTTGTGAATACAATTTATTGCTTCGAAACGCAAGTGCTTTATTTGAAAAAATGTACTGAAGTGCGATAAGAACATTTTTTAAATTATCCTATTGAATTATGTAGTTCTGTTACTTGAAATCAAGTTAATAATTTATCTTATTTTTATTTAACTTATGGCTAATTTACACAGCATTTGGAACCTCCTAATCTCCTTAGGGCAAAGATCTTGTACAGCTTTCCGGTTTTATCAGCTTAAAGAATCATAAACTTCTCCAAGACTGCGCGTTAAAGACTGAAAAAAGATATAAAAAATTAATTTTCAAATATTACATGAAATTTTATAGATCGAATAAAGGAATACATACATAACTTTGAGGGCAGCCGCTGCACTGAAAACCCAGAGCATGAGAGTAAATTTATTTTTTGAATATGAATTTGACCAATTTTTAGAAGAAAAATGTATCCAATCACTTGAAATATCATAAATTTCATATCATACGTTGATCGATTGTACACATAAATTGGTTAATGATTTTTTTAATTGAACACAGTAAGAGCATTAAAAACCGAATAATAAATGATTTAGGAAAAAGATTCTGAATCTGTTCAAAATTAGACAATTGACATATTTTAACATTAAAAATTGAATTGTTTTGATTCGAAAGCCTTTTAACTGAATGTAAACGGCCCATTGAAACTTTATGAAATATTTTCTATTTCTAAATATTTTCACATTAATAGATGCATAATTAAACACTTTTATTTAATTTTAAATTCTATTAAATTATTGTTTTAGTCTAAAATATTTCATGGTTAACTCATTCGATTTAAAACTTTCTTATTAAAAACTAGACCATAATATGCATATGAATACCATGTTGAAAGAAGATAATTTTGTTTGGAACACATCTATCCTATACATATGCACACAAACATATACATCTTTTGAATTAAAACCTAAATCATTTTAAATGTTCCCAAATATCTTATTGTCGGTATGGAAAAATAGAACTTAGAATATCTTTTTATCAGTACAGGTAGCCAAAAAGCTACCGGTGCCGACAATAAGATTCATTCAAAGGAAATGGAGAAATTTAATACAATTTTTGAAATATTATAATTTTTTAGAAAAACTTTGAATTATTTTAAAAGATATTACAAAGTTTTCGAAGTTTTGAAAAGATTATAAAATAATTTAAATCTTAAGAACATAAAAAAAAGTTAACAAACTTGAGATTTTTGAAGATTTCAAACAAAAAATTTAAGAGGTTTTTAAATTTGTTGTTTTAAATGTCAAGAAAATAAAAAAAAAGTGTCTAAGCTTCCTGGGATAACTTCAAATGATTTTTTTATTCTGAAAAATTAATTTTTGAACAAAATTAAAAAAGATTCTGAATATTTCAAAAGATTTCTAAAATGTAGATTAAAAAATCAGAAAGATATTAAGGGCTTATTTTATGTTTGCAAGATTTTTCACCAATTTTAAGAAAAATTAGAATAATTTTAAAAGTTATATACATACAAGTTTTTAAAAAAATTGAAAAATAATTTCAAATCATTTAAATACATTTTTTAAATTGTGAAGTAACAATCTTGACAATTTTCACCTAACTTTTTTAGTTTTGAATTATTTTTTGAAAATCTTAGGAAAAATTCGAATCGTTTTGAAAAATATATAGAAGTTTTGCAAGACACTTTTCGATAATTTAAAATTTGAAAAGATTTCAAAATATTGAAAACAAAATGTAGATTTTTAAGATTTCCGAACAAAAAGTGCTGAAGATTTTTAAAGATTTTGAAAGGTTTCAAAATAATAATTCAAATATTTTCTAAACATTCCTAAAAAAATTTTAAGTGAATTTTTTATATTGAACAACTAATTTTAATGATATATTTTAAAATGAAAGACTTTGAAAGATTTCCGTAAATTAATCAAATGTTTTTAATTTTCTTTCCAACTTCCAAAGTTCTAAATATCTTTTAATCTAAACTGAAGTTTTCCTAAAATTTGGTAAAATCCTGTAAAATAAAAAAACTTATTAGAAATTTTCTAGATATTTTCAAAATATCTGAAATTTTTAATACTATTTTTGAATTTCCTCAAGAGACCTAGACAAATTATATTTATAAAATCTTAAAACCAAATAAACCTAAAAGCGTGCAATTAAATATGATTAATTAACAGTTTTAACTTTATCTAGTTCATTTCTTCGCGGAATTAATATCTTTTTACACATAAATTTCAAAAATATTCTTTTTGCTGTGGATAAATTAAGGTTAAATAGATAAAGTTAGTAAATAATTCTTATTCTTTCATTTAGAGGCTTTTAAGTGCGTCATGTTTTCGAGGTGATCTGGCCTATATAAAGTTTCAAATTATTGCCTTCATATTGTTTCAATAAAGCTGAAAATCTTATCACGGTGACCTTATTAATGTAGGAACATTTTTTTTTTTAGTTTTTCCGGGTTCGTCAGAATCTGTCATAGTCATTGGAGTTTAAATAAAAAATTCCATTTGATAAAATCAAAGTTGAACTACAAATTAAAGCACTCAAAGTCCAATTCATTTGAATTTATAACTTTTTAAATTAAAGCTTTTATAATATTTCTAATTCAAAAACGTTTGATTTAAAGGTTTAATAATTTACAGATATAAAATGGAAGTTTTTAATAGCTTTCAATTTCACAATTTTAAATTAGATGGCGTTTAACTTTAAAATTTTCAACATTAAAATTTTATAAATTGAACAGTTTAAGATTTTTGGTTAAAAATATAAATCTACACACAGAAATAAGATTCTTTTATTCAAAGAAGATTTCTTTAAATCAAAGGTAAATATTCATTGGCTCTCAGTCAAAGACATTGTTTTTTGTTATAATGAAAATTCTACTTTGTTTCAAAAGAAGTATCTTTATTTTTTCATTTATATGCCTCTTATCAATAAATTTCGTTTTCTCTCTCGTCTATCCTGAGCTTCAAATCCTCTTTTTATTTCCAAAAAGTATATTTTATTTCTATATACTTCTCGTTTATTATGTTAACAATTGACTTTCCCCATCGATTTAATTAATTTTCTTTCCTTATTTTATTTACAATATCCCCCATTTTTGCTTCAATAGACTCTGTTATAATCTGGCTATTTTTTCTCGCAGTTCCCACTTTTTTCTCTAATTAATTATCATTTTACGGTTTTCTCACACTTTGTTTCCTAAGGCTGAGTTCATCCTCTAATCTAACACGAAGTCTGGGAAATCAAAATTGTCTATTAAATTGTCTATTCTTTAAAAAGATTAAAATTTATTTTATTTCAAAATTATACACATTTAACATTGAGAGATCTTCAATTGCAAATATTTAAGGTAAGGTAAACGGACCAGTAATCGATACATGCATTTTGTTGCTTTTTATTTAATTTTAATTAATTATAATTTCATTCAGTAATATAAAATGCTGAAAGTAAATGGGATTTAGCATCAAATTTTAATTTCAAAATATTGGTTAACGATGTATGCTAATTAAAACTAAGTTTCACGATTACTGGGATATCCACCTTAGATTCATTTTTAAAAATGTCCAATATTTTATGATTTTAAAATGCAAGCATTTAAAATGTAACAAGTCAGCGCATTTTAAACATCTTTAAAATATATCAGCATCCCAAATGAATTTATTATTTTTTCTCTTTTCTTCTAATTCCTGTTGGGGTAAAATCTTATGTTTGAATAAAAATTATACATTACTATAAGCCGATAATAATTGAAATTAAATTAAAATTATATGATAGCCAATTTAGTTATTTTAATATTTATTTTAATTATATTTTTTAGTATTTGAAATTTAAGCATATATTTAAAGTTGATAATTAGGCAATCAAAAGGAGGAACACGTCATAAACGCGCCAAATAGAACGCGAGTTTTGCTACTAATATATCTTTTGAAATAATAAAAAAAATCGTTATATTTTATCAAAAGGTAATCAAAAGGAAACATTCTCAAAAATGAAACTGAAATTTGTAGTAAGTATGTAAATTGTTAGTAGGATGTTTTATTCTTTCAATTAAATATACGTTATATAATTTATAGAATCCATTAATTAATATTTCATGTCAAAAATTAAATTTATAAATTTAATTTTTGACATAAAACATTAATTAGTGTATTCTATAGGTACATCAATATCGAGTGATATATTGAATTATTAATTTCGTTCTAATAATATTCAAAACAGCCATAGATTTTTAAAAATTAATCAATAATTAAAAAAATAAATTGTCGGCAAAAGCGTAATTGACATGTTTATTAGTTCAAATGCCCTTTTAAATTCTTTGTAAATCCTAGATTTCTTATTGTTCATATATAAAAGATACTTATATACAACATTAAATAAAATGTAATTCTTTAGTTCATAAATAATATATTTTATGCGATTGTACTGACAGTAATAGAAATAAAATTTATTACATAAGATATGATGTAAAAAACAAAACATCATCATTCAAAGAATTATACAAATGTGTCAAAAATTATTCATTTGTAGTCGTTATTTATATACAATTTAAAAGAAATTGTGGACTAACGCGAAACTGACACGTTTGTTACTGCAAATACCCAAAGTAATAGAAATAAGATCTATTATTTAAGATATAATGTAAAAAATAATAATACTTTTGAGCAGTTATAGAAATTGAAATTGATTAAAATACATAAATTGTACTTTATAATAGGGCACTGCAGTGGCGCCACAAATATTTAGCAGTATTTAACTGTTCATTTGATATGAGCAGTCTTAAACCAGTATTAAAAATGTATAAGTCAAATCATCATTTTGAAACGTCTTAAAATAAAAATAATGAAATCTACAATTTCAAATAAGTTCAGTTAACAAGAATTTATTTTTAATTTTTCTCACTTAAAATTGCTTAGAATTATATAATTTTTTAAATTTACAAATTCGTTGATTTTTTTAATTTAGAGCATTGATAGTGTAGTTTTATATTTTTAGCCGTAGACATTTCTGAACTGTTCCAATTTTAAAAGTTTAAGATTTGAATTTTACAGTTTAGCAGCATCTAATTTGAAATTGTTTAATTCAAAAGTATTAAAATCAAAATTTTATACGTGTAAATTATTAATTGTTTAAATAAATAATTTTGGAGTTCCAATTAAAAGATTTTCACTTCAAATTATTTAATTTTCAGTTCAGGTTTGATTATACTTCAAATGAAAAAATGTCTTACTTCAAGAGTTTTAATTTTAATCACTATGAAAAATTTTTGCAAATCGGGAAATGATCGGAAATTTGTTCCCTCTATCAAAATGGCCATCCTGAACTTTTGGTATAACAGATTTTTTAATTTTTTAATTATTCAAATGAGCTAATTGTAATAAAATTATAAGCTTATAAAATAATAAATACTTAAAAATTAAAATGGCGGATGATTTGAGATCCTTCAATTTTGATCGATTTAAAATTCAGGTGGACATATTCTGAATATTATTTCGTTTTAAAATTGTTCCAAGTTTGTGACATTTTAATTAGAAATTCAATTAATTTTATCATTTTAACTTGGACAATCGCACTCCTCCTATTTTAAAATGATTACTTTATGTCCGTACGAGTAGCCTCATAGCCTAATTTTGAGTAATTTCAATTCTTTGTTCTTGAATTGAACATTGACTCAGTTCGTTTCATTTGAATTAGCCGAAATTCGAATCAACTTCTTTCTAAGATATATAGTATAAACTAAAAAGGCAAAGTGAATCTTACATTACTCAAGTGACTGCTGCTGCTGTCTGAATTTTGCTTTTTACTACTGTAAACTTTTTTCGAGCTATTTATATCTTTAAAAGCTTTCCTCAAACAAAGTTTTTCTTCCCGAGATAACTTTATTTCTCCTAAAGAATAAGAGCAAGAACTGGGCAAATGAAGTTCACCTTCTGAATAAGTTCCAGAAGAAGACTCTGCCTAGAAAATAAATAAAAATTAAATTCAATTAAATTAAAAAATTTCTAACAATCTCTCAAATGCCTTTAAAATAGGTACTCACATTTTTCCCGCTGCTCTCAGAAGCCTCTGATCGTATTCTAAAAAGAAGACAATATTATCACTTTGAAGCAAGATAAAAAGAATTGATGATTACGTGGGCATTAATTGAATGATTAAACATACCTGGAATTTGATCCTTTTTGAGAATCAGACATGCTACTATTGACATCGCTGAAGCTTTCTTCTGGTAATTTAGTATTAAGACCTAAATTACATTTCTTTTTTATTACAAATGTTTTCCCTCTAAACAAAGGATTCCTTCTTACATTTTCTTCAGAGCTTCTTTTTATTGTTAAGTTATCTATTTCTGTTTTTAGCGACTTCTCTATAGTATCAGCGACACGTTTATCCCTATTCAATAAATCATCTATTTTTCGCTGAATTTCCAATTCGTCGCTTCGCTTAGGAATTGTTTCTTTATTATCTTCGCTTTTATTCATAAATGAATCAGATAACTTCAATGAAATGTGACTTTCGAGACTTTTACAGTCCTTCGAAGTGGACGAACTATCTGGAAAATTCTGAGAGTAATCGATTCTCTTAGATGAATCGCTTACACTTGGCCCACTTTCAATCAATTTAATTTCTGAAGTACTGCTCGATTTAATTTCTATTTTTTTCGAATTTTCATTGTTTTCGTGTAACTTTTGCAGGGAATTCTTCGAAGTGGAAGAGATATCTGTACAATTTTGAGAGCAATCGATTTTCTTAGATGATTCGCTTACACTTGTCACACTTTTAATTAATTTAATATCCGAACTACTGCTCGACTTAGTTTCCATTTTATTCAAATTTTCATTGTTTTCCTGTGACTTTTGATGGGAATTCTTCGAAGTGGAAGAAATATGTGTAAAATTCTGAGAATAATCGATTTTATTCGATGATTCGCTTACACTTGGTCCACTTTTAATCAATTTAATGTCCAAACTGCTGCTCGATTTAATTTCCATTTTGTTTGAATTTTCGTTGATTTCATGTGACTTTTGAAGGGAATTCTTCGAAGTGGAAGAAATATCTGTAAAATTCTGAGAGTAATCTATTCGCTTCGATGATTCGCTTACACTTGGCGCACCTTTAATCGATTTAATATCCGAACTACTGCTCGATTTAACTTCCATTTTATTTAAATTTTCATTGTTTTCCTGTGACTTTTGCAGAGAATTCTTCGAAGTGGATGAAATATCTGTAAAATTTTGAGAATAATCGATTTTATTAGATGATTCGCCGACACTAGGTACATTTGTAATCAATTTAATGTCCGAATTACTGCTCGATTTAGTTTCCATTTCATTCAAATTTTCATTTTTTTCATGTGACTTTTGCAGAGAATTCTGCGAAGTGGACTTAGATAATTCGCTTACACTTAGCCCACTTTCAATCAATTTAATATCCGAGCTAATGCTCGATGTCCTTTCGCTTTTACTCAAATTTTCATTTTTTTCATCGAGGACTTTCTCAATTTTATTTTGATTTCCGAAAGAAAAACCCCCCTTTTCTACAGGATGTTCCTGATTTTCTTCTGGACTCAAATCGATTTTTTCCTGCGTCACTGCTAACGTAATATCAACACCGATATCTTTTATATCTTCCTTTGTGACGTCAAATTCCAATCTTATTTGAGTAGACTTTTCGTCATTCTTTTCATTCATGTTGGATGTATTATCGTCGCTTACATTTCTATCGGTCTCAGCGTCAAAAGAAAATATTTTTGATCTTCCTTCTAAAAAATCTTTAAATTGTTTTCTAAAACGAATTTTTACGATAGAGTCATCACTCAAGTTCAAATATAATCCAATATTCGTAATAAACATTGGCAACTGAGAATTTTTATCCCGTCTTTGCAAAATTAAAAGAAACTTGTTAATGATTGTGGGATGAACAGCAGTTTCTCTCAATATCCCAATAATTTCATTTTCAATTCTTGCTTCTGTCTCACCGAACAAACAAGTAATAAACCTCTTCATAGCAGCAGAGGAATGCCTCAGAGATTCGAATATATGACTGAAGATTTCCATCTCGCTGAAATCATTTTCTTTTATTTGCAAAAACGGTCTTGAATAATTTATATTGTGAATATTAGAGAAAAGATCTGAATTCGAGAGAGGTTTCAAGACAAAATCTTTACAAGTTGATTCAATTTCTTCTGTATTTGATGATTGATCTGTGGAACTTTTTGAAATCTCTCTAACTTCCCTTATTTTAAAATCATCAACTCTACTACTTTGCATTGACAAACTTTTGGTAGATTCACCTTCCTCATAAATTCTGTCATTATCCTTCACCTTTTCATCAGAAGTATTTTTTAAGCGCTTTATTGAACTTGAAACAGAAAATTCGGGTTTTCTTTCCTCAAAAGAGTTTTTAATATTTTTTAATTCTTTTGCACTTTGATTATTTGATGGCGCCGGTGATTCTTTTATTTCTAAAGAAGGTCTCTGAGAAATTAGATTTTTTGTAGAAGATATTAAACTAAGACTTCCTGATGATAAATTTACACTCTGACTATTACTGATACTTTCTTGATTGACTACACTATCATTAATCTCAGAACTGACAGGTATAAATTTGGAGAATTTATTTGCACCGTTGATAATTTGATCCAATATCATATCTGGTGCTTCGTAAAACTTGAAATAATGTTCTTTTTCTGTTGGTGTTGACTTTTCAACTGAAGCTAATTCTACTCTTTGCTCACTTTTTTTGTTCCCTTGATTTACCATGTTCCTGTAAGTTTCTAATTTAGAAGAGATGATTTTAAACAGCGTGCCTGTACTATGAACAACATTATTGATTATTTCGTCGTTTCTCTTTAAAACTGTATCTAAATCAACTACCGAGGGCTGTTTCAAATTGATATCATCGACTTCAATTTCTGAATCTTCAGACTTTTTATCCAGTTGAAAAAATGCGTTTGAAACTTTGGGGTTTAACGCATTGTCTCCTAAAATATCTTTGTATTTTAAATTAACTCTTTCATTGCTAATAATTGTTGCTTTATCGCGCAATTTTCCACTTTTTCGACCAGCATTTTTAATTTCATCATTGCTTGGGGCTTGGATTGAATTTTCGTTTACTTTTTTTGATTTTTCAAGCAAGTGTTTTTCATCTGTCTCGAGTCCTTCCAAATTAGTTTCAACTTCTTCAAAATCTTCTGCCTTGTTGCTTGTAATAGAATAATCCAAATCCTTTTCAAGGCTACTTAAAAATTCACTGAAGGCTTTAGCTTTCAAATTTTCAATATTACACTGTTTGGGTGATTTTGTTGAATCTACTGCTGTTATTTCCCGATGGCTTTGAACGATTATTTCGTCATCTCTACTCGAATTATTTGTCTCTGAAAGTTTTTCAACCATTTTTTCGGAATTCTTTCTAAAATTTAACTTTGATTCATCAGTGGCTTTAATAACAACACTTTTTCTGTACATCTGTTTCTTTTCTGCAGTGTTTTCTTGTAAAAATTTGTTTTCCTGACGGTAATCTTTATCAATAATATAATCCTGACTAATAGCGTTTTTTTCAGGACAGGTTTCGTGTTGAAAATTGTAGATTCCGACATTTCTTGGTTCGTTTACTGAAGATTCTGGAGATATGTGTAAACTCTCCACATTTTGGATTTGCAAACTTCTTTTAATAATGACTCTAGGTCCAGTTTGAATTTGAAAAGTAGAAGATTCTGGTTTGTTCTCATTTTCATCAGTTTGTGCAGCTTTCTCGTTTTTATTTGTTGATTCATTTTGAATTTTATTACTAGCATGGAAACGATTTGGAATTGAATCTGTCAATAATAATTTACGTTTGTCGTAATAAGACATTGTTTTGCAACTTGATCCTTCGTCTTTTGTTTCTAAATGAGATCTTTCAGGTAACATTGTAACAAGTTTTAATAATCTTGGTGCTTTAGTGATTTCGTTTTCAGGTACTTCTTGAACTGAATTCATAAATGTATTACGATCACTTGTATTATACACTTTCGAGGGATTATTTGCTCGCTGAAATCTATATGTTACAATTTGGCGAAGATGTAATAAATCTTCGTCGATAGTTGGTTGAGATTCAGGTCTGAAATAAAAATTGGTACAATTCAACTAATTAAATTCATAAAAGACCGTTTATAAATTATATAAAATCTTTTGGGCGTGAGTTGGGGGGATCAAATATGTTGTGCCTTGCGTGAGGAGGGGGTACGTCGTTAGAACCATTTCTTACGTAAGATGTTTTCAAGTTTGTAAATCACTAAAAAAAATCGATTTTATTGCTACACTCAGTGTAAAAAAATGTTCTGTGACTTCATTAATAATTGTGATAGTATTACTTCTAATTTACCCAACAATATATTAAATTTATAAGCAAATAAGGGGTCATTCAAAAATTATGTAAGGTGTTTTTCTGAAAAATTCAACCCCCCGTCTGTCCATGCAAGATATAGTGAGAGCGTGGAGCTTCAATGAAATTAGTTTTAGAAAGTAATATATGTTATTAACAATCAATATTTAGTTTCAGAAGTCTTTTTGTAAGAATGTCTTCAGGACTTAAAACTTTGTGTTGTCAGACACACTTTGTGCAGTCTGCAATTAAAAAGTGTACAATCGAAAATTAACTTTATTTTTTAGGCATAAAAGAACCATAAAAGACGATCGAATTATTTTCGGTTGAAAAATTTACTATTACATTTGTGGTTAAGAATTAATTTTGTTGATTAAAAATTTAATTATTTTGTTGAAAATTTGACAACTTTGTTAACAATCATACTTTTTGGTAGAAAAATCAACTACTCATAATTTAATTAAAAGTTCCTTCCTTTGGTTGAAAATATAAATATTTAGTTAAAAATTAATCTTTTGGCTACAAATATAATTGTTTGATTGGAAATTTATGTATTTTGGTGCAAATTTCTATTTTTGGTAGAAAATAATTTTTTTAAATTAAAACTGCAAAATTAATATGTTTCAGTTGAGAATTTAAGTATTGTTGTTAAACATTCGTTATTTTTGTTTAAATTTAACTGCTTTTTATTTAAAATAAAATTCTTTTTATTTGAAATATCCACTATGACTACATTTTTTTCTTGAAAATTCATCTTTTTAGGTTGAAAATTGTATTCCACTGCTTCATTTAAAGTTGAACTACTTTATTAAAAAATTAATATTTCGGTTGAAGATTCATAATTTTAACAGAAAATTCGTCTTTTTTCGTAGAAAATTATTTGGTTAAAAATTCAACTATTTTGCTAAGCATTTATGTAGTTTGGTGAGAATTCGTCATTTTGACTTGAAAATTCTAAATTTTGGATAATATTTTTTTTTATTTATTTACTGCCAAAGTTTTATTAGTTGAAAATTCACCCCTTCTGGAAAATTCGTCTTTTTTATTTAAAAAATCATTTCTTTTGGTAGACATTGCATCATCATTATGATCTAAAAATGCAACTGTCTGGTTCAAAAAAGATTATACTTTTATTAAGGATTTAACCATTTTGTTGGAAATTCGCATTTTTTAGTTTAATACAACTGTTTTTGATTTAAAATAAAAATCTTTTCTGGGTGAATATATCAATTATTGCATTAAACTTTACGCAATTTATACACAGCCTTTAGACAGAAAACTGATAAAATTAACTTACATTTCAGGATTTGCTTTATGCAATAAAATATTTTGATTTATTTCTATGATTTGCTTTTGAGCATTTTCGACCAACTTTTCTGCATTTTCCAAGATTTTAGTAGTTTCGGGGCTAAGAATTGGACTATTAGGTGGAGAAGATATTTTCTCTGCTAATGCTGTTTCTTGACAAATGTTTTTAGTCATTGTAGGGTTATTTATAATACTGAAAGGAATGTTTGGAATTGGTAATGTTGATCTTGAGAAATTTTCTCTTTCAACAGCAGCCTCTTGAATTTTTGTTTGTAATGGTAACTTGAGGGTTTTGAATTCATTTGCACTTTCTTCAGTCTTTTTAGATCTCCCGGAATCGCATTGGTGTGGATATGTGCTGATTATTGCACTGCCCTTGGCGCCGTTTTTATCTGATTGAACACATAGAGTTTCGAACTCCCTAAAACAGAAAATTAAAAAAAGAATTTAGTGACAGTTCATAAAATTTTGAAATTCTAGAAAATAAAATGAACTATTACTATATAAAAACTGTACATAATACGATGTGTATTACCAAAAATATAAGATCCAATTTTTTTAAATTCTGTGTTATTCAGTGAGACCAACATATTTTTTAAATACTTTCGACCACAACAAAATTCTGAGTTTTCATTTGTTTCAGGGTCACCAAGATTTGATAATCTTAGGGAATAAATATAAACATAAATTCTATTAATTAAATAAACCTGGAACCTGATTGAAATTAGATTTAGAAAATACAATGAGTAAATAAAAAGTAAGTTAAAAATTAAAATTTTCAACTGAGAATTAAAATATTACGTTTTTTGTTGAAAATGTATCTTCTTTAGTTGAACATTCAACTATTTAGTTAAAAACTCATCTCTTTGTTAAAAATTAATTTCTTTGGTTGAAAATTCGTTTCCTTGGTTATTAAATTGTTTACCTGAAAATATAACTGATTCATTTTATGTTGAAAATCCAACTTCTTGATCAAAAATTCAACTGTTCGGTTAAATTTCATTTTTTCATTTGAAGATTCGTCATTTTAACTGAATATTCATTTAATTGATTGAAAAGTTAACTATTTTGTTGAAAATTCATGTATTTTGTTAAAAATTAATCTTCTTCGTGAGTAACTTAGTCTTCTTTGTTGAAAATTTAACTTTTGTTTACAAAACTCGGTTTTTTCAATGAAAATTAATCATTTTTGTAACAAAAGTTGTTGTTGAAAGTTCAACTATTTTGTTATAATTTCGTTTTTTATTCCTAAAAATCAAATTGTTAAATTTTGAAAAAAAAAATTTAATTGAAAATTGATCTTTTTGTTGAAATTTTTTTGGTTAGAAATGAACTTTTTCATTAAAAATTATATTTTTGCGTAGGAAACTAAACTGTTTTGTAGAAAATTTGTTTTTTTGGCATGAAACTTTAAAACTTAGAATAACGTTCTTTCTTTTTCCTAACTGAAAAATATTTTTTAGTTGAAAATTTCTTTTTGTTTTCAAAATTTATCTATTTTTTTTTTGGTGACTTAATATATTTTTTGGTGGAAATATAAAACTTCTTTTTCAGAATCAATTTTTTCGTTGAACATTCATAACTTTGGTTTAAAATTGATCTATTATATTGAAAATAAATTTTTTTAGATATAAATACAATACCTCTATGTTTTAATATATGAGATGATGCAATTCTTGAAAAATGATATAATAATTTTTTTAGTACAATTTTTTACATTCTCATTCCTGAGAATGTAATGTAATCGTTCGAATTTTCAATCTCTGGTTTTTAACGGATCTTTACGTTTTGGCACTCACAGAATCCGAAAATTATAAAATTTCATCGGTGCCTGTCTGTATGTTTGTATGTATGGTTACCTAAAAGTTGTAGTCACGCTAGCTTTTGAAGGGTTTGTCCAATCGAGTCCGCATTTGATACACTTAAAGGTACCCAAAATGAAGGCTAAGTTGTTAATCAGATATTTCGAACCAAAATTTAAAAAATGGAAGCATTTTCAAAATTTTGAATTTTTTTTTTGAAATTTAAAAAATTGTTGTCGAAGTTTCTTATAGATGGGTGAAAGACTTGCAAGTTATCCAAATAAAAGTTGTTATTTTGATAAAAATGAGAAAAGTTATATACTTTCCAAAAATAAAAAAATTTTCAGAAAATATAAAAAATTGTTTTTTTCATGGATCCAAAAATCTCATTCAAAATTTTCACTAGATACCAAATATATTTCAAAACTATTCTGGCCGATTTTTTCGATTAGCCCAAAATTTAAAAAATGATAGCATTTTCAAAATTTTCAAATTTTTTTTCTTAATATTATAAAAATTGTTGTCAAAGTTTCTTATAGATGGGTAAAATACTTGCAAATTATCTAAATAAAATTTTTAATTTTGATGAAAATTAGAAAAGTTATATACTTTTCAAAAATTTGAAAATGTAAAAAAAATAGAAAAATAAATTTTTTTCATGGATCCAAAAATCTCATTCAAAATTTTCACTAGATACCAAATATATTTCAAAACTATTCTGGCCGATTTTTTCGATTAGCCCAAAATTTAAAAAATGATAGCATTTTCAAAATTTTCAAATTTTTTTTCTTAATATTATAAAAATTGTTGTCAAAGTTTCTTATAGATGGGTAAAAGACTTGCAAATTATCTAAATAAAATTTTTAATTTTGATGAAAATTAGAAAAGTTATATACTTTTCAAAAATTTGAAAATGTAAAAAAAATAGAAAAATTAATTTTTTTCATACATCCAAAAACTTCATTCAAAATTTTCACTAGATACCAAATATATTTCAAAACTATTCTAGCCGAATTTTTTGATGAGCCCAAAATTAAAAAATTAGAGCCTGTATAACCTGTTAAGCATGAAGCACGATTATCGCAATGAGAATGTAATCGTCAAGGCCGTAGGTACTTTGAGAACCTTCTTTAATAACAAATTAAAAAAAAAGTGTTCAGCTTCACTTAAGAAAAGGGAAAACGATTAAACAACCATAGCAGGGCCCTATTAGGATCAGGAAAAATAAAATGTGAACATTATTTTGCAATATCAGAATAAGCAGTACCAGACCCAGGTACGCACAAAAAAATGTAATAGACATTTGATATAATAGTCTTTAACATAGAATGTAGAAAATTTCGCATTGTGATCTGTGCACAAATCTGGAGGGTAATGCAAAAACCGAGCGCGGAGCGCGATATAAATATATTATCGAGCGCGAGAACCAACAGTCGCGCCCCCTAGGCGCGTTCAAATTAGCGAGACGCGCGTAGCGCGCTTTGAGAATGTGCCCGCGAGGCGGGCGGATTTTTGTTTAATCTTCCAATCTCCCCTCCACCTTCATATGAAACAGAATAATTTTACCAAACTGAAAGAAAAATTTATAACGGTCAGGGAAAATGAAAAAGTGACAAGTGAAAAGTCAGGGAATTTTGAAATTGGGATTTTGTAGCAACCCTGTACAGTGCAAAGAACTCGGCCTGGGATGTACATAACATTATTGATCCTTAAAGGGAATGGAACATTGAACCTATGACGTTGTGAATGAACGTAGTATCCATTTAAAAGCAATTTATTATTCACTTAAAAATACCTTCGGCACTTCTTTATATTATCAAATATTAAGTACTTCTAATTGATAACCACTTCCTTTTATTTAGAACCCAGTAAAATAAGATCATATTTTTAAAGCCGATAGATTATTAAATTACCTCTTTAAGATAATCAATACTATGAAGCCGTGTGAACCGGGGTGTGTAATTTTTAAAAATCAAATTGTGCTTATTTTCAATACAATAACATTTTAATATTCTCAAATTATTATAAAGGAAGATTCAGTAAGCAAAAAAACCTAGGGGCGTCCTTCAATTCGCCTTTTAAGTTAACATTAATAGGAAAAAGGAGTAAAGAATTGGAAAACTTTAATGGTTTTCTAATGTAAGTCGAAGCCTGTTATACTTAATTTAGTTTAATTTTACAAGTTTAAAAAATACGAATTTGAATTTTAGGAGTAGTTTATCTTGTAATAAATACGTTTTTATTTAAATTAAGCGTTACTCTTTCCGAACACGAATTTCATAATAAAATTAAAATTTATACATTTTTTGATAAAATTGGAGATGAATAATTGAATGACGGTGGCCACTTACACGAGAGAAACGGAATGAAGCCGGGAGAGAAATATTACACCGGGAGATTTTCCGTAGTATTAAAAATTCTGAATTTTTAAACGGGGAAAATGAATTTTAAAACTTTAGTTTTTAATATGCAATTCTGACAGTTTCATCTTGAGTTCCTGTAATTCAATTTTTTCTTTAAGGGTATGTGATACTAAGAAAATTGTCGATTTTACCAGTATTAGGTTCCCCGGCTTTTTTTCTAGAATAATAAATATTTTGTCTTAAAAATTTGGGAAATGATAGCGAACATGCTAACGGACGTCCCCACACACTTTTTTTGTAGCTTAATTCAAAAAAGTTTTAATTTAGCAAAATGTGATTAATTTGCATAGCGCTTAGGAAATAGTATCGATTTTTTCAGTGTTCGATTCCCCGGCTTTTTTCCTAGGATAAGAAATATTTTGCCTTCAAAATCTGGGAAATGATAGCGAACATGCTAACGGACGTCCCCACACACTTTTTTGTGGTTTTTTTTATCAAAAAATTTTTGATTTTTCTAACAACGTGCGTGTATATTTCGAGGTTATGTGTGTTACAATTCACCCGAGCGTTACTTCCGAACTACACAATATTTTTGGCCGAAAACTTTGGACTTACAAATAAACATAGTAACTAATCTCCCGGAACTAAACTTGTTTGCATGCAATCAAAAAAGTTTATTTCATAAATAATTTCCATTTTCCAGATTATCGGAAAGGCAGAGATGAAAAACGACGTAACCTCAAAATAATGCATATGCATAAAATTTTTATTTAGCACAATAAATTTTTTTGTTATTATCCCTCAAAAAAGAGTCCGGGGACGTCCGTTATGATATTTTATAGCATCTCCGAATTCAGTTTTTAAAAATTTAAATTTGTGTGGGAAAAAAGCCGGGGAAACTGTGAGTATCACATGCCCTTGATTAATTTTAGAAGGTTTCGAATTTTAAGTTTCACAATATTGGAGTTTCAAATTCAAATCCTCAAAATGCTAATAAATATTTCAAAATTTCATGTTGAATGCCTTGCTGGGTAGTTTTGAATTTAATCATTTTAGATGTGAAAATAAAGCAATTTAGAATTGAAAAGTTTGAAATTGTACAATTTCAAATATTGCAATCATATTAAAGCAGTGTTGTTTTGTACTATTTTTGTTTATTTTTTAATTTTCAATGTAATATCTTAAAATTGTTCGATTATTGGTTGAATATTTAAACAAATAAATCCTTTCAAACTGAAAAATATATGCTTGAAAAATGTCAAGAATGAATAATAATTCTAAAAGAAGCCTTAAAAATTAAACGATTTGAAATTAACAATTGCGTTTAAAATAAAAACGATCAAAATTAAACTATCTAAAATTGATACATCAGTAATTGAAGAACATCGGTAATTTTAAATGGTTACAATTTTAGAGTTTTAAATTTTCATGCTGAACGACGCATTTTTTATTTTCAAAGGTCTCAATTTTAATTAAATTGTTTGAATTTCGGAAAGTATAATTAGCAATTTAAAAATGAATAATTTTTAAGCTAAATAATTAAAATTTTAAAGGGTTTGAGTAAAAAGAAGCTTTAACATTACAATTTTTTATAACCGAATTTTTTTCAGTTTAAATGAAGTTCGCATTCGCTTGAGTTTCAACGTGCTAGAATAGAATTAAATTTTTTAAAGTTTTCTATCTAAAATTACTATTTATTTTGAAAGATTATCTATTAGAAAATTTCAATTTAGTCCTAAATCTCAAATTTTAATCACTTCGAACTGAAAATTATTCAAATTCAAAAGTTTTCAATTATTAGTTATTTAATTTTGGACGCGTTTAATTATAAATAATACAATTTAAATTTTTTTATATCTGAAATCATTCAATTTCTTGATTCCTCAGTTTAAAAAAATGCAGTTTTAGCACCTCGACTTACAAAATTATACAATTCAACTCCTACTTTTTCTATGATTCAAAGTAAATAGATTTCTTGCAATTGAGTATGTATATGAAAAAACAGTGGATTTGGCAGATTATATTTTTTTCTAAACCGGGATAAATCATGAATATTCATCGTGTGACGAAAATTTTAAAAATAGTGGCCAGCCTGTGAATATATCTGCTTTAAGAGTAGATTCTTCTGGTTTCTACCAGACAGCGCAGCTTTCCTGGCGCTTTGGGTGTCTGGACCCAACGGATCAATAATGTGTTTTCTCTTTAGCTGCCGCAGCGCTTAAAAAAACTCGGAAGCGTAAGTTTTCATTCACCAATAGAAAAAATCCGGCTAAATACCTGCAATATTTTAGAAACCTGTTTCAAACTTTACTATAATTATAAATAAATCAGTTTTCTCAAATTTAAACAAAAGTTCAGAATTAGAAATTAAAAACATATTTTAAATTAACGAATAATTAATATAACTCTACTAAAACGGGTTTAAAGGAAGGAGAATAAAATGTTGACGAAAAAGACTGATTTGTTACACATCAACACATATATTTTGTTTTTGCTTGTTGCATACATACGATAAACAGTACAATGTAACGCGTTTCTCGAAGTATGGTACACTAGAAAATTTTTATTATCCACTACTACAATTGCTATTAAACGTATTTTGTGTCCTTATTGTGATCGTACAAGAAATATAGAAAACAATTTGAATCATATACAAAACTAGAGTCACTGTCCATGTGTCTTTGGGAAGACGTGCCTACTTCGTACGCAGCATGTTCAACAAATAATGAAATTGCTCACGACTTCCAGACTAATTTAGAACTTAAATCCAAATTTGCACAACCTTCTATTTTTTTTCAAATTTGACCAGAGAGTAAAAAGCTTATGACTAGCAAATAAAATACATCGAGAGTACCTGGAAACCAAAGAGCAATCTCACGTTGATTGCCATGCATCGTGAAAAAAGTAACTTTGTGCAATTCAAAATCATTATTCACGATCGCCAACTGAACAGTGAAAAATAGTTCATTTCGCAAAGGCGTTATTCGTAAGTTTCGTGGTCTGTCGTTACTTACGACTTCTGATTGTCAGAAATCGTCAATTCGTTTTTTTTTAATTCGAATTTTCCATAACAAATCTGAGCGTTGATAACAAATCGGACGAAAATACCTTCTTTTGAGAAGCGTTTCTTTTTTATCGACAACAAGCGTTCGCCTCGAAAAAAACTTTTTCAAAAAGTTGTCATTTCACAGATTGGGGCCATGTTTATCTTTTTTGTAGCTTTTTCTATAAAATGTTCCCGAACATAGAAAAAATACAATATTTGGTTTCCACTCCTCGCGGTAAGAGAAGCGCATTCGTTCTTAAAAAGTTGTATTGGCATCAAAGGGTAGGAACTACCAACGGGGATGAGAAAAATCACGTACGGTCGCTGTATGTGTTGCTACAGTTAATCATGCCATTTTTTAAAATCTTTTCATCATAAGATGCTTTCTTGGTTATTTTTATTTTGTTTCGTCATTTGACTATCGAACCAAATTCCAACATACAATTCGCAAAAAGTTGCCAGAGACCCTGAACACCTCTTAAAAGAGATCGAAAATGCACAGCGTCTCTCACTTCTTTTCTGTTCAATCTCGCAAATATACGCTTACACGTACAATAATCGTTTATCCTGTTTCTTTGTACAAATATATACAGAAGTTTGCACATCCAATGCTGACTAAGTAGGAGTGCACTTATAAAAGACCCTGGAAGCGTTTAACTAAAGTTCAAAAGGTTTTCATACAGCGGATACACGAATGAATCCCGTCTAGTCTTTAAAAAAATTCAGCAATTTTTGGTGAAATTGAGAATGATTTGTGCAATACCTAGGAATAATTTAAAAAAAGAAGCATGAAATTACGATTTTGTACATTAAAAGATAATTACTCTTTCAATCATACTGTTTTATTAATATAATAATATATGTACACATATACAGAATGTACAGAAAACCCGAAGCGCTGGGTCAAAGATATTCGTCGTGCTTATAATACAAAAAAAAATATATTGTCCAAAGGGATCAACATAGAGACGGTTTTTAATCGTCACAACAAAAAATACAGCACCGAATCGGTTGCTAAAAATATGGTACAAAATATCGATAAAATTTTTCGCAATCGTACTCCGTTCAGCGCGAAATACAAAGACAATGAAGAAAGGCGATCAAGCCTAAGTACGAACCCAAAAAGGTCACAAATCCTTGCGTTCGATAAAGGATGTTACGTTTTCTTTTCGTAGCTTGTCTCGAGAACTTGGCAAAAAAAAATGCTCTTTCGTATATTCTCCGCTATTACATAACTATGTACAGAACCTGTGCCAGCACAAAAATTGCCAAAGACTGCTGCTCAAAAACCAACCAACATATCTCTTGCGGTAACTTCAACGACACTCGAAAATGTCGATACAAAATTCTTGATCGTCTCAAAATAACATCACACAGGTATCACACCCACGTCTTCGGCTCGTGTCGACGATTGGTCCTCCAAACCAACGTCTGCCACCATCCAAAACAAATTTTGATGAACCTTCACGGTTTTATCAAAAACACCCGGTTAAGGGTGGAAAATTTCAGCCTCGACCTTCATGAGAAGGCTTTTAAGTTTCGCGCTCCTTTTTTACTTTGAGACCAGTGCTCGGCGCGTCCTCACCCAGAATTGTCGCGATCTCATTCTGCATGAAAGCCCATGGCACTTGACTGTTGGCCAGTGGACACTTTTCGCCACTCGGACAATAAACCTGAAAAAATACAAAAACAATTGTTTAAACAAGTGTTCTCTTGCTAAAATTGTTTGAGAAATATTTAAATTGCAAATCAAGGGACTAGTGATTTTTTTCTCTTGGACAATGATTGTTATTCATTTAATTCTAAAATTGTAATTTAAAAACCGAATAGAAATGGCCAGGTGTTTAATCATTTTTTTTCTACTAACTTTTTTACGAGACGAAAATTTAGTTTTTGTTTTAAAGGAAAAGGTACCCTAGAATGTTTTTAATTCATTTTTGACATTAATTTATAATTATTTAATTAATTTATTCAAAAATATTAATCAAATATTAATTGAAACCAAAACTGAGGTAAATTATGGTTAATAATTTAATTTAATAAGAAAAATCCTCTTTAATAGATTATATTATATATTTGACTCGTGAAAAGAATTTGCTTTTTTTATAAATAATTAATCCGATTTTTAAAGAACAATGTTAAAGCTGTACAAACTTTTCCAGAATGACATACGTTGCTTTTAAGAGTTTTCGAGGAAATAAACCTTTTTCAAACTTGAATTTTAATAGATTAAAATATACGAGTTAAAATAAAAAAACATTAACAAATTATTTCGCGGGACAAAATTACAACGATTTTATCACCTGACTATGTAAACAAGAATTTTAGGACCAAGTAAAAGTGCAGTGATTTAAAAATTTGCATCATATTTTTATGAAATATAATATCATACATATCAAAATAATACAAAAAATCAGGAGATCACCAAATTTAATTCCACTATAAAAAAATAAAATCTTCTTAGTGAATGTGTATTCGCGTAAAATCAAAAACAATTTATTGAATTGGAAATTGACACTAGGCCAAAAAGTTGCATATTGGGATCCCAAAAAATTATAATTAAATTGGAATCGATAGAAATGCATATTGGTTACCCGTGCTCGAAAAAAATGTTTGGAATATTCCTTGTTTGTAGAGTTTTTAAATTTTCTTGAGTTAAATTTTTTTATTCCTGGAGATAAAAAAATACTTCATACTTTTTTGTAGATTTTAATAAAATATTTTCTAAGAAATGATTCCTATCCTTCGGGGAAAATATTCAACAACTTTGTAAAAAGGAAAAGAATTTTTGTTAACATTTTGAAATGGAAATGTGTCGACTTTTTAATTTCCATTCCTGAATCTTGGCGCTGGAAAGTTTTTAAGTACCCGAAAAAAATTGGAATAGTTTTTTTACATTTAGGAATGTACAAAAAGAATTAAAACGAAAAAATATAAAGTCTGCAAACAATAAATTTTTTAAACATTTTTTTCGAGCGCGAGTAATCAATCTACATATCTATATCGATTCTAAATTAATTATACTTGTTTAGGATCAAAATACGCTATTTTTTCACGTAGTGACGATTTAAATTCCAGGATTAAATGCTTTTTCGATTAAACAATTCTCTTCGATTTCATTAAATTAAACTTAAAATAAAATTGGATGCAAAATACAAATATTCACACATGGAAATTCGCTCTTTAAACTTTTTTTCTTATCATTTTACGAAATAATAAATTAATTACTTAGACAAATGTATCCTTTTAAGTCATAAAGAACTGTTTAACCGAAAAAAGTGAAACTTTTTATCATTATTCAAATACACATTGAATAACAAAGAAAAATAAGATTTTTAAAATGAAAATTAAATATTGTTTTCTGCTTTCTGAATTGTCGCACCGAAAAATATTTCCCAAGTAGTTTAAAAAATTGTAATCCGTACAAAAATATGTAAAAAATTCCAAAAATGGATTAAACTGTTTATTTGATACATTTCAAAAATATAAACGGATATTTTAAATTGTTAAATGAATAAAATTTGGTTATTCTTACCTCTGAACCGGCACCCTGCCTCTTTATGCTATCCCGACTGCAGGGGAAACAGAATTTATGGTGCGGAACACTCGGGCACTGAACAAAGTGTGTGTCTTCTAAACGCTCCTGACACAATGTGCATTTTAAAGTTGGCGCTGAAACTGGTTCAGCTCCTGGTGCTTGAGCCACCGCACCTTCTGAAGACGTCGTCACCGTCGTCGATGACACGTGTCGAGAGCCACTTGACCTCCTACCCGAAGACCCTATAAAAAAACCAAATATTTTAATAGAAATAGAATATTATAACTTAAGAAAAATTTGTTATTAAGTAACCGTTCTAATTTAGAACTTCTAAAATCCAAAAATTCTCGCGATTGCATGATTATTGAAGCCAGATTTTCATTGAGATGCAATTTCAAATATTTGCAGTATGTGGAATTCAATTTGCTGAGAATTCAAATGGATAGGTAATTAATTTTTTAATTTTCTGCAGATGGAATTTAATTTAGAAATTTGCTGCACTCTGACGAAATGTGATATTTAATCTAGTTATGCAAGGATCACAGCCGTTCAGTACTTCAATTTTAGGTAAAAAAGGTGATTATAAGGGGATTTTATTTATTAATAAGAACTTTAAATATAATGGTTTTGTTGGGAATTTTAACTATTTTCGTAAAAAAATTCAAATATTAAATTGCTTCATTGAAAATTAGTGTTTTCATCTTGAAAATTCAATAATTTTGTGGACATTTTTTTCTTTTTTAAGTGGAAAATCATTTTTAAATCGAAATCTTTTTCGGTTGTAATCCCCCGCATTAATAAATCAACTATTACATTATTCTTTAAGAATGATAATTTTAGTTGAAAATTCAACAATGTATTTGGTTGATTTTTTTTCTTTCCTGACTAAACGATCTTTTTTAGTTGAATAGTAAAATATTTTGTTGAAAATTCGTGTTTTTTTAATGAAAATGTCACTTATTTTGTAGAAAATTAACCTATTTGGTTGAAAAATAAATCTATTGTGAGGTCAACTATTTCTTATTTGAAATTAGAATATTGTTTTGTTAAAATATCCTTTTTTAGTTAAAAACTTGAATTATTTGATTGAATATTCGTCTTTTTTGTCTCGAAAATTCAACAATTTGGTTGAAAAAGTGATTATTTGGTTGAAAAGCCGTATTTTTTATGAATTCAACTATTTTTGATTTAAAATTAAAAAGGTTTGGTTGAATATTCGTCTTTTTGGTAGAAAATTAAACTTCTTGTGCGGAAGGTCATATTTTTGGTTAAAAATTTAATTATTTATTAATAATTCAACTACTTTGTTGAAAATACAATATTTTCACTTCAAATTTTATATTGAAGTTTTTTGTAATGAAACAGTTTTTAAAAATTTGCAAAAGGACTAATAATGTATGTTTAAAATTGAAGTCACTTTTGTGGAACTACTGATCATTCACTGAAGTTTTAATTTGAGAAGCTTAAAATAACAAATTTTTGGGGACTTTCTTCTAAATTAATAACCTTTTTTCGTTTTCTACACACCTGAACCATTTGGGCTGTGTTGCGAGCCTCTCGAAGCACTACGCTGTTGTTGCTGTTGAGCATTTGCGGCTGTGGTTGGTGGGCTTCTGCTGGTGGGACTCGTGTTATTTGGTGGTTGTGGCACTGGCTCGGGGGATGTTAGATTATCTGCGACTGACATCAGGGCGGCCATCGGGGACGGACCGCTTGTGGCTCCCTAAAATAAAAATTTAATTTTTTCTTAATATTTGAATCCACGATCTACACAATAACATAAAATTACCGCCTTGACAGCCCAAAATGATATCAAAGTAAGGGGGAGTAGGATGATTTTTCACAAGAATAGGAGAATAAATTCTTAGAAATAAAATTAATAAAAATATACTAAATATACTAAAAAAAAATATTTGGTTTTTAAACCAAATTTTCAGTTAGAGATGAATTCTAAATGTAAAATATAAGAGTTGATATTTCAAACAAATATTATTTTTATTTTAAGCAAAAAATAGTTGAATTCAACCAAAAAGGACGAAATATTTTTTAAACAACAAGTTGCATATTAAGCAAAAGGTGAAATTTCTACAAAAGACAGTTGAACATTCAATGATTAATTCTCTTTTAACCAAGGAAGATGACTTTTCTATCAAAAATAGGAATTTTTTATTAATTAATTTAAATTTAATTAATTTTAAAACAAAAATATAGAAGTAGAATTTTCAAATTTCAAACAAAAAAAATGAACTTTTAGCGCAAAATAGTTGGATTTTCATATTGGGTTCTATTAATTCAGTTAAAATAAAAAAGGAAGAAAGCTTTTGAAAAAACAGGGAGAAAAAGAGGAATCCTTTAAATACGAGGAAATGAGTGTGAAGTCTGGAATGAAAAAGTAATGTCACCTAAAAATTGTATATGATCCCTGAAAAAGCAGTAAGATATGAAAGATAATGTGCCTACCACAGAAAAAAATCTTTTAAAAAGTATCCTTTCCAATTAAATTCTGAAATAAACTGAGTCACATTCTTTGAATGAAACTTCCATTTTCCTAATTAGAGTCCACTAATTGAAATGCGTTTTAAATTGGATCAAAACTGCAGAGTTTTTAAATATTAAATTCACTTTCCAAGCTAATTTCTAATCATATTCAAAAGTTCTGATATTATCTATTACAAACATTCCGATGAAAGAATTTTCGCAGTCGACCTTGACATTCCAATATACAATTTAATCTCAAATTAATTCGCTGGGAAGTCTTCAATTAAAAAAGGAAAACATTTATTCGAAAAAGATAAGATTACCAAAAATCCTTTTCAAAAATACGTACTAACCTGATGATGATTGGCCTGTTGATTTTCCCCTGTGCTTTCCTGAGATGGTGGAGGTGGTGGTGGTGGACTTGTTCTTGGACGTAAAGGAGATCCTCCACCATTTGTTTGCACATTAGCTGGGGCCAATGGAATTTGCGGACCAACATAGGCTCCTAAAAATGAGAAAAAACAATTAAGTTTCTTGTTTTAATTGGTAAATAATCAAAATGAATTAGGATTACAAATTTTTTTTGGATGTGCCCAATGTAATAATCTGAGGATAGAATCGCCAATGCCCAGAGCTGTCACACCTTGATTTTATTTTTAAAAAAAATGAGAAAGTGACCTACCTAAACCTAAAAAGTAATCAAAAGTGACTAATTTCTAACCCAAAAAGTGACTAATGGACATTAATAATGTGAAGTGACTTTTGCGGAAAAGTGACTAAAAGTGCCAGCGTCATTTCTTAAAAGCGCAAGATTATGCTACCTTGTGATTCAAGTGCATTGGCTACTCTCGTGACTAAATCTCCATACAGAGTACTTTTCTATGCGCGACACCACATTAGACTGACTTGTGCACAGTAGAATGTTAAGCACGGATTTTATGGCTTTGTGGTGTATCGTGCATTCTGATAATGTATACTCGACATTTCTGACACTCACTAATGAAATTTCGCAGTTAACACGCGACATACATGACCCTCTCTTTGGAGGATTGAATTTGCTGACCTTCGATCAATGCACCTGAATTATGGCTGGTAACACTTTGTGCAAATAAATGTCATTTCTTGTTAAAAATGTCGCTATTATCGAATTTAAATTCAAAGGTCAAACCGACTGGCTCGCCTTTAAATGTCGAACTTTCGCATCATTAATAACAAGAATTCCGGAAAGGGTAACATAAATTATAAAGTCGAGCGATCATCAATCAGGTTTTTAAATTGGAAAGTGATTTCATTTTAATTAAATTACGTGATCGGTGAATAACGAATAGATTATTGCACGCAAATGATACATTTTAACTTCTATCCATGTTTATCGCTTAATATGTTTAATTGTTCTTGGTTTCATTTTAAAATGTATTGAATTTTGAATCTGTGTGAACGATACAAATGATAAATTTTTCACATTTTTTGGTGCTTCAAATTCGAAATTGTAGAAATAAGAATTCTTCAAATTTTAAATTATTTGACTTAAAATTTTTCAAAGTAAAATTATTCAAGCCCCTTCATGGTCCAGACCCCTTTCCAGACAGAAAAATATTTTTTTCATTTTTATTCTATATGAATAAGTTGGAAAAATTACCGCCAACCATTTTAAAATTGTATTTTTTTATAAGATTCTCAATGCCATCAAAAAACTGTAGCTCCTAGTCGTTTTTTGCGGTAATTTTCTACAATTGTTAAAAAAATAGCCATAAAAACCTTCTAAGAACTATAATTTTGCTAGGACACTCTTACCAGATTAAAAATTTACAATTTGCATATTGTTGTATTCTTATCATATTTATTCTACGCATTCTTTATTATGAAAACATACATTTCCTCTTTCAGAGTCTTTCTATCAATATTTTTTAGCATCAGCCATTTTGCTTATTTCATCTTTTAAGTTTTATAAGTAGAATTAAGTTCATCGCAAGAAGACAGAGAAACCCCAAGGTTCTATTTTATCTCGAAACCGGATAAAAATGGTGCAGACAGTTAACCTCGCAGTTGACAAACAACATTAAGAATTGTAAAGGTATGTAGTTATAATTGTCAATATGTATAGTAGTCAAAATAGTTGTTAAATATTTGCAGAATTTTTATTTCATTTCCTTATCATAATTCTCGCTTAGAATAGGGATTTTTCAATAGAAATTAACATTCTGACTACAACAGTGAGTTTTTTAAAACTATTATGGTATAATGATTACAGAATTGTTTCAAATCATTCAAATCTTTAAATGGTCCGTCGCACAGTAGTTCAGAATTGGAGTTTTACGAATAAATCAGCTTACAGGTCACAATTTTTAAACGTTTTAGATGTTTTATTTAAACTCGAGCTGAATAAATTTCCTAGTAACCTCCCACCCCACAATCAGAATTCTTACAGCTATAAACAAATTTTATAAAAATATACTCCAATTTCACATATTTAAGTAGAAAAAAGTAGTTTTGTATAAACTTTTGCAAAAACAAGAAATCAATAATCGGCTTCGAGGGATCACTGGGGATTTTATTCAGCTTCAATTTAAAAAAAAACTTTAAATCGGATACAAATTTTGACCGATACAATGTACAATGCTTTATCCACAAAAATTCAATTCTGAACCACTGGTCGGGTAGGCACCCGGAACTTATTTTATGCAATTTTCCTTTCCTTCGGCTAAAATTCCTGTAAAATTGTACAACTTCCAGTAATTCTAGTTACGATATACATGGAGAGGAATAAAGAAGAAACATGCAGGGTTTCCAGGCTCAATTTGTACACCATTTTAAGACATCATTTTGTTAGCATATGGTAGCCTCGGATACGTTCTCTTGATACTTCAAGAGTTAAAATGCGCGCTTGTTTATGTACGTAAGTTGCATGCAATATCATGACGTCGCAAGAGACTTGGACTTGGATGTGGTCGATGAAGGGTAGAGGGAAGGGAGCAGGGAGCAACCGATGGTTTCTTAATGGTTCAAGCATGTCGCAATGTTTGTCACCGTCACACACATTATGCATGACCGGTCTTCGTCGTATGCTTGAATACCTGAGTGACGTAATCCGGGAACAACATTGGTACGGCTTCTCTCAAACACGTGGCTGTCTGGAATAACCGTTGTCTTTTTTAGCCACTGTAAGGCCGCACCAAGCTTGATATCAGATGATTTTCCGACGCATTAACATGACGCCACGTATTAGCATAAGTAAAGACTTGATCGCGATTGATGCGGCACATGAAAAAATTAGACATGTGAAAATAATGTACTGGGGCGAGATAGGAATCGAATTCTCAGTCTAGACACTATAATATACTTTCATTCATATTTCATTATCATTCATGAGAATGTAGCGACAATCAGATGACCCGGGGGTTTTTTTTTTACTTTAAAAATAACATGCCTCGGACTCACTTGATATATTCCAAATAATGACAATAGTAACATAAACTTGGAAAAATGGTAGCAAAATAGTGTTATAAGTTTTAAATAAGTTTCAATCCTTTAAAAATCTTTTTTATCTGTTAAGATCCTCTAAAAATTTCCGAAAAACTAGTCAATCTTTTTATGTGACTGAAGTTTGCAACGTTTATAAACGAAATTAGAAAATTTCCGAAATTTCTTTTAGTGATTTTGCACCTGGTGACAGGTAAAACAAAAAGTAGTTTAATCCCAACCATTCTTAATAGCTAAGTTTTACACACCTAGGGACTTCGAAAATTATATAGAAAATAAAAAACAAAATTTTATTTTCATTTATAAGCTTTGCAAACTTCAGTTACGTATCTTTTTAAGTCCCATGTTATATCATCAATACTTTGGAAATCCTATGAATCCCTTAATTATGGTAAAATGACTTGAAATCCGAAAAAGTCCTCAGAAATCCTCAGAAGTTCCATGAAATTTAATTTCATAAATTCCCTAAAGTTCAGTATAACTCAGTTGGAATCCCTTGAAATCTTTTGAATATCATTGATATCATGGGTACCTTTCTAAAATCCTTCGAAACCTCTTAAAATTTTTGAAATCATACAAAAATTGAGTAGAATCCCGTAAATTTGAAATGACATTATTTTGTTTAAATTGCTTTAATATTTTTTTAATTCCTCAGATCTTTTGAAATACCGTAGAATATCTGGAAACCTTTCATATCATTCAAAACTCCTTTAAGAATGTTTAAATCTTTGAAATCCGCTGAGACCCCATAAAATCCAATGAAATCTGTAAAAATTCCTTAGAATCCCTATAAGTCCCTTAAAATTTCATTCCATTTCATTTACTCTCTGATTTTCCATAGAAATTCTTTAAAATTCCTTCAAATCCCTTAAAATCTTTGCAATCCGTTGATATATTTGATACCCTGATGAAATCTCTCGAAATTTTGTTAACTCTCTAGAAAATCTTCTTGTAATTTTGTAAAATACCCTAAATTTGTTTAAATCCTGTGAATTCGATTTTAATTTTTATTTAAATCTTGGAATTCCCTTATCTTGAAATTTGTTATATATCTTGAAGTTTCTTCAAAAAATTTTAAATCAGACGAAACTTGTTGAAATAGCGTACTATCTAAAATCCCTCAAAATACATTAAATTAAAATCTTTCGAAATTTGAAAATACGTTTAAGGAAAAAGTGAAAAAATAGTTGCATTAGCGGGAAATTTAAAAAAATGGCCAGACAGGTAGAGATCATTTAATTATAAACGTCACGTAATTTTTGGGGTACGTGAAATCGAACCAGCCTTCTTCGAAATTATTTTTTAAAATTGTTTTTCAAATCTGTTTCTTTTGAAAGAGTGACGTTCGTTGACTCACGTTTTTTTTCGAGGCCAAATATTATCTGCACTTCGTCCAACTGCGTTTCACCTTTTCAAACAATTGAAGAGAAATACAAAATAATCTGTAAATATACTTTCTTATCTAAACGTTTATTCTAGAAATTTACATGAGAATGTTTTCAAAGTTTTTAAAAAACAAAAAGGAAGAATCTACTTGAACTTGAGTTATAATTTATTATAGAATTAGACAATGCACGAAATAATAAAACTTGATAGAGATAACAAATTATCAAGAAGCAAAACTGTAGACAAAAACAGATTCTATCGCATTTGTTTCAAGGATTTTTAGCCCTCTTTAATTTAAAATTAATCACAGATTTTTTGACAGAGGATTAGCGATTCTTCTAGAGACCAGGGAATTTATGTTTTGTAGGAAATACAGATTTGTATTTCAAATTTTTGGAAAGACCTAATATATACCTTTTAAGGCTATTCAAGTTTCTTTATATATCAAAAAAAATTTGATTGATATTCTGCTTGCTGAAAGCTTTATTGAGAAAGATACAGATTTAAACTATCGATTAAAATCAATCAGCGCGCCATTGCAACCACACAGTGATGTAAAAGATATTACCATGCTTCGGTAGAAAAGAACGAGTTCTCCGCGTGTTGGTATCCTCAAAAAACAGCAAGTTACAGGGAAAAAATGGAGAACTTGCACGCGAATCCTATTTGAAATCTTATATATTATATTCAAATGTGTTCATCTACGAGAAAACCGGTAGCAACTCCCGAGATCTAAAGTGATCTAAAGAGCACGCAACCATTCACGAAACATGTGACTGGTACTTTTCCATGACGACTGAAATAACGCATAACGACTAACTATATATCTGTATCACTATACAAGTAGTTGTAGTCGATACTCGATACAAATTAGCATGTGTACACAGAGTGTTCATTTAACTTGATGGATGCAGGAAAGTAAAAATAAGCTGAAAGCAGTCTTCAGTACATTTTTACAAGAATAATGTTTCTGATTTTCTATGTATTATAAATTAAAATAGATATATTGCGTTTCCTAATTTTTCCAAGCAATAGATGAGATGCACATTTTAATCACATCTGAATATGTTTCAATAAAATCTCAATTTTTCAAGAATTGATAGACATTTATCACTTCTTAGAAACGCACAGAAACCAATACAGACTATAATGTAGGTACCAATATTTTAATACCGTGTGATATAAAATAGAGTA
>NC_046658.1:83749163-83773764 GCF_010883055.1 Belonocnema kinseyi | reverse complement strand
GTACAATGAGAGAAATTCCAACAGCATATAAAATAATAATGATAATTTGTATATTATTGAATAATAGAAACAGACGTCTGACAATCTTAGAAATTAATCGAAGGGCAACTTCAGAGTAATTCTTTTGGTATCAGAATTGATTTTAGATGAGTCGAAATAGTTTTTATGCATGGGTGTAAAGGCGAAGGCTAACAAATTCCCCTGGGTTGATACTGATCGACAACACTTTTTATTTCATTTTAATGTAATTTTTACGACAGAACAGATATATCTACTGCCAGACGTATGAATGCAATATCGACTGCTTACATTTAACTATATTTCTCATATCATATCTCTTATAACCCACATACAAAAATTTAGTATTTGGGGTCAGACAAAAGCCAGACGATAGTATTAATATTAACACATACTTTGAGATTGAATAACTAACCACGTATTTGTGATTCTAAATTTGAAAAAATTGGAGGCTATGATTCACTGCATGCATAATGAATCGATTTCGAAGACAGTGGTTTCACCTATGTGGGAAAATTGCATAGATGGTTACAAAAAGTCGTGAAAAACAAGAATTTAAGAAAATTATTTAACTGGAACTGATGCCGCAATTCTTCAATATTCAAAAGAAAATAACAAAAGTTTGAATAATTGAATAACGGAAATCAAACTTTTGAATCAATAATGGTGGTAGTAGTTCCTTTAAATAATTTTAATTTCCGAGCTACAGTCTACACCGATTATGGAACATTTTTATTTGAAAAATTTTAAATTAATTCATTATTAATGTTTTAACTTTGTCTCTGGAATCTTGCGAAACTGAGGAAGTAAACATTAAAATGTTATAAATGTTTAGTAAAGTATTTCAGATCAAAAGCAGTTAATTTGAATGGTCTTGAATTTTCATTTTTTCACATTTCAAAAGATTTCACACTGAAAATTATATGAAAATATTGATTTAATAAGTCTAATAATGACACATGAATTAGTAAAAAATGAACTACTACCAACTTATTTCAGTTTTCGTTTTACAGTTTTATATACTATTTAAGATTTAGTGAGTAAACTTATTTTATAAGGGAATTTAATTTAATGTTTTTGTTTCTAATTACATTTATTACCCCTCCTAATTCACAGTTGTCATCGAAACATCTTTAAAAATTGGCAAAATCTAACCAGGAGTTAAAAAGACTCGTGCGTACATTTTTTAAACACGTTTTGCACAAGAATAGCTGAAAAGCGCATCTTAGGAGAAGTATGAACACTAACAGAATTCTGAAGGGTGTAGGAGATTCCCCTTGCAAAAGAATAAGCAAAAATTAACAAATCTGAGATTAGAAACAAACAAAAATCGTAACATATGAAACAGCGAGTACACGTTGATTCCGTACATTCGAAACAATACGTAGGAGGGGCAACAGCTTAGTCACCAGTGTCGCCGCGCAGAGTATAGTGGCCTTGTTTCGAAAGTACGACCCCGCCATAACGCGTATACGTCTGTATGTACAACTCGTCCCGATGACGTAGGGCAAACCAGTCTATATGTTTTCTGGTGTGCACGATAAATGAAGCGTATGGTCGCGCCGCGTGTTCATCGTTGCGAAACTCAAGTCTCAAAGGCGCACTCTCATTACCACCACCTCCGTAGGTCTGACAACCTCAGCCAACCTGCATCAGACTGTCGCTGACTGGCTGTGGTAGATGTGAGTTTACTCCGGAAATTGACGCAACGTGAGAACCTCAACAACAGACACTTATAATGAACCTAGTTGACTCCAAACTTAAGCACTTCACCAAGCCACAAGATGAGAGTGAACGTTCTGATAATAATTCAAGTGGGAAGCTACGTTCCAGGTCATTAGAGATCTATTGTAAAACATTTGGAGAATTTTTACTTCTTAGCTTTCATAAATCGAGGACGTTAAATACCTCATCTCAGAGGAAGCGAATAATCTGATAGTGATAATCGTCTTCCGGAGATTTAACACTAAAAACGGAAATGACATCAGAGACTGCAGTTGAACTTTATCTATGTTGCACTCAAGAATAACACATTTAAAGAATGGAAGATAAGACTTTCATGGGATATTAACGAAATGTGGAAAGACAACTTCAAATTTTAGCTAAGAATATCTTCTAAAGACAATCGCCTGTAACAACGGAGAAACTTCTTCCTTAATTCCTCATTGAGCTTCATTCATCAAAGGCTTATCTATGCGGTTATCTTATCAAATTTGTGAGCATTATAAAACTCGGGATTTCTCAAATTTTGTAGCTGATAAAGAGATCATATATTTTCGTGATGAAGAAATACATAAGTGCAGTAAAAATAGATTATATAACACAATCGTACTACAGTTATATATGTATATAAACCTGTTTGTTGCTGTTTCAAAGCATTATATAAATATCATTCAGAGAGCAGATAAGAGAAATCATAATATTTTAATCTTTGGAAGATATTCTACTCACAATAAATTATTCCCGTACACAAATACAATGTGAAATATTTTGAAGAACTTCAAAGCATTCACTTAAAAAAAATATATATATATATATATATATAAAAGAGCGGATATACGGGTTTAATACGTTTCGCGTTCTCCATTATACCCATCTTGCCCACATGAATGCGGTAAACTGAGCAAGTGTCGGCCTATGGATTTCCGCTCAAGTAATGGCAGACGGATGCTTATTTTTTCCATGCTAGAACTGTCTTCATGATCCATGTTTATTTCCAGAAGCCGATCTTTGCCAGCGCCTATCTATTTTTGCCAGGAACGCGTAGGTACAAACTGTATCTTCGAGGCGGAAATAGTAGACTCTAAAATAAAAAAGGCGAGGGGCGTGTAGAAAAAAGAGACAGGCAAATAAACATGTGTCTGTGATTTTCCTTCCTTTTAAAAATATCGAATTTTCACCAGAAATAACTAGTTTATAGTGTTAGTCAGAGATTTAAAACCCTTCTTATGAAAGTTATAGGTCCCTGGGAGGAAAGGATACAATCAGTTGTCGCAAGAAGAATTCTGAAATTTCTAATGGTACTCTACGACTGTTATAAAGATGGCCATATAACAATATAACTTGCAACTTCCATTTATTATAATTCATAAATTAATCCCTATCTCAACGCCCACCTCTAGAGTCTAGAAGAGGTTCTTGATTTACTATCTGCAACCATTGAAGTCAGAAAACTTGGGTTTAACTTTACACAATATGAATTAGGAGGGTTACTTCTCCCTCCGCCGCAAGTCCAAATTCTAATTTAACTTTTGTAAAAATCATAAAAAAGGGGATGAAACTCCTCATCAGGATGCCATTCCACGGAAAAATCCGTTACGGTAGTTAAACAATCTCAAACGGGAAGTATTCCTTCGGGACTCTTGATTATTATATGGCACCTACTACCTGACTACCCAACAACCTAACTGTCCTAACGGTAATTAAAGTCATTCATTGACAGATGTTGCAAGGGCTGCAAACTTCACTACTTTAAAATCAGTTCGGTCACGAACACGAAAATACCTGGGTTAGGCACATGGCCAGGAAAATATTCAGAGCCGCAGGAATATAGTTTCCTAATCCAGATATCACATGCAGGATCTTCTTTCCTCAAAGATACCTACATTTCATTCTGTTCGGTGCAGGGCAAGAAACGTGAGTCACAGTGACTTGAAAATTTATGAGCGGGTTTTTCCAGCTTAGGTTGTAAGCACATTAATGTTTAGATTTAGATTTAGAAAGCGCCGACTTGTCTGAAAAGGTCGAAGAGCAAGGACTTGAACGCATTTATCGCTTGCATGTCAGCATGTGTGAATGGACTTAGGTAATGCGAATCTTGTCAGCAGCTTCGTCAATGAACTGGTCGACAAAATGAGGACTCATCAGTGATTCCACAGTCCAATACATATGACACAGGGTGAGGCCAAAATATCGTCGATCGACGTATCAAACCTGCTTAAATGTAAAAAATCTGCAAGTGCATCGAAATCAGAGCTCCTTTGCACTGCAGGCACTTTAAGACGCCTGTATCAGCTTCGATCACTCTTTTTCGAAGAGAAATACGAGTTTCTTGCTGTTATAATCCACTTGAGGTGGCGCATATCCGATTACAGAACTTTATTAAAAGATAAGAAAAGAAAAATTAACTATGGAAGGTGCAAGAGTTTCATATTACCATCCAGTAGTATTACCACATAATATCTTTTTGTTATCTAAAATTATAGCACAACTGCAAAATAATTACTGCAGTTTTAAGTCTCCCAGCTGCGTTTGCTTAACGGAAAAAATACATTATAAAAGCTAAAATATTTGGATCTTGAAACCCATGCAAATGAACCATTTGTGCACATTAAAAAAATTCCATAATTAACTTACATAACTGTGCTATCAGTGCCGTGAGTCATTTTATTAAACAAACTTTAGATGAAAACAACTCATTTGTGCTTAAGGCGGAATTATGCAATCACACAGAATTGCTTTTATACTCCTGGTTCGAGCCTCTTGAAAAGCTGATAACTGATATCGCACATGCGAAGACACGTTGGCCAGTTTTGCAGGGCTTATCGCAGGACGAAAGAACTTTATCGTGCAGCTGGCAGAACCGTATTTTTCTCGCAGTGAGGATAGCAAACAGAGTTTCTTTGAGAGAAACTATCTTAAATCGACTCCCGACACAAACGGTCATCTTTAAATGCAATGAAAGTGTCTCATTCTTGAGTAGATTCTTATTCAAGCGACAATAAGCTCATTCATTGGTCTAAATATATGTCGTGGCATGACATCACTTGGTTAGACGTCACAATGTTTTTCTAGTCTCCTATCACGTGCAAGTTGTAGACTATTTTACACATACATACATTATCACTCAATTATCTATGTCATTATCGAAAAATGGATGAAAAACGACATTGAACTAGTCATTTAAGTAGTTCGTCGCCTTGTGAGTGAAGATTTAGGGACAAGTAGAGGTACTGGAATTCTTGACATACTGTAATTTTCGCTTTTATTTGCATTTTTTTATTTCGCAAATAATGTGTCGATGACTACCCGGAGGCATAACTGTAACTCTTTGACAGTCTCAGCGTAAGGAATTATATTAAGTTAAAGCTGTAAACTGTAAAGTACCCGAGCAACTGTAGCTATTAGCCTTTAATCCATATTGTGGCATTGTCCTGAATAACACAAAGGGTTGACTCCCTCTGGACTCTGGAGAACCGGCATTTGAAAAGGATATTTAAAAGAAAGAGAAACTTGAATTTACTTATTTTTGTTCCTAAACTTTGAGATAATTGAAGCTTGAACTAATTTAATAAAACTAGAGTAAATTCATAACATTTAAATAAACCTTGTAGTTTTGAGTATTAACCGGAAGGGAAATGAAAAGAACAGCTGCTAAATATTCCTTTGTGGAATCAATCAGCTGCTAGCCTGATGTTCAAATAAGATGAGTTATATTTATATTCTAATTTTTAGATCTACTTATTTACGCATAAGTGTGTTATCGTATTTTAGTCAATAATTCAGATTCAAATGAAATTCAAACCATCTTAAATTTAAAATTTAAATACAATATGAAAAATGTTTGTTCTCAATGTTTCCATAACAATTGCTTTAAACGAAAACAGAGATATGCCACCGTAATCAGGTCAATTAACCTTTAGGAATGAGGCTTAGGGTGCTATGAATTGAGCTCATCACCCAGAAAGGTAAAAAATTGGTCTTGTCAGTCCATGAAGTCAATTACCGCGAACAAAGAAACCAGTTTAGAAGAAGAGCGCCAGGTCCAAGGCGTGTCACGGGAACCCGCCCGGATTAAAGGGGAGCTATCTTTCCACCTGGAGTTCCCTGAGGCAAAGTCACTTCCCAATGAGATAGGGGCACACAAGCACCTTTCCGTGAATGTTGATTTCCATAAAAAAGTGTAAATCTGGCCTATCTGGTTTTTAGACTGCGTCGTCTTTGATCGATAAACATAGTTCCCGCGTCAGACGTCTGAGTTCCCCTATTTTTAGAGGCGACCGATAAGATAAATGAAGAGTCCACGTTGTTGACCGGAAGGATTCACATGAAGAATCGTTCGTAACAATGATGTGTAAACATCTCGTAATGCGATCTTGCGCACGCAGCTATGGTTGCATGTGCAACGAGACACCGAGTGAATAAATGTGTGCGTGACGTACCCGCTCATGAAAGATAGTAGAAATCGCTTATCGTGTTCCCGCTGCTCTAAATTCAGGAAACGAATATACATGACATCAAAGTTTGCGATATACCGTTCAAATGTGCTTATAAACAAAAGAATTACGTCATTTCCGGGTCGTTAATCGCTCTCTTTAGTTGCAAAGTTTGAATCGATGACGGAATTGGCGTTCTACCAAACTTAAATTCATTGTGGGCGACTTTCGTTAACAAAGTGGCTCTCGTATGAAGCTCTCGAGAATAAAAGAGAATTGATGGGCATCTTATCGGGAGGACAAATTTTAGTTGCAGGCAGGGGTACACTCTAGAAGAGATTTAAGACCTAGAAGAAATATTTTGGCATATTGAAGCTTTTTAAAAACATACTATAAGTTTCGTATAAAAGAAAATGTGAATCGACGAGCCAATAAATTTAAAAAAAAAAACATAAATACGAGTTTGTCGTATGGAGTAGTTCGATATATATAAACCAGATTTTACTGGTGCATTTATTAAAAGATTACCTAACTTTTCTTTAGTGGTAGTAGTTTGAGCTGTTACAGTTGCGTGATATTGATTTTTCTATAGGAATTATTGCAGATCAACTGACTTTAAGAACCCTGTGTTAAAGATGAAGAACTCTTGTACATTGGACCCAATGTACTTTGTAGATTAAATAATGATCACGTTTTGATACGAAAAATTTATATTTAACTTTATCGCGGTATAAAATACACATACATAGAATTTCCGCGATATAAAGTCAATAAAATTGGGTTTATGAATTTCATACGGAAGTATAATTATTAAGTTAAACATACATTTTATTAGTATAGCGTGCATGTACTTTAAATGTAATATAGATACTTCCACTTAAAGGTCTAAAATATTCAATAAAATGAACCGTATATGAATATCAAGACAGGTGTATTTAGTTTATTTTTGCAAAACTGCATGTTGATATTGATTTATCTACCATTATGGGTCCGAATATTCTAAAATAATGTAGCTAACTACTTTGTGACTGTGGTTCATAAAAATAAAATTAATTTCCAAGAAGACATTATTTTAGTTTATTTAGAACTGGGTCCTTTGTCAGTAATAGTTTTATGGTTTTTGGCTTCATGATATTTTGATACTTCTCTATTGTTTTGACAGTATAGCTCTGAATGATTGAATTATGTAGTTAAGTTTCATATGCATAAACTCGTTTCCAGTTTCAGTGTACCCACGGTGATAACCCCCCAGATAGTGAGTGACGTAGACGGGAGAGAACTACCGGTACAACCGGTTAAAGGCGCGAGAGTAAAGGAGGCTTACCATTGGCCTTGAAAGTGGTGGCGGTGTCGAAGCTGGGAGCCCTCACCGGATGTTTCTCCTTGGTTCTATCTTGCACGTAACTGACTGCAAGGCTCACAGCCGGGAGGGAATCTCCCCTTGTCAAGGGTGGCCTGACGGGGTGTTGTTCCTCGAGAGAGAGTCGCTTTTCGGCGTGCTCGTCTTCATCGATAGTCGAGATTCCTCTCTTAAGCTGGGTGATGCCCCGGCTATGACTAAGATTAACATGATGAGCTACAGCGGCAAGATGAGCGCTGGACATCCTCTGCACATTATTGCTCCTCATGCCATTTGCAATCTCGTGAGTCTCCTCATGCTGTCGAGTCAGCTGCTGTCTGGAACCGGAGTTGAATTCCGTTATGGAGTTCCTGTGGTGCAGCTGTGAGTACCCGGCGATGTTGTGATGCCTTGAGTGGCTCTGGCCCGCATTCTGTATCGGTAAAACATCGAGATTCGTGCCGCCGTTGTGCTCGGTGTGTGTGGAAGTCCTGTAAGTTTTCGATGCAGAGGGTCTAGACTCCTGGAACCCATGAGCTTTTTTGAGCTGTTTGGCTGACTCTAGGACAAGGTCTATTCTGTCGGCGCCTTCATAATTGACGCATCCGCGACACACTGGTTCTGAAAAATCCATGATCATAGCCCAGGGCATCCTGGGTAAATCGCACAAATAACATTGAGTGCGTTTTCCCATCATTTTCGCTGTTGTGTCTTCTTCACCCAACAAAATCTCACTTCACGAAATTGCGCGCCACCTTCCTCAGTACATGGTCCACGGCTAATAACTCAGGTATCCTGAGTATACATAACACGATTAGAATGCACTGTTCGGTTCACTGAATAGGTTTTGCTAAATATATTATAGGTAATAGGAAAAATAGGATCAAGCACAGTTTCCCGTTCTCTACTTCCTTCGCCGAGGAGGAACTGCGGTACGACTCACGGACAATATTCACTGCGCGTAGCAACACTGACCGAAATAATTAGAGCGCGGAAAAAACACCAGTCGCGATAACCTCGCTGGTGACGTATAAAGTAGGAAAAGCACGATTCTGAGTGGTTTCACTGCACGAAGGTAAGAAAGCAGCTATAGGTCGTGCACGAGACGAGGAATAATACTTTGCGCGCGAGACGTGTTCCACCTTCTACTTGCGAAGAAGAACGCTCGAGAATGCGGCGGTAGAGTGGGCTTACGGGTGTCGCCCCCTTCCTCACTTCCCCTGGCGTCAGCCTCCGCCAATGAGAGACTGTGGCGTCATAGTGTGCGACGTCACAATTTCGCACGCATGCGCCCCGAGTACACTCGGGGAGAAACACGTAGCCAGCGACCGGGACTCTTTCGCGAACACGACCGAACGCGTTACGACCTGCGGGTGAGAGGGAGGGGAAGCAATCCAGGCCGCCTTTACATCCGAGAAAACCCGCACAAAACCGCACCGTTTGTACGCGACGAACTGTTTTTGGGTCATTCCAGGCAACCCACGAGTTTCGCCGGGAGGGTCCACTCGTCCTTCGGCCATTTTTTGCGCTCTTATCGTCCAATTTTTCCACTCCATTTCCTTCAGTAAATCAGTCACTCTCAAGGGAACTAATTCGCTTGCATTTAACATATGATGATATAATAATGATAATGATAGCGTTTAAGAAAAAAATTCTTGTTTTGAGAACACAAGTGAGGTGTCACAAAAATGATCCCACCGTTTTTCTGAGCTGTAGATTAATGCGAAGATGATGCGATCAGCCAGTATGGCTGGGAAATAACGGAATGGTGAAAATTTTACTTTCGACTGAATAAGGAGTACTGGTCCAGAATACTCTTTTAAGGAATATCCAGGAATCAGTTAAAAAAGATTCTACAGTTTTAAAGTAACATTTATAGGTTATAGAGCTGAAATAAATCTCGACGGAAAGAAGCGAATCTATTGATTTTTTCGTGAGGCGCGGTAAACAATGTTGTCTCCAGGGTTTACAAATATTTTCAGAGATTTGCGGAAAAAATGAAAGATTACGTCATTCAAGTATGTTCAGTCTTAATGATATAGTTAATGTGCTTCAAAATAATTATAACATTTTTAACCAATTTATAGTTGTGTAAAATATTATCATTTTAACAAGATAAGAGGAAAATTCTTGCTTACCACGAAGAGAATTTTCATCTTAAGTGTCAACAAGAGTATTCCTCTCACACATTTCTATAATCAAGTTTAATAATTATATGTGTTTATGGATGACATGGTTTATGGATGACAAATTAACAATATGTTATTGTATTAGTAGCAAATTAATCTTTCGACTACGCCTAGGGTTAGAATGACACGGAAATATTGTTTTGAGCATTAGAGTGGGCCGAAATAACTCAAAATGATGAGATTATACTGGCACTGTTCAGTTTCTTCGTGGTATTACGGACAACTAAAAAAACAAAAACAATTCTCATAACTAGGCAAGACTATTGCAAAGCTTCTAATCTAAAATTATTAACATTTTTGGGTATGAAAATTTAAAAAAAAATGTTTAGGGTAAAGTTTATGGAAGTGAATAACTGTAGATGAAAATCGAGTAAGAAAAACATTTTTTGTCGTTATATAATATTGAAAAAATATCGAAAAATGCACTTTTGTTCATTTCTACCGAAAGTTGCAGGAAAAACGTTTATTTTTTATTTTTTACAGATCCTGCAAGATGAGCCATTTTTATTATTTAACGTCATCAGCTGAAGAGTGATATTTAGTAATTAGTTAATTACATTGATTGAAAATTATAGTAATCTTTCAGTTGATAACTACTGTAAATAAATCATTACTAATTATCAATTTAAATTTTTCGTTTTTAGATTCCAACCATTTTTTGAGTAAATATCAACCTTCTTAATAAAGATTACAATTATTACTGACTGATGTAATATACGGATAGAATATTTAGTTTAGTTTTTTGGGTCATTTTTTGAAATGGTATATTGGGAAAAAAAGTTGTTCTTTTTTCTCCATCTGAGAAACTTTACTTCAAAAAAATAATTAAAACAAAGTTTTCCATACACAAAAAATTTAGAAATTTTCAATTGTTCAACCCAATGGTGAAAATTTTGTTTTAAAATTAAAAAAAACGATAATATCAATTTGACCCAGTGTGTAGTACTGTAGTGAATTAAACTTTGGACTATCTAAATCTGAATCAGTGATATATCACTGAATGTAAGTGAGATCTCACTAATTAAAATAGCTGAAAACCGTTCACTGACAATCAGTAAAAAGTTGCGTATTCTTTCAGTGAAATAACGACTTTTGAGAGTTGGCAGCCCTGCACCATGTCAATTTATCAGGCATAATACAATAATATTTTAGTAGGTTCAAATACTTTTAAAATACTTTTAAAACTGAACTGTCATGTACACACCCGTTAAGTATAAGTACTTTTTATACGAATTAGAGCACATTTTTCCCACAGTTGATTCAGCAGACTTACAGCCCCGAAAATTAAAAAAAAATCATAAAGGAATTCTTTTTGCTACTTTAGTAAAAGAGTAACAATAACGCTTAACATTCAAACTTATTAATCCGTGAAATGTCTCACTACTATTTCAATCAGTAAATTTTTCGCTGATCGCATATTTGTAGAGGAGAGGTACATGTAGTCCAATGATTAAAATCATTATCTTTGTCATTCCGTGACTTCATTAAACAAAAAATTTGTTCTGCAAAGTCTGAATTAACATTCTGAGAATTTATCTAGATTATATTACAAGGACCATATAGCTAGTAAACTCATTCACGTCTAATGTCTAATCCCAGGATGAAGTTGTCTACTAACGTTTCATTTTCTTCAAGGAAGCTATTGCACATTGCGTTACATGTGCACTTTACAAGTGCATAATTATCATTACACAATTAAACCAATCGGTTTAGATCTTCAGAATGCTATTTCAAACGATTAAGCACAATGCGCTAAATATTTATTTTCAAATAGTAAGATAGAACTGATATAACTACAACATTATGTTCTTCGAAAGCAGAAAATAACACTTTTTTCACTCTGTATGTATACAGTATAAGAAGGAAAGATTAACTAGAGAAGAGTTGCATCACTTTCGCCTCCAGCTATTTGAACGTGTGACCAACGCAACTTTTGTCAACAAAAAAAAAAGGAAAACACCGTCGAGAAATCGAAGAAAGTATGTGACAGACGACTCGTAATCATGCCTTTTGAGACGAAAAACTGGTCTGCAAAGACTAACTGCCACTGCCTGTATAATGAGCAATTATGTCCTTGCACATGTTATGAATTACAATAAAGTGACAATCTGGCAGCGATTGCATTTAAAAGTCAACTTATCAGAAGGAAAGGAACTTTAAGTTAAAAATGTTATGTCAGAGAAAAAAGGTGATTCTATTTTAGGAAACGAAATGGTATTGCACACGTCAGTGTTCCCTGGTTAATCATAAATTTTTGCACACTGTTAGATGACATATGTTTATCATGATTTATTCAAGGCAAGCTAAAGGTTTACAAGTTTTCGCTAAAAATTCGATCTAATCTTTACAATAGCAACAAATGCCATTAATAATGTTGAACGGGTGCGAGTGGTGTGTGAACAGCGCAGTTTTTTATCAAGTTTTCTGAGCTGATAAGAGCTTTGCGATAACAGTTGATAGGAATGTGTACCTAGTACAGAGTCCCAGTGGTCGTCTCAAGTTATTATTATAATATCGAGAATAATTTACACTAAACATTTACCGCATGTTATGTAACATTCCTTGATCAACTCGAGTCGTTGACCGTATTTTGTAATTATTGACATTCGTACCTTACTGCCTTATCGATAAAACTATTCATACAAAGTGAAACAATGCTTTCCGCAGAAATATTCCACAAGTATAATTATTTTTCCAATTCGAATTTTTTATCATGATTTTCTTGAAGACAACAAGCTTTCAAAAATCTTCTGAGAAGTGAATTCAAACCATCCATTTTCTTTCATATGTTTGCAGAGTATTTTATACTATCTGTATAAAGAATGTCGTAATTAGCTTCAGCTGAATTTTCGTATAGAGATGGCTTGTCGTACAACAGGAAATGTCATGTCTGTAATACGAATCTGCAAACCTGTAGAGCTGAGACTGCAGAATGCATTTCTCCATGTGACAAAAAGATCAAGTGGTATTGAGAAAACATTGCGAGAGTGTACTTCGACATCGATTTACTACATAGCCGTGTATATCGATTTTATTTTTAATTAAAGAATTCCTAATCTGTGAATTGATTGACTTAAAACATTTGCTGAACTGACGTTCTTTGTTACTTGGATACTTTATTGGATCATTATATTCTTTATACTCCAAGAGAGTCTGCCTACAATTATTTTTTCAATTGAAATCACAAACAGATCTTAATACCACTTTAGAGGAATTTTAATGTGTTTTAATAAACATTTCTTTGGCACAAGGGGATATACCTCTGAGTGACTGCACTTTCAGGATTTAGTATTTCAGAAGAAAAAAATGGTTAAAATTATTGTTTAATTAATGAATGTTTAAGCACGTGCAAAGTGTTTTGAAACCTAAAACTGAATTATTAACGATTTGTAAATATGCTAAACGCGTTCCACATAAAATAAAAATCGAATAAATCTCGCGTGTAATAAATGTTGCTGGCATTTTAATTTCAGAGTTTAGATTGTAGAATGTACAATCGAAATATAGGAAATTTACCATGTGTGATAGAAAATATGCTCTAATCTATTGATTTTTTTCTTTCCACATTAGAAGGTTTCCTTATTTGTGTCACCCTCACTCCGGTCAACTGCATCGTTACAGCTCGAATGACATCACTCTGACATCATGGAGCGCAGCACGAGACAGTAACGTGAAGAGATTGAGAGATTGAGTGCCCTCACTTGGCCGCCAATCCGTGATAATGCCCTCCTCGATCGCATTTTTCCTCCTTCCAGACATAAATAAACGATTAAGCCTGCGCATAGTGACTTCTTTGCACTTGAGCATCATCATCAGCGTATTGACTTTCTATCTATTGGTCATTCTGGAGGATGCTGATAAGACTCAAGATAGCTTTAAACCAAGCATAACCAGGCATATTATCATCAATCTTTTCGTAAGAGATAACACCTCCACCCAAGCTTTAAGATAATGTATAATTAAAGCTTCATCTGGACCTTTGCGCGGTGTATCGAATTTCAAGGTGCGACTGCACACGTCAGTAGTTAACTACTCCACTTTAAGCGTAAAAATGACAATCACAAATGATAAATGATAGATAAACAAACAGGCACGTGTCTCCTAGTGAAAAGATTTTTCTGTCGAAAGCAGTATATACTGATAATCTGTGTATCCAAGTATATCTATCTAGAGAGAAAATATCGGAAGAATGCTCTTATTTCACTTTTATTTTTAGAAGACAAAGACTAAAGTATCACCAATGACACAATTAAAAATAATATAGTACATATCAGAACCTTATCAGACAAAATTTGATGCGTGCTTTTATATCAGCAATTGCAAATCATGGAAGAGAAATTGAGAGCCTGTGCACATTGTCATTCTCTTTTCAGAGTAAAACAAAAAAAAGTGTTTCGATTATACCCTGTAAAGTAATCGCAGCATTAAAAAAAATGAATATCGGCATAATTAAAATTGAAAGATTACCCGAGGATTACCCATGACGGTCTGAGGTCAGTTACTCCAGCCCCTCCCCCCACTCTTAATTTTTCGGTTTTTCTATAGCCCACTGAATTGCGCCCCAAATGCGCCACCGATAAAAAATGTTGTACCACAAAACTGTAGGAGTTATATCAGGTATTACACCATACCTTGGGCAATTTTCAAGATTTTCAAAAAAATTTTATAGCGCATATGAGCGCATTTGAAGCCCCCAAAGAATATGATATAGCTAGAGCGAATTTTGTTTAGTGGTGGCGCATTTGAGTGCATTTGAAGTTATGACAGATAGCTATGATGAATTTGAAAAGATGTTATTAGTTTAAAAAAAGGACCCCCCCCCCTACTGTGATCGCTGATAACTCGGTTATCAATGTGACGCAAATTGTTTTCTTTATGGCGCATATGAGCGCATTTGAAGAACTTCAAGGTCATGTGACATTAACTACTGTTAATGTTAACTTTCATTTTCCAAATTGAGGTGGGAGGGGGGGGCACCACGCAACCCCCCCTGATATAACTCCTACATGGTACAAAAAATTGAGCAGTGACAGGGATATTAATCCTTATTATAGCTAAATATTTAGCTGAAAACGAACGAAGGAATTTAGAGAGATTCTTGGATCAGCAAAAATGAATATCCTTGACCATTTTCCATATACCAGGGATATCGTATAGTCAAACCCCTAATAAGTATAGCTTTTAATAGGAATATTAAGAATAGGTGTCTGAAGCAATTATCGGAAGAGCGCCGGTGCATTATGGGAGCAGCGAAATAAAATGGCGACGGTCTAATCGGGAGCAGTGACAGTTGAGATTTACTTTGGACAATTAAACGCTTTTTACCACTTAAAATGTGCGCGAATGTTAATATTAAATGGAGTTTATGACGCAGTAATAATAATTTACGTTTGTTCCGATTGTAGGCGATAACTATATTGAAATATCAAGAAACGCGTTAAAAACAACAAACTTGACCTCCAAATGCATTACACGGATTTCATGGAAATTCATTTTCGCGATACCAGACGAAAGATTAGCTAGTGTGAGTTAATATATTTGTATAACAACTAAATTTTTTTTCTAATCTGAAGGTAATACAATTATACATAATCTGTCGAAAATAATAAACTTCCGAACTTAGCAATTTTGTCCAAATTACTGATTTACGAGAACAATTTACATAGGGTAACTAAATGTTTAACTCTTCTAACTAAACGTTTTACCTAATCCAAGCGTACACTTTCTTTGAGTTTAATATATTCTCGATTCACTCGTTCGCCTCAAGAATTTTTTTTCCGTGTACAGTTTTGTGTTGCAAAATTTTTTATCCCTGGTGCCTTTGAGCGCATTTGGGGCGCAATTCAGTGGGCTATGTAAAACCTGAAAATTAAGATTGTGGGGGGGGGGGGGGGGGGGGGGGGGGGGCTGGCGTAAATGACCTGTCGGTCTGCACTTTTTTTTCATGACAATATTTTTTCCGCGCGTTTACCAGAAAATTTGGTATTTTTTTGTTGTTTCTGCGTTCAAACTCATAAAGTTTCAATTCGAAGAAAATGAGTAGTACATAATTCTGATTAACGAAACGGAGAACGAGTACTCAATATCGGGAACTTCGGTCCTCTGAGTTTTTCCCCATCTTCACGGGCGCGTGCATGAGTGACCTTGGGGTGGATTAGCTTAACGGATTGTCCCTGTATTCCATAAGGCATAGGGGCACGTACGAGCACATGCGATAACCAAACACATCTGCTTTGTTTGATGTCCATTCAAAGAGGACACGATCATACCCTCGACCTTGAGCCATATCGATTGCTGCTAGCACGTGTGACGCCCGAAACTTCGAGTACGAGTCGAGCAACATGGCTGGCGAAATATAAATGCCTCTGCTAAGCATAGCTAGCTTTCATCGATCGGTCCACCTTACCCGAATCTTCGTCGATCAGGGATGAATAAGTAACCCAAATGAAAGGACCACTCTCCGTTCTGACCGCATGAATGGGAACCAGTTTTACGAAATTCGAGGCTCTTCCCTCTTTCCCGTCAGGCAGGAAATACACTCTTAAAGAGATAAGCTGATAGAATTGTAAAAATGATGTAACCGAGAATCCATGTTGTTCGAATGAGCCAGATGGTCTGCTAAAGAGCACGTGGCTTTTTCGATAAGGTAAGCTCACAGCGGAAAGCTACCACGAGTTATTGATATCGATGACTCTTTGTTTCCTAATTCCGGTTAACCTAGAAACATGTTTTAAATTATCAACTAAATTACTGGCAGTGAACTTGTAATACTTCACTATATTCTCAGAAATTTCGTTTATCATGTATGTTCATTTCAGTAGTCTGCGTCCTTGTCAGTGAGTCTGGTTATCCACGAAGTTTCTTATCATTTGTCAAGTTTACATTGCTTTAAGTATTCTCTGACAAAGAAGGCGTGATTTACTATAGAATTATCTTCATAATCCACAAAGGAATGTCTTGGCGATCGTCATTACGATACACCCTTCTGAAATCTACATGCATATATTCGCATAGGGGTAGCTTTTTCCCACATAGAAAAAAGAGCAAATTAAGAATTTAGGCATGCGCAAATGATGCAGAATCTTATCTTCAATTGCATTTAATCTAGTGTTTTCGCTTGGTAGCAAGAAGCGACACGATCAACTGAGCTTTCCAGTTTCTGTCGGTCAACAATGGACTTCATGTTTTTCTCAGTGTAAGTCACGCTTTGCTAACTTGCTTGCCGGCTTTACGTGCTCGCGGGTAATGTGGCTCGTGACGTCAGTGGTACGTTTGGCAACACCGTTTCGCGATGTTGCCGTGGTGCTTGTCGAGCGAATATTCAGCACAGAGTTTCCGCTGGAACTACTACGCTTCCGTTAGACCAGCCCACGAATTACACAAAATTCGATTACGAATTTCGCGTTAGTTTTCATGTGTGGGTGATCGCTGCATTTCCTTTCTGCGGAGGAGAGAAAGGGAACAGGGATTTGCGAGCGAAGCATTCTTGTGTCGGTGGGGGCAGACAGGAGACAAAACTATTCTGTCACGTCACACCGAGCCAGCCAGAGAAAATCAATCCGGTTCGTCTACTAACATAGCCGTAAAAATGCGCCGCGGCGCTACTACTGCTGACGAAAACATTACTCACACTCTTTAAGGGTCCGCTGCGATATTGACCCGAGGTTGCGTTAGGTTATTTCTGTCGGGTTCATGTACCTTCCCAGGTGCTTCTTCTACGTTTCCAAGCATAATCTAGCTGAGTATCTAGGGAATCTCTTCTCCCACCCGCGCCTATCCGACGCGAATGATTAAGGCTTTAAAAACGGGCCTTCGTCAATGTCCTTGGCCCCATATTGATACGATTGAGACTCGCGAAGGATGTTGTATGCTATTTGTTCGTGGCATTTTAATATTATGCCTACTCACTGCAAAATATATACTGTAAAGGACGTCTCTTCAAAAATAACCAACTTCGTCAATTTTTAATTGCTCACGTCGACTGTTAAAAAGTAGAACTTTAAGCCGCTTATCTCATTCAATCTCTAGAATCTTACGTTTCCGACTATAAAGTATGTGAGTAACACATCTCAAACACCAACGCTTCTTATTTAATTGCAAAAAAACGAAAGTTTCACATTTCATTGAGTTTCCAGCTGCGGAATCAATTGCATCGGTTATGAACTTGACCTGAGAAGGTCAAATTAATTTTGACTGATTATGATCTTATACCAGAAAATAGACTGTAATATTATTCCCAAAAGGTCAAAAAACTTCAGAGTAATTTCCTTGAAGGCAATGCTCAATGCCAAAATTATTTCCAAAAGCTGAGTAAAGTGGAACTCAAACAAAATTCTGTCATCAGTTCAAGTCTTAAATTACGTCAACCTTATAAGTTCTAAAAACTAGGTTTTATTAATAAAATAGATACTGCAAAGTTTAAATCATCTCTCAAGGAGAAACATATTATAGTACGATTTCTCGACGACTAACGCCCATTTCCTTGAGACGACGGAAACAGTTTTTGTTTAGTATTCTGAGTTGAGTCAATGGGATGACGTCAGGAGGGAACGAGAGAATATAGCCAAAAAATTGTGTTCCGCGATTAAACCTCAACCAGATCGAAAAATGTCTCGTGGCAATCCACACGAAGAACTCTTGCTAAAAATCAACAACTACTGGATAACTTGGCCCGCTTCTGTATTTTAGAGAGTCATATGGGAAAACCGCGGCTATTTTCAACCATTCCTCCCCTCTTTCTATCTTCCATCTGCGTCACCTCTCTTTGTGGCTCTCCATCAGTGCTCATTCGCGAACATGCTATTTCTCGAAATTTCCCAAAGAAGCGCTAAAATGCTTGCGTGACTTGCATGTCTGCTGTTATTGTCGCTAATATCGGATACTGAAATGTAAACATTTATTTTTCAAGAATTTCCTCAAGGGCAACTCTGAACTCTTCTATAATTGACGAGCTTGTAAACAGATTATTATAGCACGCATACAAATACCATCAATCTCGTAAAAGAGCAGCATCATTTACTAAGAGAAAAGAACAATTCTAGTGTATTTTTACAGGTTTTAAAGGTGCCCTTGGAGGTGTCGTCAGCGCATCGTCTCACCAAATTAAGAGTGATAAAAATGACGCCTGTCTCTCCGACTCATTTAGCCCTACCTATTCCAGTCGAATGTGACTGGAGATTGCATTATGAAGATGACTATCGCGACAAGAGCGTCGCTTTGCGTCGCGTCACGCTGCCTTTGGTCGGTGACGAACACGGTTCCTACGATGAAAACCTTCAAAACTTTAAACTGTGTTTTTCATCCATGACCTTTCCTCATCTTTTCTCTATCTTCTTCATATATGACTGTAGGCGTGGAGACCCTGTACGATGCATATGACACAATATGTTACGTATGGATATAAGGATGACCGTTTAAGATTACTGAATATAATTTATAGTTAATGGGAGGGTATTTTCCGGGATCTAATGACCATCGCTAGAGTGAGAAGCTAGAGCACATAAAGATGAATTATCAGAATTCGATTACATCAGGAAAATAGTATATTTCTGATGGAGGAGTGCTGTAAGGATAGTAATTTTAGCTGATCTCCAAGGGATGCTTGAATTATCTTCATATAATTTATTACCCTTTCCTATACTCTATTACCTTCATCAAATGATGGAGCGATTGACGTCACATGTCTTCAACTGTGTAAATCAGGTACTTATTTCTATATTCTCCAAATCTTTACTTGGCGGTTGGTCTACAGTCTTTACTCACATTAGATATCTATATCAATCTGATAAGTTAGTATTGTATTGTATATACAGGTGTACAGGGCAATTCTTAAAGAGACGGTGTCTAATTCGGTTCTGGAAAATTTATGAGCAGGATCCCGTGATGGATTCATTATAAAGGCTGTGGAATTGCCGATAGCTTTTAACTGATTAGCTACTCTGTTTTATGAGTCTTTAGGCATCCTCATAGTGGCTAACACGTGGTTTGCTGATTCATGAGACGAGACTATGGATCCCAATATGTTTAGAAACAGATCTTAGACAGGCATAACTGTCAACGACATTCCAGGACTATGGCACTACTTCGAAGCATGTCGCGTATACGGCATGGTAAGCAGGCATTTATAGCGGATACGAAGCACAGTCTCCGTGACGACGGCCTCGGAAACGAATGGCGGGAAAAAGAGGGGAAAAAACGAAAGCAACACAGTTTCGTTCGATCGAACGAGGAGCCCTGGGAGTAAGTACACCCGGCTTGATGTGGCTGTTCCTGACTGCGTGCTCACTGCTCATACAGTGATGTCATATATTCAGCCGAGTTTACACTTGTTTGTAAATAGGGGTGTGGGGATGTTGATGAGTAAAATTGAGAGGAGGTACTTGGAATCAGGGATTACGAGATGGAATGAGTAGATGAGGGCGGGAAACGGAAGAAGTAGTCGATGCAGCGAGTCCATGAGGTCTACTACTCTGTCTACTAGCAGCTAGGCACCCAATACATTTACAACACTATGAACCTCCTCGTCTCTTTCTCGCACGCTTCACCCGGCTTCGTGCGTTACCCCTTGGTTTTCTTGTACACCAGCATGACGTCACGTACAGGCTGCAAGCTCGTTGTGCACGGGAGTTTGTGGAGTGGGGCGCTGAAAGCGCGGACGGGTAAGAAAGGCCGATGCAACGCACAAACGGCAGACCGTCTGTTACCTGCATACGGATGTCCTACATGCATACGTATTGACATCAACAGTGTGTGGCAGTCATCTTGCCAGTTGGCTGCCTTTCCCCTTTTCGCCACGGTTACAACCGGTTCCAAGCCGCGTGCAAACTTGTTCTCCCCCCATGTTCGCCTGCTGATCCTACCGGCGACGTCTCTCCACCCTCGCCGCCCTTCATTCGAGTTCGCCAGCTCTGTACATTGTCTTGACTCGCACGCAGAGGTGGCTCACTGAAATTTCCTTGCTCTGCACCCACCAGCTCATTTCATTCCCTTTCCTCTTCAACCCTCAACCCACTATCTTTGTTGGTCTTCTCTTCCCCCCTCATTTTCTCTGTATAGTGATCTCTCTCGAGAACCCCGCCACGCTACAGTTATCGCCTCGGTCAATATCATGCAGAGTTTCAGCCTGCGCACAGAGCGCATTAATACTCAATACTCATCTTGCGCGCGCCCTTTTTCCGACTTTTTATTTTATTTTCCCTCTCTCTGGAGCTCGGTCGATGTCACGATAGCCATTTTTGTAAGGCATGCACGCTGTTTCGTTGATAAAGGGGAGAAATCGAAAGGAAATACATATTCAATACCGGTGGGACTACATCAGGTTCGTGCCTTCGCCCTCCCACGGACGCGAAAACCTTGCTCACAAGGTTCCCATCCGCTTTTTCGTGACTGGATCCAACATCCGGTTAATCTTGATCAGAGGCTTGATCTGCAAGTCGAACATTCCCTTTATGTTTGATATATTCGAAACTTCATCCTCTTCAGTAAGTAGGCGATTCTCTGGTGACGTGAAAAAGCATCTAATGCGGGTTTTGCACCTATTTTGCACAATGTGGTCTTTCGACCGGTAGTTGTGTGGTCTGTGGATTTATTGTCTCTGTCTTTCTTGACGTAGATTCGTAGAAAAGTCCCGTGACGATCTGTCGGCTTACGATACGTTCGAGTGCATATTGCACCCAGAATAATGGCGGGATAGCGTGCTCTTGACTTATAAACAAGACTACAAGAGAGGCGGGAAAAAACCGAGACAAACGCAACGCTACAAACGCGATATCGCATGTCTTGCGCATTTTGTCGCGTGCGTCGCAACACGCATACAACCGCCGAACCTTGGCTAAATGCACTGGTGTATGAATTCACTTGTCGTTTTTTCGTTCGACCCTTTGTTCTCGTCAGCTGGTTCTGGCGAAATAGAACATGCAGTTTGCACGCATCGCTGCCGAAAATTGGACGTAGAATTACATTCTTTGAAACAATTTATGGCACGGAAGACGGAAGACATGCACGAAAAATTACGGAAATGACACACAGACGAGATTCCGGCTGCGCAGTTCTGTTTAAGTCCTGATCAGCTCTACTATCCGTTCACTTTACCGCAAGGCGCTTCCAAACAGCTCTATTATATTTTGGAAAATAATTCAGAAAAGAAAAATCACATAAAAACACAACTTATAAAACCATAAAGCGTACCTTATTATGTATAAGACAAGTCTACATTTTTTATTACTATTATTAAACCATTAGGCAATTTCCCTTTCGGAGTAGGCGTGACTCACTCGGTGAGGAAGGGGGTAATGAGCGGAAGAGTGTGTACTTTTTTCAAGATTCAAAAATGCTCTGTACGGATATTTGTAGTATTCAAAAAGTCGACAATTTATCCTAATGACTTTTTTCATACAACCAAAAATGACCAGAGTTTGAATACCCTACAAAACTATCATAAAAACTTTTTGAATTTTACAAAAAAATCTAAAATTCAAATAGTGACAGCATAAAAAAGAATGGAAAATGAAACAATTCCATTTTTTCATTGAAAGGACGGTCATATATATATATATATAATCTTTTATAATGTCTTAAAATATTTTTAAATTTATTTTAAATCTTGTTTAATGACATAATATATTCAATAATAATTTGCAATATTTTAAAAATCTGAAATCTTATTACATATATTATTATGAGCGTAGCAATATTTTTTATAGAATGGTTCACAGAAATTTGCAGACGGCCATGCACAGCTGCCAGTTATATTTCAAATTTTTTTTGTAATACTTCCAGCTAGGTTAGCCGAGAGGCTTTAGGCTTTAGGAATTAGGAATGGGAAACTTATAGGGTTTCGAACCCCAAGGCGAATAAAAATTTTCATAGCGTGCGATTATAAACAGTGTTGTGATTGTATTATATTGATTAAAATATCCATCGTATTCTCTACCATAAGATTAGTTCTATAAAAATTAATGGATATTTTTTCCGTGTAATTGCCATAGTTGGCCCGATTTTGGTCATGGATATTGTACCAATAGTCGGCTAGCATGGTCGGGCCAAAGTTATAATTTCGCCGTTGGGCCGACCTCTAGTAGTCATGGTTGAACCAACCATGGTAGCCAGTAGTCGGAAAACAGAGTTGGGCCATAGTTATCATTTCGGTATGTTGGTCAATGCCTGGTTGGCAAAGTTAGCCCAACTCCGAGAAAGTTGGCCCGACTATGGCCCAATGGAAAATTCACACCTGGGTATAAACTATTTGTCTCATTTACACATTCTAACCATTCCTTACGCGGTCTGCCTCTGAGCACACTGCCATTTACTTTATATAGTTCAGATTGATACACTTGTTTTGTTAGTCGTGCATCTTTTATTTATTTATGAAAATTCGTTTGAAAATTTTTTTTCCGAAAAGATGAAAAACGTAGTTTTTCGACACTGGCGTGGCTTTACTTTCATTAACAGCATCTTCGAAATGAATACTTTTATATTAATTATATTACTTTACTATTCCATTGTACTGTTTGGCATTTTCCAAGCAATTTAAGCCAAATTTAACTCTTTACTAAGTAAATTACGAGAGACAGCACACAGCAATAGTCAATTTCAATTTTGTTAATATCTTTCAAATTGTTTATTCAAAAGATATTTTCATTGAAAGTTCCATCTTTTCGCGAATACACTTTTTCATACGAATTTTCGTACCTAAACAAATTTGGATTTGTCGTATGCCTAATAAAGTAATCTTTATCATGTTATAAGCTGTATTTGTATGCGACTTTTCTTTTACGATAGTCCAGTCATTTGGTACTTTTACATGGTAATTTCTGGGGCAGTCATTTTTTTCTGTTAAGTACTTCATTTGTGGGTGCATAATATGGGGTTAGGTTCTGTGAACAGGACTTCGTACCGGAACACGGAAATTTTTTTGGAAAAAGGTGCAAAATATCACATTCCACTGGATTGGTGCTTTCCTGTGCATTTGAGAGGTAAAATTGTTCTCACAAAAATTAAAGTAGATACAATTCTGCGTACAACTAAACAAAGAAAGTTGTTCTATCGCTAAATGTTTCGGAGTTACGGCCTTTCAAAAAACCCCGATATTTTCTAATTTTTTGCCAAAAATCACATGTTTTTGTTTGTTTGTCTGTAGCTCGGATCCTGATGGCCAGATCTAAAAATGGTCAACAGAAGAATTAAAGTAGAAGGAAATACCTGTAATTTCAAAAAAAGAACATTATCCTAACTATAATAGATCGCGAGTCAGCACCTGCCAAAGGTAACCCATTTTGACCTGAATTTGAGGTAGGGTGTGGCGAGATGAGCATAGCTGTCCTTTTCACGTCAATATTTAAACTTTGCTAATTCATTGCTAGAAAGTAAAGCGCTATATATATTATTATTATTATTATTATTACACCATTAAGCCATTTCCCTTTCGGGGTAGGCGTGACTCACTCGACAGGGGAAAGGAGTAGTGTGTGGAAGGGATAGAGATTTTTCAGATTGATCCAGAATTCTCGTGCTATATATATATTCTGCAAACGTTTTTTATTAAAATTTTGTCAAGATAAAAGTAACTAAAAAAGTATATGCAGAATTAGAAACGAAAATAAAGAATAAGTACGCTTGGTTCAGCTTGGTGATGAGCCAGGCTTTGGGGCGAGATGGGTCACTTAATTAAATGACTTATTATATATTATTTGTAATTAAGAGTCTTGTTAAGTTTGAGTATTTTAAAATGAAAACATATCGTACACATAGCTTTCCAAAATTGAACGGAAAATTTAAAGTATTTAACTTCAGAATGATACAATCTTTAATCCTAACCTCTACCGTAACTAACACTACAAAGAGTAAATAGATAAACGAATTATATCCACATATCTTTCAATAATTATATTACAGAAATAAAT
>NC_046658.1:83739690-83749063 GCF_010883055.1 Belonocnema kinseyi | reverse complement strand
GGGTATTAAACCGTTTTTTAACGTTTACCGGATTTTTAAACCACAACAATGTTTTTCTTATTTTTATAGCATTTTACAAGTTTTAAAACAAATTTATTTAAGAAAAATACACGAGAAAACAGTGCTCTCTCTTCTGGTTGGCAGCAACTCCTATTATTTTATCATACCTATAACAGCGCTGTTGTCATACTATTTCTGAGAATTTTTGTCGACAAGATTAGTTTTTATGCGTTTACACCATTATTAACCCCCTGCAAAATCTAATAATATGATAAATTGCATCCTAACCTACTGACTGCTACACTGAGAGGTTAGGTTAATGCATAGGAAGAGGTGGCTCATTCCGACCCAGAACAGTGGCTCATTCCGCCCCATATGATACTTTTTAGTCAAATCAAAATTACACCTATTTTGGTCTTACAATTATATATAGATCTGTTGAAAACTTAGTGTTTAATAAATAAGCTTTCAAAATGACCACTGGAAAACATCTATTATGTGATTTTGCGTGATTCTTGAACCTTCTAAACAAATGCAAAATAGCAGAATAAAATTTGTCTTAAAATTTGTACTTTCGTTTTTTCCAGATTTATTTAACATTAAGCGAAAAATTTTCAAAAAAAAAGTTTAATCATGTTTTTCCTGATATTAATACAAACAACATTTACAAAATAAATGGTAATTTATGAGAAAAATAAGTGACTTATCTTATCCCCTATGCTCATCTCGCCCCACCCTACCCTACAGGTACATTCCCAGAGTTCAGTTTTTTGTGAATAGCTAGTTTGGGGGTTGTCACGGAAAAAAGTTCCTAGAGAATGAATACAAGAGGACTTAATTCTTCGTAAGTAAAAAAAAAAGAAAAGGATCCTACCCAATAGATCACGAGTAATATGCTCTTCCAAATATGCCTATTTTTGGTCTTTTTCACATTCTTGAGCAAACATTTTAAAATTAAGACTCAAAACATCCACCACTGTAATTTTGTGATTGTGAATTCTCTTTCCTTAAAAAAGCTTAGCTCGAGAGTTTGAGCGCACCTACAGCACACGACAGAGTGCAATCGCACTCCGCGCTTAGTCTTTGCATTTCTTCCGCATATGGCACAGACCTTTTAAAATCAAAGTTGAACGGTACGACAACTGTAATTTTGTGATTTTGAACTCTCTTTTGTTAAAGCTCTTTTGTCTTTAACGAACACATACTCATCACGTATCTCGTGCTTCGCACTCGATTTTGTCCAACCTGTCAACTTTTCTACATTATACACAACACTTTTATATCAATTACAAAACATTTTGTATGTAACTCTGCCAGGGATTACTTATTAAAAAATTGGAAAATAAAAAGCAAATTGTATTTATTATGATTATTTTTGTATTTGTTTCTTATTTTGCTTATTTTTCTCTGAAACATGTATCATTTCAATAAATGTCATTAAAATTCATAATGTGCTTAAAAATTGAATCATACTAATTCTTATTTCCTTGTTTTTATAATTTTTTTTATTTTTAATGTTAATTTTTACGATTAAATAAAAACTACTGCGCATCTGCATACAAAGTAGTAGGCCCAACTATTTTAGTTTGTAATGTATGCCGCTGCTATTAAAGTGGTTGAGGCTACTACTTTTAATCGCAAGATTGGTAGTAGTTGTCCTTACTGCTTTATTTGTTCTCGCTACAACTTTCGATGGTAGGTACTACTTTCTGGTAGTTGTGTTTACGACTTTAAATAGTAAGCGTTACTACTTTAGTTATTAAGTCTTACTATTAAATTACTTATTTTACAAATAAATTAGTTGATCTTACTACTTAAAGTAGTAATCCTTACTATTATATAATCTTATATAATATTGCTATTCAATCTTATATTTCCATACTATTCATATAATTATATTCATCCCGCTGACAAGCTGAATTGTCACGATGATGTATTCATACAAATTAGGGTACCTTTTCACGGAGGCCTGTTTTGAAGTATTCGTTGAATTTATTTGACACATCGAGTTCGCATTTATAGGTTACCAATCAATCAAATTTGCCATAAAACAACAAAGTAACTATAAATAAATCCTATGAAAAATATTCATCTCACGATTATTTCAAAACAGGCCTCCGTGAAAAGGTGCCCTAAGCGTAGGCCGTGGACCGGCGATTCCCAAAATAGTGCCGCCGGCCGATGAGGCTGCCGCCGGCGGGGGATGTCACCCCGGGCCGAGCAGCCCCCAAGGGGGAAGCCAGCTCAGGCCCAGGCACTTGGCAGCCCCCCCCCCATTATGGGGACCCTTTCATTGTCATGAGATTCAAGGCTGTTTCAATAACTAAAATCCTAAAGATATGGCTCAATTCAATTCTAATTATCTGTATAATTTTCCTGATGTAATTTTAAGAAAATGTAAAAAAAGTTGATGAAAATCGGTTAACATTTCGAGTAATTAAACATATCTTTAAGAACATGCAAAATTACAAGAACTTTCAACTGGCATTGAAGTTATTAACCGATTTTCATCAACTTTCTTTTCATTTGCTTAAAATTAGGTCAGGAAATTGATTCAACTAATTAAAATTTAATTTATTAACATTTTAACACATTTTAATTTTTTTCAACCGGTTCTAATTCTCTCGCGTAAAGCATGGTGTGTCAATCAGTGAAGCAGTCAAGTGTCCCCCCTTGGCGGCAGGGTATTGTGAAAAAATGTGAGTGTGGCGGTCCTGCCGCTCCCTAGAAACTGCATCAAAAGTTTGGGAATCGCTGCCGTAGACGACGCCTTAAGGATCTGTAGTCTATACCAGCGATTCCCAAACTTTTTATGCACTTTCTGGGGAGCGACAGTGGCCCCACCCTCAAATTTTTTCACAATACTGGAACCCAAGTGAGACACTGGACGCTAGTCGTTCGTGCTCGATTGCTTGCATCGCTGACCTTCTTGTTGTTAGAGAATTAGAGCCGGTTGAGAAAAATGAAAAGTTGGTTAAATATTAATCAATAAAATTTTAATAGGTTCCGTTAGATTTATTAGATTATCAAATAAACGTTAAAAAAAGGTAGAAGAAGATCGGATAATAACTTTAAGAGTTATCGCACTTTTGTTGCAATCACAAAATTTGTAAATATTTCATTTATTAGTTCGGATATTAACCGATTTTCAAAAACTTTGTTTTCATTTTCTTTAAATTATATCACGAAATTCATTCAACCAATTAAAATTTAATTGAACTAAGTCTTTATAATTGCAGTTATTGCAAGTTCATGACAATGAAAGGGTCATTCGTGGTAGGTGCACGAAAGTCGAGGAAAGTAGCCTTCTGCTCGCAGCGGGGAGCCTGCCTAGCTGCCCGACCCGGGGTGGCATCCCCCTGCCGGCGGCAGCCTCATCGGCCGGCGGCACTAGTTTGGGAATCGCTGGTCTGTACCAGCGATTCCCAAACTTTTTATGCACTTTCTGGGGAGCGGCAGAGTCGTCACCCTCACATTTTTTCACAATACAAACTTCACGCGAGAGAATTAGAACCGGTCGAGAAAAATTAAAATGTGTTAATATGTTAATAAATTAAATTTGAATTAGTTGAGCCAATTTCCTAATCTAATTTTAAGCAAATGAAAAGAAAGTTGATGAAAATCGGTTAATATCTTCAATGCCAGTTAACAGTTCTTGTAATTTTGCGTGTTCTTAACGATATGCTTAATTACTCGAAATTTTAACCAATTTTCATCAACTTTTTTTCATTTTCTTAAAATTACATCAGGAAAATGATTCAGATAAGTAGAATTGAATTGAACCATATCTTTAGGATTTTAGTTATTGAAACAGCCTTAAATCTCATGACATTGAAAGGGTCCTCATAGCGTGGGGGCTGCCGAGTGGCTGGGCCCGGGCTGGCTTCCCCCTCGGGGGCTGCCCGGCCCGGGGTGACATCCACCTGCCGGCGGCAGCCTCAGCGGCCGGCGGCACTAGTTTGGGAATCACTCTTCAATATTTTCCACGGGTTTACACATTATACCTAAAGATCCAGATTAAAATGGTGATCATCGAAAACATGACGAAACATTTCGATGTGAATGTTGGCAGCACTGCTCAGAATTCAGTTCTGCCAATATCGCCAAGGGCCGAAACTTGTAACCTTTACTTCTTTTATTTCTTGGAAAATAAATTGCTGGTAAATGTAAGTAAATTATTTGTTGTGACTACAAATACTATCCTCACTAATATAAACTTCATACAAGGACTAACGGCGACTTGTTACCGTAGAAAACTGGTTAGTTATTGTTACCATCGAAGTATAGTTGTCGTAGCTTATACCAACTCTACTAATAAGGAGCTTCTTGTCGCAACTAACCATTTTTTCAGTGCAGGAACCTATATAGGTTCCTATATAGGAGCCTTTGTCCTCTTTCGTCTTTTCCGTGCTTTTTCCAAAAAGTTAATTTTTTAATTTTTAATCTTATGTTTTACGATTAAAAGAAAATTTACTCGTCCTATCGAAAATAATTAATAATAAATTTATGGATCTTTTTAGGCGAACAACTTTTGTCTATAAATACTGCCATCTAAAAGAGATCTTTTTAATGAAGTTTTTTTTCAAGCATTCCAAATGCAAAGAATAAATATCCGAGGGCGAAGCGCGAGGCGTAACTATGTTCGAGCGCGACGCGCGAGATAACCTATTATCGAGCACGAAGCGCGAGATTCAACCGTCGCGCGCCCCAGGCATTTTAGTTTGTTTTTTTTGCATTTTGAAAATGCTCTAACTCTGATCATTTTCTTTTTATAGAAAAAAGTCATGAGGATAAATTGTTTGAGTTTCTGAGTACTATAAACAACCGTACATAGAATTTTTAAATCTTGAAAAAATGTGGTTTCAAACATTTTTGTTACGATCAAATTTGGAATTTTCAACTTTTCGACCAAATTAAAAAAGTTGTTATCATAATCCTGTAGGGCTTTCAAACAGCAATGTTTTTCTTTTTCTGACTTTTTTTCATAGCATGCGTTGTTTGGCTTAAAATGTTAATTTTAGTTTGTTTTTCTGGATTTTGAAAATTCTATAACTCTAGTATTTTTTTATTTTTCAAAAAAAGTCAGAAGGATAAATTGTTTGAGTTTTGAATTACTATGAACAACCGTGCATAGAATTTTTACATCTTGAAAAAATGTGGCTTCAAAAATTTTTTGTACGATCAAATTTTGAATTTTCAACTTTTTGACCAAATTGAAAAAGTTGTTATCATAATCTTGTAGGGCTTTCAAAAAGCAACGTTTTCCTTCTCCCGACTTTTTTTCGCATCATGCGTTGTTTGGCTTAAATTGTTAATTTTAGTTTGTTTTTCTGGATTTGGAAAATGTTATAACTCTAGTAATTTTTGATTTTTCAAAAAAAGTCATTAGGATAAATTGTTAATTTTAGTTTGTTTTTCTGGATTTGGAAAATGCTATAACTCTAGTAATTTTTGATTTTTCAAAAAAAGTCATTAGGATAAATTGTTAAATTTTTTTAATCCTATGAATAACCGTACAGAAAATTTTTGAATGTTTAAAAAAGTGTTTTTAGGAATATTTAAAATGTGCCCACTTTTTGAATTTTCATCCAAAATGGCTGGCTAACGAACTTGACCTTTAGTTTAGGACACTAAACGAGTGTAAGAAAGGGCAATCTAATAGATTAATTTTTTCAAAATTTATCGTGTTCACTGACAGACATTCATACAGACATACAGACAGACATATTCGTAAAAACCTGTTTTTCGGATTCAGGGGGTCTCAAAACGTGGACATTTGACAAAAACGGGGGGTGGGGGGGGTGTCAAATTTTACACAAATCTAATACCTTCTCTGATGAGAATGTAAAAATAGGCATATTTGCATATTATAGGCATGTATAATAATAGGTAATAATAGGCATATTTGACCCCCAGTTTTTATTAAACTCCCTTTTACTCCCCATTATACTCCCATTGGGAGTAGGAACATTTTTTTTTTATTTACGCAGAATTAAGTCCTCTTGTATTCATTCTCTAGGAACTTTATTCTGTGACAACCCCGGAACGACTTATTCACAAAAAACTGAACTCAGGGAGTTTACCTGTAAATTAAGGTCGAAATTGATCACGTTTTGACAGAAAAATCGGGTTTTTTTGAAAGGCCGTAACCCTATAACTATTGGAGATGGAACAAAGTTCTTTTTTTAGTTTTAAGCAGAATTGTATCTACTTTAATTTTTATCCGAACACTGTTACCTCTCAAATGCACAGGAAAGCACCAATCCAATAGAATGTGATATTTTGCACCTTTTCTAAAAAATTGTTCGTGTTCCAGGATGAAATCCTGTTCACATAACCAGACCCCATATTATGCACCCATAAATGAATTACTTAGGAGAAAAAATGACTGCCCCAGAAATTACCATCTTCGCTCTATTTTTCCGAGCAGATGCGACTGGACTAAGAGTAATTTTAAAAAACGTAGAGCCTTTATGCAAGAAGAAGCTATCGGTTCTAAAATTTAGCTTTCTAATATAGACATTTACAAGAGTTCGATGGAATTCTAGGATATAGCCGAGCAAAAAATATCATTTCCATAGCAATCAGAAGAAATACTTTTTCCATATCAATTGTAAATATATACTATACAAACTTAATAACTGGCCATTTATAGAGTTAGAAAGATTATTTTTTGATAGCACATTCAAGTTAGGAAAAAGTGATATTCACAAATTAAATATTGAAGCCGCAGTTGCAATAACTAGCAGTTTAAATAACATAAGTTCCAAATTAGGCGAGAAAACTACCATTTTCAATGTAAACGTGCAATTAGACGAAAAACATTTGAATATAGCGCTTCGCGAAAATTCCCATGTAAAATAGGAAATTCTGTGCCGACTGACTTCACATGCGCCTAGGTTTATTAGGATGATAACATCCCTGAATTTATTTTCATTTTGCTCTCTCGATCATGGAAGTTTTTCCAATTTTGTATGGAAAAAATTAGAAATGTATAGAATCAACATAGGAGGAATGTCTTTACTATTGTGTTTTGTGAACTTTACAGTACTTCTTAGTGATTATAGAAACTTTCTATTGGTAAAAGTAGAATCATTTAATCATTTATTATTATATTCCATTAAACTTAGTATCTTTCATTACAGAAAACACGAAAGATAAAGTTTACATCGATTCCAGGCGAAAGATTCACCGCAACAAAATTTAACCTTCAGATAAACTTTCCGTAATCGAAGATAATTTGCGATTTTTAACCTTGCCTGTATAATCTTTCGCCTTCTAATTGCTCCATTTTTATTTGAGATGAAGCGATAATTAAGATGCTAGCGCTATCTATCGCCGTTTAATTTCAATAAATTGGAGAGAAATGGGGATTCCCACATGCCAGTTGCTTTTTGCGCTTTTTGCTAAATGGTATTAAATAAGTTCTAATTCGTCTAGAATAATAGTCTCATTTATTTCGGAGGAGATATGTCAGTAAGAAAATTTTTTTGGTGTTTTTTTTTGTTGCTAATTGTACATGTTTTACGAAGTTTTCTCACTTCAGCATGGCGCAGTAGACGAGATGAGAATTATTCTCCTAACCTCGGTGAAACATCGCCGAAATATGTTTAATTTTGTACCGTGGAAAGTCTTACCTGCAACAAATTTAACTTTTTCTTTTTTCTGCGTTGTCTTAAATCTGGTGTTTCGATTCATAGCTCGAATTCACTCATACTTTTCCGTTTTTCCATTGTGGCTCAAGACACCGTAGCCAAATAGCATGTAAACTTTAACAGCGGGAAATTTTGCATGAAACAAAATTTTACTTCGTTTTTTCTGTGACAGTTTAATATTCATAATAGTAATCCTTAAAATAGTTACGCTTTATATCCTGTCTTATTGTAAAAATGAACATTGTAATATTAAAATTTACAACCTGAAGTTTCACCTGTGAAGGGGCCGTCGTAACGTGAACGGCTATGGCAAATCGATTTGGAACCGTTCACAGAAAAAACTAAAGTTAAATTTTGTTGCATGTAAAACTTCCCGCTGTTAAAGTTCACATGCTATTTGGCCAAAGTTTATGCTACGATGGAATAAAAGCTGTCGTCTACTACGGTGTCCTTAGAAGAAATGGGAAAACGGTAAAGTATAAATGAATTCGAGCTATAAATTGGGACACCAGATTTAAAACAATCATGGAAAACACAAAAGTTAAAATTTGTTTCAGGTAAGACTTGCAACGATTGAAAATTAAAAATATTTTTCGGCAAAAGCTTCACCGAGGTTATAGGAGAATAATTTTGATCTCGTCTGCGTCATGCTGAAGTGAGCAACTTTCGGAAAAAAACATGTGGAATCAGCATCAGAAAAAAGAAAAAAATTTGTTCTTTTGATATATCTCCTTCGAAATAAATTACATCATTGTAGACGAATAAGAACTTATTCAATACCATTTAGCAAAAAGCGCAAAAACAACTGACATATGGGAATCGCCATATCTCCAATTTAATGAAGTTAAACGACGATAGATAGGGCTGACGTCGTAATTCTCGCTACACCTCAAATAAAAATGAAGGATTATAAGGCGAAAGATTATCCAGGCAAGGTTAAATGGATTATTGATATAATGAGTTTCTATATTCTAAGTTCTCGATGGGGAATTCCTTCTTCGAGTTAATATCGAAAATTGCAAGCGATCTACATGCGATTCCATTTGAGTTTGTGTCTCGAAATTTTCAGCAAAATGCATAATTCCAGAAATTCATCTGACAGAGTTCGAACCTAAGATATCTCGAGAAAGAATGTACTTTTATCAAACAATCACACTATCGTTAATCAGAGCATATATACAGAAAATAAAGATGTGATGCAACTCATTTATGCATGCGATAAACAATTCTATGAAGGAAGATGATGGAAAGTTTTACATTTCAAAAGATATCAAGTCTTGGTGCTATCCCGAATAAAAGTGCGTCGACTTGAGTTCGACTGGAATTGTCCCCAATCAAGACATGCTGAAGTCGAAAAGTACGACCTGAGCATGTCTCAATTTTGAGACGGAGCCAGACTTCAATTTATGTCTTCGAGACAAGTTTTTATGTCTTGAAGACATAAATTTATATCTTGAGTCGTATTTTTATGACTCCAACACGTGCAATTTGTAACTTCGAGCGTATACCTGCCCTAACAAAAAGGTTATTTCTAACAGTCATGAAATCTAATCTTTGTTAATCTTTAAACAATCTTGTATATTTTTATACAATATACAGGGTGGGCCATTTTAATATATTTACCAAAAAATCTCAGAATAGTGATATTATACAAAAAAATTGTTCAGACAAAAGTTGTTCAGGATGAAGGGGGTCAAATACTGGTGACCGTAAATTTG
>NC_046658.1:83683842-83739590 GCF_010883055.1 Belonocnema kinseyi | reverse complement strand
CCTTCATCCTGAACAACTTTTGTCTGAACAATTTTTTTGTACAATATCACTATTCTGAGATTTTTTGGTAAATAGATTAAAATGGCCCACCCTGTATATTAAATCAACTTGTTTACGGATTGTTATTTGTATTATACTTGTTTGATGATGATACCGAAAATGTTTTTTGTTTTTACGTGTCTCTAACGGCTTAGGAGATCCTCCTAGAAAGTTACAATTTTTATTTTTTTGAAGAAAATTTTTAAGGGTTATACTCATTCAGACCCACCGATTCGGATTTTTTAAATTAAAAGTAACTAATTTCATAATTAGAAATTTTTCATTCATCAATTTTAATCTCATTTATGAGCCAAAAAAGGTTCGATAATCTCAGCCAAGATAAGACTCGTCTTGAGTCAAGTATCGTCGTCTTAGCCAAGACAAGGCTCGACTTAAGACAAGTAAACGCCGTTTTACCTGTCGTGGCCATCAAAGTAAGACGAAGGCCTATGTCTCGACTCAGTTTTGAGACGCAGACAGACAAAGATACAAAAACGTTTATATGATAACATATGTTGTGTGCGGCTTTAGTAACTGAATTTCAATTTTATAGCGACATATCATTCTACGAAAAATTTGAAGTATATCATTGGTCCACATTTTGTTACTGTAATCTGGATTCTGTGTATCATCATTTCCTACATAATTCATGATTTCATGCGCCTATATCTCATGTCATTTCTCATGAAATGGCGAACGCATACTTGTCTTAAAAAACTGAACTGACATGTAAACGTGCTATTCGTCAGTATTCGCGTGGGAAAAGCACCGCGATAACTTGTGGAATAAAATTATACGATGAAAAAACTATCTATAGAGAGTGCACGGACAAAAATGGATGCTCAAACGTAACATCTAGATTTTCAAGGTTAAAAAATATTATGTTTAACTATAGGACAACAATCTACATGTTCATAGTTAACACCTGTAGATCTTAAAAAGTGAGATGTTACTTCCTCACAGTAAATCCCAGGAATAAATTTTATCTTTCAAAAAGATAAAAACGTTGCATCACGTTTATCTGACGAAAGATAAAATTTATCTTAAAAAATATCAAGTTTATTTGACGTAAATATTTTGTTGACATAGGTTATATGTAGACTTTAAAAATTGTAAACAAACACTATTTGGTATAAACTAACCAAAGTGCAGACTGTGTATTCAGTAAGTCTATAGGTGAGTGATTTTTGGGTTCAAAATTAGTGAAATAAAGTGAGAATATTTAAAATTGAATACCGCGAGGATTTTTAAATTTATGAAGGACATTTTTTCTGTGAAAATATACGCAGCCGTCTGACATATAACCTATGTCAAAACAATATTTACGTCAGATAAACTTTATCTTTTTTCAGATAAATTTTGTCTTTTTTCAGATAAATTTTATCTTTCGTCAGATAAAAGTGATGCAACGTTTTTATCTTTTTGAAAGATGAAATTTATTTCTGGGGTTTACTGTGCTAACATCCAAAATGTTCAAGTGAAATATCTGAGATATAACATGTATGTTTATGTCAAATAACGCCTGTAAATATTTGAGGAATTTACTTATTTATGGTCCTTTAAGGAATTAATTGATAACTTATTTGTGAATTTACAATCATACTTTAATGTTTGTACACGAACGAAAAAGAGATAAAGAGCATGAAATGTCGATCAGATGATACACTCAGTCCAGTTGAGGTTATGTTCAATATTTTGAATTCAAAATAAAAACGGGGATAAGTAATCGGCGAACGAATGATCTGTAATCTGAATTCAACATTCTATCTATTTTAAGTTACTGAAACTCAAATTCTATTACAAATTTATAAACATTTCGTCAAATATGTTAAGTCATTAAACCTGAAACTTAAGATCATGTTTCCCTTCTTTTAACAGTAAAAAGTCGTTATACAATTTTATTTAAGGATATCTAATTTTTATTACTTGTAAGTATTCCAAAATTGTAATATTCCATAATTTTAATATTGAAAATATATAGCTGTCAAATATAGTCGTGAAATCCAAATGCGCGATGCGCATGCGCTCGGACGGTTTTAACATCTGAATGTGTTTCAATTCAAAATAAAAATATTTTTACGCCTTACATCTCAAAAATATAGCAAATGTTTCGCATGAATATCTGCATGTTAGATGCTACAATCTTACCCTTTGAACATCTACATTTAAACATGCATTTTTCTCCATACCTTTGTGCTGTTCTATGCAGCAAGTTCATAAAGATCGTAGAAGCCACAATTGTTTCCAATATCTAATTATTTATTTACTTGAAGAAATATTTCATCTGTCAATATGTATCTTTATTCTCCTGAATGTACATATACGACGGTCATCGACACATATAACCTGCGACAAAAGTCTCACATGACATTAGCCACGAAACCCACCCTTTCTCATTAACGGAATTGTTTTACCTTTATGCTCGCTTTTATATGGCGGTCCCCTAATCGAATTCGATTAAGGGACATACATCTTTTATTTATTTCGTTCAACCGAATTTAGAGCCCTTTTACACAAAGCCCCTTGCGCAAACGGAGAGACGTTAAATTTCACTTTTCTTTGTTTCGAGGTATGGCTGGCAGGTTCGCCGTTATGCTACTAGAAGGAACACCTGACGCCAGTCAGTCCATACCTGTGGCAGGTGAATCAAGTCAGGTGCCCTAACAGATGGGCGCCTCTACTCAGGAAAGCGTTATAAACGGCCTATCATAAATGTGGGTTACTGGCGATGACTAACATTCGCACAACTTAGTCGAACTTAGAAAATAAGCTCAGGCCACATCACCGAAGGACTCTTGAGAATAGAATTTAACGATCCAATTTAGCCTAGTTTAACATTAGGATAGCTCAGGGTCATTTGTCGGACTGTTGTACTCACATTCGATTAAAATTAACTCAGATGGTGAGCCAATCCAATTTTTTATGGCAGTATTGTAATCAGGGGGTCATTCACATCTTGCTGACGAGTTGTATGAGATTGGCCTTGAAGGCTCAGTAAGTCTCATATACGACACGATGACGATGTTCATATAACGACTCTGAAATTGCAAACTATAATTTCCAAGAAAGAGATTCTTACATATGGAAATTGTAAATGGTGAAGTGTTTTATTCCTGTGATAAAAACCTACGATTAAAGCTTAATGACAATTTAAAATTTGGGATTGAAAGAAAAACAAAGTAAATTGTAAAGCTGGCCAAGAAATCCACGCAGTAGGAATTATCTTCATCTATGATTCTTCATTGTCCCAAAGTTCTCAAATTGCATACTCTAAATTTAAATTCGAAAAAATTTGACTGATTCAATTAATCAAGCATGTTTTTCCTGTTGTGCAGAAAGAACCAGTAGTATGGGCTAAATAACGGATATATTGAAAATTTTACACAAAATTCCGAAGGATATATGCTAAAACCTAGCCTAAAACGTAATTTTTTGATTCATCTGACACTTGCTTATGCCGTGCATGATTTTTTTTCATGCGCTGCCTGTGAATGGATGAATGCACATTATGATCACGTTTCGAGATACGAAATGAAAAACGTAATACGTGTCTGGTAGCACATTAATTAATTTGTTGACTTTTTTAATTTACCTCTATTATTTAACTGTGCATATTACTTAATATTAAAAATACTTTACATATTTCTTAGCACGTTTTACACGTTTGGACATGCAAAGTCCAAATATATGATTATTGGGACAGTCACATTTATTCAATATTTAAAAACAGGAAATCAATCAATTTATATGAAGATGTTACCAAATGATATCTGTAGATGTTATATTCTTATAATCTTCCGAAATTAAACTGTAAAATCTCTCATTTTAAAACATGCAGGCGTCCGTTGAGTTTGAGATTGTACGTCGTGACGCGTGTCATATGGTGTCATATTTTTCATCTACTTGCATTGTAAAAACTATAAATAAGTGATGAAGTGCTTATTAGTGCTAAATCACAACTCATTTGGATTTAGAAAATAATTAAGTTTATATTTATTTTCATTGCACGTCACTGTCACTAGTAGAATTATAGAGACTTAACATTCTTTACTTTCGTTTCCGTAATAATGTGATAGCCACGTTCGTACTTATTGTGTTTACAAAATTAGAAATTGTTTCACATTTATTTATGGATTTATCTAACCAAAATGTTTTATTGATAAATAATGCATTTATGAATACATTTTCATAAGTTATTATATGTTTTTTGAATTATCTAATATAAGCTCGCATAACGCAGTCCCATATGGTAACATAGATATAGTACTCGAAGATTATATCTGGTAACATATTTTTTATTACCCGGTCTATAATCCATTTATCTTAGTGGTTGTGCTTTAAAAATAAATTTCCTTTGCTTTGGATTTAACTCTAATTCAAAATTCGATAATATAAGCATCTGTCGAAAGACACACCATATTTAAACGACTGGGTCTTTTGTAGATGCTTATCCGAGTGGCCTAAACCTCTCATTAATGAAGTTTCTCGCACGTGTCGTGAAGAAAAGTCGGATGCTTGAAAGAACAGCTGCCAACACGTGCATATTAGAAGACAACTAGCAGGGCACCTATATCAAAACCAGGATCTTATGTCCGTGAAATAGCAGCTGTAATCTCTTCTTTGAATAGGAATCTTTTACATCAAAATCTTTAAATCTGTAGATTCTTTAAAATGCTGTAATACAAATTACAAATGGAAAAAAGCTGCATCGCGAGCTGCACACAATTTATTTTCCAGCTTATATTTACTACAATATAAATACAGCTGAGTGTCCATCCTCGTTTCCATCTGTAGACGCTACTAATAATGTAGCAGGATTTCCATAGGTATCACTGGATCAGAAACGCAATAAGAACAAAAACTTTACTGGAGTTTTGAAATGCCTTTTTACATTCTCATCAGAGAAGGTATTAGATTTGAGTAAAATTTGTCCCCTCCCCCCGTTTTTGTCGAAGATAAGGAAAAAAATAATAAGGTAAAAGTTGTTCACACGTAAAAGAGATATGAATTTGTTTTTAATAATTTTTTATAGGATACGTACTTCGTTTTATTCCTAAAAAAAACACTCAAAATTACAAAATAAATACATTTTTGGACAAACGACACAAGCGATGAAAAAAATGAGTGAACAAAAGTTGCCCATCCAAAAAGAGCTACACGGAGAGACTTTTTATATCAATATTTGATTCATTCTATATGTATAATTAATATAAAATGTAAGAATTTAGGGATAATCGGGGTACTGCTATAAAGATTCCTACTATGATAAGAGATGATGATATTTCTTTATGTATTATTATAAACTTGAATGAGCAAAAATTATTATTCACGTTTAGAAAAAGTCTTATTTACTGCATGAAAATGGTGAGCGTGAACAAGTGATAATGGTCAATAACAAGTTTTGTAAAACTTTTAGTCAAAAGTCAGAATTTTAAGTAACATAAGTTGTAAGAAATGTAAGAAATTTTAGTATTCTTGAGTAAGGATGTGTATTGAAATGAGTACCACTAAGTGATATCTGCAACAGGGATTTGCGAGAATTCTAAAAGACTATACTAAAAACGCCCGAAGGTTTTCGAGCTATTCCGTCTATAGTCGAACTCGCGACGATCACACCATCTGACCGACTGTACTGGGCTCATGACTTAGGATTCCCCGCCAAATCTCTTCAATCATGCGTGCGTTTGTAGTAAAAAAATGTTCGTAACACATATAATAGAAGCTTTTAACACTTTTCCATTAAGTGCGAAGAAATGAAACATGTCCATCTCCCAACTCAATTAAAACATTATAAAACAAGTTTCATTGGAAAATATAGATTGCAATGCATTTAGATCAACTAAAATATATAAGTTAAGACTGATTCACATAGTGTTATTGATAAATCCATTTAGTGTTCACTGTTATGATAGTTGGGTCAATTAAAAAATGATATTTTCCAAAAACCAGCAAAGATATCATCTAACTATATTCAAAAATGAGTGCATCTTACTATTTAAAAAAAAAAACTTTAAAAAACGAATTTCCTTCTTTCCAGTTCTATAACAACCATAACAATATAAAAATCCCTCTTTTAAATTCAGAAAAAATCGAAAATAAACACTTCCTCTCCTCCGACTCAATAATAATTTATATTTTTTAATTATCTTCTTCTAATTAAAAAAAAAAAAAACGAAAATGAAAAATTCTTTCTTCAAACACAATAGAAATTTAAAAAATTAAAAAATGGCCTCTTCCAATTAAAGAAAAAACTGTATCACTTTCAACTTAATAAAAATTTGACAAATATAAAATGTACTACCAATTTAACAAAAATTAGAATTTTCTATATTTTTAAATTATCCTCCTTTAATTCCGACAAAAAACAACGAAAATAAACAATTCTTACTGCAAACACAATAAAAATCTTTAAAATAAAAAAATGGCCTCTTCAAATTAAAAAAAAAAAACTGTATATTTTTCAACTCAATAACAACTTTACAAATATAAAATGTACTGCCAATTTAACAAAAATGAGAAGTTGATCATTTCAAGGTTGATAAAAATGTTAAAAATACAATACTTCACATTTTTCTACACAATAAAAATGTGAACCTAAAAAAGTTCCTCTCGCAATTTCAAAGAAATTAAATACCAAAATTAATTTGATTTTTCTCAATTTTCGCCCTTTCAAATTAATAATTTTCAATTGTTACTTAACGTTGCAATAACAATTGTGAAGTTAAAAGTTTACATGTCTTACTCTGTAATTTTTACCATTCAAGGCTTTCTATTTCAAACGATTCAGTTTCAAATTGTTTACTTTTGAATATTTGATGTATAATTGCTCATTTAGATATTTTTTTCATTAAAAATTTTCGAACTGAATGAGTTAAAAATATAATATTATCGACTGAAACAATATTTAAAAAGGATTTAAAATAAAATAAAATCTTTTAATTAATGAATGTATTAATTTTAAGTTATTTTTTATATTAAAATTATTTTATAGAGTTTGTATCAGCACATTTCAATTTGCTTAATTATTGGAGTTTTCGTATAGAAAAAGTTGAATTTTTAACATCAAAATCTGTAAACTGTGTAATTTAAAACAGATTTAGAATTATATTGTAATATAATTTTGGTAAAATTTTTTAAACTCGAAATATAGTTTAGTTTTGAAAACCATTAATTAATTTATATTGTTTTATTTTTAAATCCTTTCAATTAAAAATTTACGTTTAAAAATGACGACATAAAATCGAAAAATTATCAAGTAAAAGATTTTTGAATTAGCGTTGTGAAGTAAATGATGTAGGAATGAAAACAGTTAACAACTAAACTTAACATTAAAAAAGAAAGTTGAAATCGAATTTATTTTTAATTGAAATATATTATGTGATATGATATTTGTGATATTCCAAGTGATTTGATAGATTTTTCTTCTAAAAATTTGTGAAATTCCTTGTAAATAAATAAATTCGCTATCATACTCATTTCTCGGCTTTTTCCGGTTTAAAAAAATTCCCGGTCATTTCCCGGGTTTCCGTCCAGCGGCTACCCTACAAATGATAAGTTAACAAAGCTTCAGATATAGATTATTGGGAAGATAAAATTCAGTAAATGATAGTACTACATCTGCTTTAAGAGTAAGTAAAATATTGAAAACTTAAAATTACGTAGAAAATTAAGAATATGGAGGTTCACGTTGCCATATTTATTATTTTATTTTAATTACTTTGAATAATAAATAATTATTTTTTCATCTTAACTTTGAAGATAAATGTTCTAAATTGTTGTCTGATATAATTGCACATTTTTCAGGAGGTTCAAAAAGAATTTCTTCCTGAATATATTTTACTGAAAATATGAATATGTTAAATATGCTCTGAATTTTAAGCAACTATTAAAAAAGTAAAAAGAAATTTATAACAAAAAATCAAGAAGCTCATTTATCTCGTAGGCTCAAGTAGGTTATAGTTCAATATATTAAAGGCATTTTTTGTTAAGATTTGGATTTTTTTAGTGGTAATTATATCTGTCCTAAAAGCTTGTACCATTAGGGAATTTGTTGTCCTTCTATAAAGTTACTTTCATACATTAAGTAACATTATTTGATTTTATATATAAAAATTTTATTGTTCCTACACAGTTATATATTTATAAGGACTAAGAAAAAGATTATTCATAATTAACTCGCGTAATTGTTCCATTCATATTATAGTGGTCTAGAAAATATCCTTATTTTTTTCTTCTAAAATGGCTCGATCCCTAAAAATTGTTCCTTTTCGTATAAAATGTCCACTGTATATAGGATTAAAAAAATTTAGGTATCTCTTAAGCCCATGATTTGCAAAAAATTGCTTATGTTATTTTAGTTTCCGCTGTTAATGTTTTTTTTTTACATTAGAATAGAAAAAGGATAAAATGCATATGTACTGAAGTAAAATTATAAATTAATAGTTGAAATTAAAAAAGCAATTTTATGCAAAAATTGACTTGAGAGATCTCTAAATATATTTTTTTTATAAATAATGAAAATATTCAGGAGACATTTTGACACCAAAAGGAAAAATTTGTAGGGCAGATATTTTAGAAAAAGCTTTTTTTGGACCACGCTTCATTTATTCCTATTTTTTAACCACTTTTAATAAACATAGTTAACTACCATTTAACCCTTCACAAATGAATAACGGAAGTTTTTTTTAAGTATTCTGTAATACTTTTTAAGGAATGTAGGGTCAGAATTGCTTTAAAGAATGTGATATTTAGTACTTGAGTGGCTCATTATTCAGGAAAATTATACCTTAGTAAAATCTATAGATACCTGGCAACATCCTTGAATTGCCAGGGAATTTTTTTACAGATTTTGAGTAGAAGGCCTGAGATAATTCTAAGTATAATATTTTTTAATATTTGTATTGATAACTTTCAACATATTAAATATATAAAGAATATACCGATTATTGGTATAAATTACCGTGATTCTTTCTCAAATGAGCTAATAATTACTTTTACAATTTATAAAATAAAAAAAAACCTGAAACTCCAGAACTGTCGCTTAATACATCAGAATATATTTTTTAAATTATTCTGAGTTTCTGATATTTTTGAGTGTCTTAAACTAAAGGTCAAGTTCTTTAGCCAGCCATTTTGAATAAACAATAAAAAAAAGCACATTGGAAAAGGGTGCGTAGTTTTTATTTTAATCGTGAAAAACAAAATAATAAAGAATAAAAAAATAAAATCCTCCTGCTGCGTGGGAAAATTCTCATCACAACTTTCGTCTTTTAATTTCTTTTTTCTCTCGTGTGTGGGTTTTCAAACAAATTAATTTTGTTATGCTTAAAAAAATGGCAAATTAGAAATTGTACTTTTTCATTCAACAATTTCACAGCAATTGAAAGATTCCGAAATCTTTAAATATATTTTCAGTGTGTGTGTGTGTGTGTGTGTGTGTGTGCGCGGATGTGTGATAAATAGTTAATTAAGCCTGGAGCACCTGAAATTTTAGACCTAGCACTATAAGTTTCTTGCAAGTAGTGATACGTTTCTCTCGTTTAGTATGTAAGGACCGAAAGAATCGTAAGTTTCAGCGTAATGCGTGCGATTTGTAGATATAAGATAGGTTTATATATGCGTATAGGTATTAGTTTAATCTTCGTAAATAAACCCACTGTAGCCAGCGAGCGACAATCCGGCGTACACAAACACACACACACACACCCACGTATATATATTAAGAAGTGCATGAAGTGCATGGAATAGTGTGGGTTCGTCGTACACTTCTCTCCGACTTCCTTTTTGTCATGCGCCAGCGTGAGACACAACATCACGTGACCCCCATTTTTCGTATAGCGGTTTAGAAAGATTGCAAAGCGTTCGTAACGAAATGTTCAACATTCTGTTTCATTTCTTTCAAAGCACTATACTAATTTTCGTTATTCGAATCCATTAAAAAATTTAATACAGCGACTTAGAAATACTGTAATTTTTTTTGAGTCTAATATACAGCGACTTAGAAATACTGTAATTTTTTATGTAAGAGTCTAAAATTCGTACGATTTATTCTAATCAAAGATATTAGTCTGCATTTTCATAGTCACTATTCGACTTTTTCTAACCGAACCTCGACACATATGGACACATTTTTTATAATAATTTTTAGATAGGACGAGTCGATTTTTTGTATTCGTAAAAAAATAAGTTAAAAAATAAAAAAATTACATTTTTAGAGAAACAAATCGGGAGACCAAAAGAAAAAGGAGAAGAAAAAACTTCTTGAACCAAAAAATATCTACAAAATTTGTTATAAACTTTTGTTATAAAGATATACCAAAAATAAAAAAATAACACTAACTTTTGAGTAAAAAATACTACAATGTTGCATTCGAGGCGAGAAAATTGGTTACCTCGCTCGACTTCACTCGGCTCCCAAAAGGTTTTTTGATATGTCTTACTCGGTGAATCTTTTGTTTTCATCGTGTCGGTCGTCTCGACATCTACTTATTTTGAATTTCGAGGTTTTGGATGTCAAATATTGGAAGAAAAATACAAAAGAAAACCACATTTACTTTCATTGATAATAATTAGAATAAAAAAAACACAAGTTACTTGGCAAGCGCCAAATGTACGCAACACCGCTCGCTTGAACTAATACTTTCGTGGAAACGAGACGAACCGAGACGATAATTTTGACAATTGAACGAGACTTTTTCTCTTTTAGTACGTTTCTCGTTAAATATCGCAACGAATGAAATATTAAAAAGCACAGGCTTCAATAACATTTTATTTAACATAATTTTTCGCCTCAATTATATTTACATATTTATTCAGGATTACTTTACTCTAGGATGCGTGTTTTTGTTTAAAATTATAAAAAATAATATTAAAAATAAACAAATTAAATTGATGAAAAAACGAGACACGTTGCAATAAAATGTTTTATAATAAAACTTTATTTTTTCTTATAGGACGTGCCCTTTTTCAATTATAAAAAGAGGACAAGGAAAATACTTTTCTTTCAATACCAATGCATATTAAGAACTGTAATAATATAAATTTATTGAAATGATACATTTTTCAGAATAGCTGAGAGTAAATTTTAATGCAAAATAAATAAATAATAAAGTAATTATTTAAAAAAGCACGAGGTACGTGATGAGAATGTGTTCGTTAAAGCCGAAGGAGCTTTAACAAATGAGAATTTACAATCGCCAAATGAAAGTTGTCGATGCTTTAACCTTCAATTAAAAAAAAAATCTGTGCATAAATGTGGAGAACATACAAGGACCGAGAACGTAGCGCGAGAGAAAACAGTTGCGCGCTTAAACTTGCTATTGGAGCGAACCGCGGGGGATGATAATGTGCCTGAGCAGCGGGCAGAAGAAAAAATATATATAATTTCGGTACTCTGAACTTATGTTATACTCTGTAACATTAAGTTTTCTCAGTGTAGCAGTAATTTTATTTGCAGCTGGAAAGGCAACGTCATCAATGGACATGCAGCTGTAACAAAGCCGAGAACAGAGTTTGCAGGAGTGATAAAAATTGTCGAAAAGAATGGGTAGAACTTTTTACCAAATATCAATTTTCCTGAAAAAAATATGTTTAAAGGGATAATCGGAATAAGGTGTAATTGCACTGAATGCCCAGATCGCCCAACCCTTTTAAAAGATCAGTACAGGTTTGAGTCCTATTATATATCAAGAGAAGACGAAGAAATTCAAGGTCATCCTCTTCTTTTGCGGCCACGAACTACTATATTTACTGCCTGCATGTTCAGTTCAAGCAAGGAAGGTACCATACAATAAAACCACCTTGAATCTTCGCCTCGTATAAAGACTCTGAGAACCACGAAGGCTTCCGACTTTGACCCAATCAAATTCACCAGGCAGGTTTTGATTACGTAAAAAAAGTTGAAGGTTATCACATCACAAAAAATTACCCCTTTTAATCTCTTAACATTCCACCTTACTTTTAAAAAGTATTCTTCAAAACAGGTCAGGAATTTCATCTGCACTTATTATCAATGTAGCCAGAAATTTATTTATAAAATATATAATATCTAGAGTACGGTCTTTAAGGAATATTCTGCACAATATAAAATAGCCCGTATTTAAAAACACACAACTGTATCCGCAGGTGAAGTTTCAAAGAAGCTGTATCGTCTTTTGCCAATCGTGTCCTCAAGACTATTTATCAAGACTAGCTCCCCTACTGGTCGACATCGGTGATGTTGAACTCACGCATCAGAATCCTTTATATTAAGGATGGTGTGAAGATTATCGCCTCCAGGTAAATGTTTATATAAACATTAGGAATGGCTACACTGTTAGCTTATTCGCTGTAAAGCTGGCGGTAACGAAATAATCTCAGGCAAACAGGCGGGAAGCAACAGATTAATCTCCTTTATTATAAAATACTCCTCTTTGATCGTTCATTCTGACCATCGATTTGCCCACGGCTCGTTTCATCTGTGAAACTCTGACTATGTACCTGCAAAAAATGGAAAGGCTCCTGTCAATTGCGTGGAAAATTGTTCAAGTCTCTTATCAGAATACCATGGCATATCTTGGCTTTTGACCCTTTCCATGCTTTCTAAAGAAACAAAAAAAATGTTGCCAGCCTCGCCAGAAACTACCAGAACCGAGTGAGCGACTGAGACATCTCGGCCTGAAAGGGATCTGACTTTGACTACTTTGGGTCTAGTCTTCACCAGCGAAGCTCCTCTCCACATATCTATGGCCAGTAGATTTGTCAGCGCTGAACTGACTTGACACTGGTCCAGCCTTTGCCAGCAGAGTTCCCCTCCACCTGGTGACCAATGGACATGCAAGAACTAAACAGACTTGGCTCTTGGTCCAGCCTTTGCGGATAAAGCTTTTCTTAACGTGCCTATGACAAGTAGGCTCGTAAAAGCTAAATCAACTCGGCCCTGCATATGGTCCTGAAATTTGCCAACAAACCTATATCCACAAGACCTTGACCAAAGGCCGTGCTAATGCATTTTTGACTCGTTCTGTTTATCTCATAACCTCAGCTGGTCTGAGAACAGGTCCAGTTGGCCTAGGCTGCTCCTTCGAGTTTGAAATGAACGCCGGCAGACTACCATTCCCTTAAGTTACAACTGTTCAAGTACTTTGTGAACTCCAAAACGTCCGCACGTACCTGTAATTCATTCAGATAGGCTGGCACAGCTTTAACCTGTAAATTAGCAACAACAAATATTTTCAAGGATTATTTTACCTGGTTTTATTCTCGCGCATTGAAGGTGATCCATTTGCGCATGCTGTCTATCTCCACCACAGTCCTTTCAGTTCGACCTCTCTTGAGCTCATTCAAGCCTGAAATTTCATAGCGATTATTAGGTAGGATAGCAGTCACCTTGAATGGGCCCTTTAACTTTGCTGTCAGCTTCCTACTTTGACTAGTGGCTGCTAGTCGGGATACCACCAGAACAATGTACCCAACGGAGTATTGCGATGGTTTGAACCTCTTACTGTCAAAGCGAGACTTCTGTCGTGCCGGTTAACTCGTCTTGTCTCCTTCCGCATCACCTTCAAGACAATCTGGTCCAACGTCTCTTGAATTTCTCAGAGCAAAGCATTATCTGCTGAGCTTCGAATCTGGTGCCGGTACAAAAGTTGAGCGGGACTCTTTTGGGTGGTCCTATTCGTGGTGAAATTTATGCGACTCAGCACCTTCTTCACCTAAACGTCCCAGCCTTCTTTTGGTGCACCAGCACTACTTGCTAGCGAATTAAGAATGGTATAATTCAGTTGTTCAACCTGCCCATTCGCTCTTGGGGTTGCTACTGCATTAAAAATATGTTTTATTCCATATTCTTGGCAGAACTTAATGAAACTATGTGTTGTAAAGCTGGTGCCTCTGTCGCTGATGATTCGAGTGCATACTCCAAAGATTCCAAACACCTGCAGCAGTGTTTTGATGACCCATTTAGTTTTGGTGTCTTTCACCGACGCGATGAAACAGAATTTCGAAACCCACCAATTAAAGCCAATATGTGGGTATTATGTCGTTTGCTTCGTATAAAGGAACCCACATGATCTAAGTGTACAGTGTGAAAGGGGATTGGGATTTTCTCTCTAGGATGCATCAGGCCGGTTTAAGCCCCGACGTGGATTTAGAGTACAGGCAGTTTAAACAAGAATTAACGTATTTGGCAAAAAATTTTCTCATACCCTTGAACCAGCAATTTTCATTGATTTTCTCAAGTGCCTTTTCAGCCGCAAAGTGTTTTTATTATCATGATACATCTTTACGATGATAAATCGTGACGCTCGAGGTACCACCCATTTGTTTCCTGTATCTGTTCTACGGAAAACCACCCAACCTCTCAAGTCATACCTATCAAAATATTGCTTCATATCTGGTTGAACTTCCCCAGTCTCTAGGATTTTACATATGACCTCTAGAACCGGATCTTGCATTTGTGCGACTTTAATAGATTCGCAGTCCGTAACATCAACAAGCATGCATTCGACTGGAATTCGACTAATATAATCTTCATGTGCCCGCTCCTTGGGACCCAGGTCGATAAACTATATAAAAAACAAAGTTTTGCATGCATTCCCACCATCTACCTAACCTATGATTAATGTATCTTTTTACAGCCGTTACGCGTATGGTACAGCAATCAGTAACTACAGAAAACTTGATTCCGATAAGATATACGCAGAATTCCTTAAGTGTCACAGCTATGGCGTTCTTTTTCTGCAATAGCATAGCTCCTAGGCCAAGCGCGCTTGCGTCTACGTTTAGTTCGGTCTCAAGCGCAGGATCTAAAGAGCTACTATCAGTCTGTTTGTGAAAAAGCGTTTAAGTTCTCCAACCGTATTTGCCTGTTCAGGGCCCTATTTTCATTGACCTTCTTTTCGCAATAATTCAGTCAAAGGGGCAATGATTTTAGAAAAGCCTTTAATAAACTTTTTAAAGTAATTGACAAGTCCGAGAAAAGATCGCAGTTTTTTTTATATCAGTAGACCCGGTGCATTAATTAAGGCATTTGTTTTATGTGTACCGGGCGTACTACATTTTTTGAAATCTAAAATCTCAGAGAGTCTCCTCTCGTTGATTCTGCAATCTATCTCCATGAATGTTCTTAGTCGGATAATTATTCTCCGACAAATAACCATAAAGTGCCAGCTGGGGTGCCATTCTCATTTCCCTTGTCAAGAATCTCAACCAGCCGCGGTTTGTTCTGTTTACGATTAACTCCACGGAAGTGTTGTTCCACATCCTCATTGGCTCCTCCGATGATACCCACCGTGATAAAACCGTAGTCAGGCTCGAGAAATCATCCGGCAAGATTTTGAATTTCTTCGGGGAAGGTTGCCGAGAACATGATAATCTGTCTTGAGCCATCGTTTCATGATCCACAATTTTCTCCACTGCCTTCATGCCTCCATGTACTCGGGGTCTACTTCTTCGTATTTTTAAGAGTAGGTCGTTCATTGATAATCCTGATAACTATAGTGGAAACTCTACACTCAGCACTGTCTTTGTCACATTGCACTGCCCACGAAGTGAGCGAAAGTGTATCCCACTTCTGATTTGTAGCAAGTAACTTATTTATAAAATTTATAATATCTAGAATGCAATGCTTAAGGAATATTTTACACAATAGAAAAGAGTCCGTATATAAAAAAGCACACATCTGTATCCGCAGTTGAACTTCCAAGGAAGCTGTATCGTCTTTTGCCAATCGAATCCTCAAGACGACTAACTCTCCTGCTGGTCGACATCAGCGATGTCAACCTCAGGCATCAGAATCCTTTGTATTAGGATGTTGTGAAGATTATCGCCTACAGAAAATGTTCATATAAACATGAGAAAATGATACACTGTTAGCTGATTTGCGATGAAGCTGGTGGTAACGAAATATGCTCAGGCGAACAGGCCAGTAGCAACAGATTACTCTCCTTTATTATAAAATACTCCTCTTCATCAAATAAATTAATAAACGGGTTAAACTATTATTCCACATAATTAAAAATTTATTTGAGTAAACTGCTTACCTCGCTATTCATTGATTTAACCCTTCATAGGCATGGTTAGTTTCACACAAGTGGTCGGCATGGTGGGTCTTCCCTGTCTATGAGGTTTTTTTCAATGTTGTTCATATTATTAAAATCTGGAAAAATTAACAGCCATTCTCTTGTGCCTATAGAATAAATTGCAAGAAACTATTTAGCTATTGGCGACTTTATATTTTTTAAACAATTAATTATTCAAAAACATGTTGTGAAATAGAAAAAAGGCACTGTGCTATAAAAGACGCACCATGCCGACGATGGTGATGATCTATTCCAAGTGAAATACATTGCCCAATAAAATATTCATAATTCTAAGCTAGAAGCCATTTAACGAATCCAAATGTATAGAATGCGTCTATAGGTTGTCTGAATATAAAACACCTCTGCTTCATAAATTCTGCATAACCGGAAACGATGAATTCAGTCTGTAGATCAATGGTCGTAGACACGCGGATTAAAATACATAATATAACGCGGGAGACGGGAACATAGTGCATATATAATATTTCATCTACATACCACATATAGCCACATAATCGACCCGACTTGGGCACAAGAGTCACGTTACGCTCGCGTGTCGATAGTGATAAATTCTTCGCCACATTGCACATATATACGCTCGCAAACATACGAAGATAAGACGAATAAACGCAAAGAAGCTAAAAGGAGAGTCGTATGTATTTTAGATAGTCATTACAACTTGATCCTGCAATGACGTAAATGTAAGTGATTCCAGACACAATAACAGATCAAGATAGTACATATCGGTCTAAAAGATTAACTATAAGTATAGTTTACATCACGCGAAGAAGAACTGATAAGTTCTACAAAAACGTCATCGTACGTAAACCTTTTAGCTGATGAGGAAATGCTGAAAGTAGAGCAGACTCTTCAGCTACTTAAGGAATGTTGGTAAAAAATATTTAAAGAATAAAAATAAGAAATAATTGTAGAACACATCAGTGTTCGGAACACAAAAAAATAATTGGTTCCAGTTAACAGAGGAAAAAAGCAGGGCTGAGGAAAAACAAGAACCGAGACGAGAGCTTCTCCGCTCATTTTCTCGAAACTGGTCGACTTTTTTAATCGGATTTTTTTGTCCATTCATCAACTAAAGCTACAAGAAATATCTTGTTTGCCTCAATCTCTTTAGAAAGACATGAACGTAGTTGTAATCTTTGATACAGTAGTTACGCAGTTGTCACATGCTCTTCCATTGTATAATTTTTGGTTGTAATGTCGGATCAAAAAATTACACATTCCGATTTACTGAGATGACAGGGATTAAAATAGATAGAAAAAGACTATGGATAGATTGACATGGATACGTGAATATGGATAGATTGACACGGATACATGGAGGAGGAACTTTGATAATAAGGTAGTGGTTGAAAAGGATAGGTGCGATTGTAGGTTAATAAACTGATAATGTAACCTGGATAGGCGGAGGATAGAAAAGGATTGATCTGGACGCGAAAATGATGAACTTGAATAATAACGTAGCTTTTGAAAAGTATAGAGTGGTAGAAAAGGAAAATATGGATAGACGGAGAATAGAAAAGGATTATAGAAGATAGGAAGAGCATAGACTTGTACAGTAAAGTAAGGATTGAAAAGTGTGAAGTGATAGAAAAGGATTAGCGCCTGGAATGATGGATAGGCGGAGAATATTGTCGGTAAAGCATTATACAATTCAAGTAGCCTCACTATGTCCAACTGTTGTTATAACTCTCTTCAAATATCAGGTCAATAGTCGGATGGGCTCTAGTTAATTGTTTTAAGATGACAATAACAGTACAGTCCGTCTGACTCTAGGTTATAATAGTTGTTTCGATCGTTGCCATTTTATCCAGTTCAACTTGCAAGTCACCTTACTGTAATACGAATAAAAAAAATATCGAACATTAAAGCATACAAGACTTGATAGTACTCTATCAGTTTTTACACGCTTTAATGTTCGATTTTTTGTAGCATACAAGGGAATTTTGCGTCTGACATTATAATTCCCAAATGTTTGTACCAAAGCACAATGAGGTTACGTATATCTTCAAAACTTCAAACAAAGTATATTCGAGTGTCCAGCCGATCTTAGGCCAGAGGAGGGTTCAAAATAGGGTACAGATAAATTTAAAATGTGAAGATATTAACTATTTGCAAACCCATCTATTCATAAAATGCATAAAACCAAAAAATTAATAAATATATTCCTCAGCTAACCCTGGTTTTTTTTTTAAACGGCGAAAAATAGATGACCTAACATTATCATTACGTTATTTGGTCTGACCATTGGTTCAGAGAAAGAACTGGGGGTTCACTAAAGTTGCGGCTCAAATAAAAGTTGGTATCATTTCAAACTTGTGCTCCAATAGATACCTGTAGAGAGCCAAAAGGGATCCTTTAGAGCGCTCTAGAAAAGAACATGGAGGCGAATGCACAAACCAAACGTTTGCAAAGTAGGGTTGGTGCGAGTTAGGGGTTGATTTAGAGTTATCGACCGATGACTTGAGAGAAAAAGTTTCTTGCATATTAATATGCCTTTATGTTGATAACTTTGCTACATAACCTGCAAATGATAATTATCAAGTCAGTTTATCAATTTTAATTGCGATGATATTTTGTAATTTAATTATCTTCATTGAGTTGCGTTCATCAGATTTCGATTACAAGTGCGCTTTAATGCAAAAATTATGTTATTAAATAAAAAAATGTCGAAGTGGGCCAAGCGCAAAATAGGTTCTTTATATGAATAGGCCCAATTACAATTGGGATCATTTAGAACACCAACTAAGGTATCATTTAGAGCTTATTTATCGTTTTGAGTTGCTTTTCAGCAAGTATGGTTCTTTTTTGTTGCAGCTCGTATGGAACCAAAAACGGGTTCTGAGGGAAATCCCAGTTTTTTCTGTATTCACGCAATTAGCTCAAAGGTCGACCCGACCGTGACCCGACGAAAACTTCGCATCTAGTAATCGAAGTTTCAGAGCCTTACACTAATTCATTGTGTTTCTATGGCTTCTTATATATCTTCGAATTAAGGTCTCATTTACAAATTCTAACCATTCTTTCCTTGGTCTGCCTCTGGGTGCACTGCCATTTACTTTACCTTAATATACTTTTTTCGTCAGGCATTACGTCTTTTGAAACTATTATACAAAAAACTAAAGGACCTTACTATGGAGCCGTTGGGAAGCGTCTTTGTTGTAAAAACTCGTGTTTCTGACACTCTTTGGATTTTGAACAAGTCCGTCAAAGGATAATCAGATAAGCTTATACATAGAATCTTCGGCATGAGCCACAACGCGACATGTGATTGCAAAAACGGTTCCAAACGGTCCCAAACGGCTCCACGGCAATTACGTTTTGTTTTCAGTATAACCGCTTTAAGGTTACAGCTTTTATTTGTGTATCCACTAAAGATTCTAGCACATCTTCATTTTTTGGGGTCTTCCGAAACATGCCAAAACGCGTTTTTTAACACTTGAACCCAATTTACTAAAAAAATCGACGTTCTGGAGCACCCGAAACATTATATAAAAAATCGTCTGGAGTTATTTAAAGGCAAACGGTGTATGTCAGAAAATTGTATGTAATGGGGAAAAAATTATTTGTAGGCGCAAGAGAATAAAAATAATAGTTTAAGATCATAGTTAAATCGTGGAACGATATGAAAATTATGCCTATAAAAAAGCTTGTTTTGCTGTAGAGGTATCAATTGCAACTCATGGATGGTGTATGGTGTAAGGATTAAGTAACTTATAGCAAGTAGAATTTTCTGCAAGTTCCTTAAGCTTTCTCTTCGTTTATTTTTAAAACATTCACAATGTTTCAAAAATGATATGAGGCTCCTAAATATTGGGGGGGGGGGGGGGGGGGGGGGGGGGGGGGGCGAGAGGCTGAGCGCTGGCGAGATTTTCCCCAGCCTATAGGCCAATCCACCACTGGATTGATGTGGATACTAAGAGGATATGCTTTGATAACAGATAAGCAGAGATTGCAAGGAACAGTAGTAAACATATGAGTACTTGTAATTGTTTAAAATTTCATCACTTAAAATATCAATATTAGCTATCCTTGGGTAAAGTCCATCACGTGCCACGATTTAACGCCAGTTACTTAAAAGTCGAGGCTAAGTGCTATTACATAATATCTCATGATATCATCATGCATTGTCATCGTTTTATAAACACTGGTTCACATTATGACAGGGAATGCTTCAAATAACAGCTGTTTACGCTAAAACGAAAACGTAACGGTCAAGAACGGAATAAAAAAAGAGATAGGGGCCTAATTGAGACTTTTTATTTATCTCGAATGATAAAAGGTCTTTGCACGTACGTTATTTAAATTTCTTAATTGCGGGGAAAATATATGTTGCTATCTTACATGTACATATGAATTTACACAATACTATACATGCTATCTTCGTGAACTGTTTGATAGAAAACTATATATTTACGAGTTAACTTGTCGTGAAAATTAAATAAAGCGTATCTGCAGTTTGGATAAGTCGCATCTGTCAATTTTACGAATCTTTCGAATTAGTCTCAAATGTCCTTGATTCTGATAGTTTTTCTTGAATATCCATTTCATGATACGATGAAAATAGTGGATTTTTACGAAAACCATGAAAATTAGGGCTTTTTGAATCCCATTTTAAAGATTAATTCGTAAAAATGACAGATAACTTATCCGAACTGCAGATACCTCTTATTTCATTTGCACGGCAGAGTAGATATGCAATAAAGTTCTGTTATCTCAGATACGGAATAAAAGTCGTAAAAAATTTGTATGAAAGTAAAAACTGTTTTCATAGGACTCTGATACAAAAGATGTGCGAAGGTACTAATATAAGTCACTTCAGTCGAGCGATCAATTCTCGGGACCAATGATTTTTTTTTCGAGTAAACTCTATTCATTTATTCCTAATTGATTATAAATCAATGAGCAGGTTGAAAATCTCAGTAAAAGGATCAGGAAAGAAGAAAAAATATGATAAAGTGCGGTACTAAAGAGCTTGCAGCTCATATACATTATAAGGAAATCAAGTTTTACTTCAAAATTTGAATCGCGGAAAAGGTAAAAAAGGGAGATAGTGAATTTGCCTTCAGAAAAATTTGAGAGCTTGGAATGTATGTGCATTGTATATGTGCATATAGATGAGATGGTGAAGAACACGTATCGTGCGAACACGCGTGGATATATACGGCACTTGCCTTCGTAATTACGGAATATTTTGTAATTCGTGGACTGGAAGGTGCCTTTCTCGAAAGACCGCGAGCAATGCTTGTCACGTATTCCGTAGTTCCGAGGGTACCCCCTGAGCACGGTTTGGAATACTAGAAGCGGCGAGAATGTGCGGTGAATACAGGCAGCTCCTGTGACTATACGTCACATCTAAGCCGGACAACGTATGCTTGTCACGTGTTGAGTGCTACCGTAGCTCGTTACAGGTCTCTGCTCGTGGAATTGGCGAAAAACCACTCAAATTTCCTGTCGTGTAACGCAGTGACTTCTTAATATTGGCCTTTCGTACAACCGGAAGAAAAATAATGAGTGTTCTTTCGCTATATGCGATCAAGAAAAGGTTTGGCGACGTGAGATAGATTGAACAAGGTTCGTGAAAGAATGGGTAATAATGGGCCATTTTTTATGGAATTGATAAGAAAAGGTCTCACGGAATATGGATGAGCTTAATATACCGGGAACATGTTGCATATGTAATTTTTTCTAAGTATTCGTTATGTGAAAAAATTTGAATTATTGGCGGAAGTCGAGGCTTGCGTTCATAGTGATAAAAATCGGCATTTCTTACAGAAAATCATTGGTGTGAAATTTGTTGCATTTTATTTTTAACATTAAGAACTTTAATTGTACCTTCATTTCTTTTAGTGTCTCAAAAATGTTGCAACTCTAAACTATATCGAATTCGACATAACTTTGGAGGATCGAAGTTTTATGGTGAAATACAATTTCGACAAAATAAAATGAAAATTAGGGCTTTCTGAGCAGGGGTTCACAAAAGTATTAAAAAAATTAGCCGAGATGTATTGAAGACAAATGAACAAAATTATAACATATTTCATTACGACTGTTCTGTTCATGATTTTTCGTTTATATTGATGGTAAGATTCATCTTATAAGGGAAAAAATACATCATTCCATAAAATCTAAACGCAGACAGAAAAAAATAGTTATCAAAATTTTATTTGACTGATTAAAACTTTAGGATAGGCCACAAATTTAATAAAATTTCGTCTAATTATACAACGTTTAAGACAATCCTCGAAATAGTGAAAAGATATATTTCAAGAGTCATGGAATAATTTACGGACTGTTTTCATTATTTCAAAGATTATCTTGATCCTTGTAATAAAAGTTATACGAAATTTTTTTAAATGTGTGACCTATCCTAAAGCCTTAGACAGTCAAGTAAATTTTGGACAACTCGGAAAAGGCGCTGACATGCCATACCTGTATGCATAAGGCAATTTGCAAGCCTCTTCATTTGCCCATCGAGATAAAACCTTGTCACTTGGACTCCTGAGATAAACCTTACTTGTATACGTTCATATAAGAATGAACAATAGTTGCAAAGTATTATAATATGTGCTTTTATAATTTATTATAATTATATATTATAATACGTGCTCTCTAAATCTGAAATAGAAAACATTTTAAACATCATATTAGCAGTAGTTATAAGCGTTTAACCAATGAAATAGTAATATTTTAGCATTTCATTAATGTAATAGTAAACAAATCATAAGTTTATTTTTCTAAAGTCAATTATTGAGAATATTGACTAATTATTTAGTGATTTCGGTTATTACTTAACTTTTCTTATTGATTGTTTTTGATATAAAATGGTGGACATGAAGTGAACGACCCCAGGTGTGCTGTTCTGTTTTATCGAATTTCTTAATATATCTATGTTTGTGGCATCCGCATAAATTACAGGGCTTTTTTGTAACGTGATTAAAGTATTCAGGTACAATAGACGAAGTGCATACACGAGTTTCATTCGAGGCCTAATTTTTTCTTTTTTAAAAATAACTTGTAAATACGGTATGTTGATAAAGGTAACGACGTAATTTATTTACCACAATATTACGCTCTTATTGTTTCAATAAAGTTGAAAACGTTGCACAAGCACGTTCTTGTATCAAACTTTCATATTTTTCACGCTTCCCATCTTTATAACCTTCCATTAATTAATATATACAGCAACATAAATTCATACATTTTCACTTAACAATTGGCTGTTTGAAACTATCGAATTGGTAGATATTTAAACTAGTAGGGTTAACGTACATTATTGAGGGATTCTTCATAGAATAGTAAGTACTAAATAATTTAGTATTTAGTTTAGACCGGGGCAAGATCGACCGCAAGGACAAAAGCGATTTTGCAAATAACATTGTTATTCCTCAATAACTTTTATTCTTCTTTCCATCGAATGATCTATTTATTTACTAAAATTGTTCTGTAAATTTAAATCTAAAAAATTTAAGTCGTATAAAAGAAAAATTATGCAAAAAACTGTTTTCACAAATAAAGAATGGAAGATTCGCTGTTAGGAATTCCAATAAGTAATGATGAAAAGTAAACAAATTTTCACTTAATGAAAATTAATGAAATTTTATCTAAGAAATAGCTCATATCTTGAAATAATTTATTGTTGATGTAATGTTACAAGTTTATACTTTGTAATTTTAAATAGATCCGCACTTTTTGGCAACATAATGGGACTGCAACTGCATACACAATTCTGTTTAATCCTTTCATCGGTTGGAGACCGTTGCAACTATCCGAAATTTGAGGTTAGAGTACCCGGTCTGAAACACTAACCAGAAACTTTGGATATTTTATTTTCTTTAGTGACATTGAAAGGTCGACAATCGACAAAAGAATGGAACATGACTAATAAAATACATTCTACACTTGAGAAATATTACTATTCGTATATTTATGAGTTACCTTTAGGTTAAGAATATTTGTTTTCATAAATTTGTCTACATTCCCATGACGTCATGCTAAAACACTAAATTCTAACCAACGAGGACTTTCCGAACTTCCGGCCTCTTTTCAATTGGTCAGCCACTGACGCGGAGGAGACCGAACAGGGATTGTGATGGGAGGTGATAGAACTGCGCAATTGGCAGCTGAAGCTTCGCCATTGGGATAAGAGTAACCAACAAAATAGTTGACAAATTCTTAGAGTCAAATATAACTTCTATTCGTATTTAAAATAATCCTATAATTATATGTAAACAAATAATTAAATGCGCGCGTGGTATTAAATATAATTACATTATTTACATAGGATTTTATAAATGAAAAAAATATTCAAACCCTGTATAATTCTCAAGCATTCGGTTATTTTCACCGTGCTCAAAAGTTCGATTTTTGGTGAACCAAAAAAATTTGAATTAATTAATTTATTTTTAATAAAAATACCTTTTACTACTTGTTGCATATCTTTAAAAGTTACTTTTTTAATGCACAAATACCAATGGATCAAACCATCAAATTTTTTTATCCTGAGATATTTCTATTTCATAAAAAAACCATCGACGGTCTTGCGAGGAAAGACCGACGAATACAGCTTTTTATAGATACGCAATTAAAATATTAAATCATTGTTTTATTTAGATAATTACGCACATACTAAGTAATTACATATTGAAATATGATATACAATACTGTGAGACTCAAAATAAATAAAACATGGATCAATTCCATACCACGTCTTATTAATCTTTTATATAGACTAATGTTAACCTGTCGGCCTTGCCTCGGTCTACCCTATCATACGAAAAATTCCAGACAATTATGTAATTATTTTAGTATACAATTGTATGAAACTTTCAGACAATTATGTGAAACTTCAATACAACTATTTTAGAGTTCCATTTATTTATTTTAATTTAATATTTCGTATATGAACAGTACTTCAGTGACGCGCTAATCCTCAAACTGGAACGCAGTATTTGAGAAATTGAAACGCAGTTTGAAACATTATTTAACAAAAAACTTACTTTGCCCTAATTGAATGGTTTTTTCAATTAAAAAATCAGTTTTTATTTATTTACTGGAAAATTTGTAACCCGAGAGAAAAACTGTAAATGGAGACTCAAGTTCATTTTTTAAGAGCTATCTAACTATATTTTTGTTTTTTTTAAATTTCGAATTTTACTTTTGATACCTGACGTCACAGCGTGGACAATACTTTTACTCGTTCTCGAGCGCCTGTAGCGTTCTTGTCCAGAACTCCTCAATTCCCCTACTTAATAGTGTTTTACTAATGTATACTTATAGAGTTCAAGAAGAGTTCAGAAATTAATACAATTAAAAACACAGAATTGATGTTTAAATTACGTTCCATTATTAATAGCATGACATCAATTTTTCATTCTTACCCCTCTTCCTTTCCGATTAACATTTTTCGTCCATAAAGAAAAATCCTAAGAATTTACCTCTCTCTCTTCATAAGTGCGTAACATCATTTATGGATTACGACTTATTATACTTCCACTAATAACCATTAAATGTTATAATAAAAGTGTACGATAATATTAATTTGAATATTTAAGAATGCTATATTTTCTAATAAGAAAATAATATTATACTCACTAGAGGTGTGCAGTAATTTATTGGATAGTTCAATAGGATTTTATACACGTTTAAAACATTGGATTTTTTCTATTTGGAAACTTCGAATAAACTACTGTACACACTTTAATACTCACATTTAAAAGATTATACGTGTGGATTATTCAAATTTAAAACGACCCTTATTTTATAACGACTTCCGCAATGAGTTCAAAGGTTTTTTTAGGGCATATGGAATTATTTTTTATTGATTTTTTAGGATTGCTACAAAATGCCAATTTCAAAATTCCCTATAAACAATTTTTCATTTTCCCTGAGAGCATTATAAATTTTATGCTTTCGGGTATAAAAACAACCGTACACCTAGGTAATCAATAATGTTAAATAAAAACGCGCCATTGCATGTATATGAATCAGGAGTAATGTAGCCGGTCCAAGCCCAGTGATGGTCGCACATGCGCACTCCGCTGCCGGGTCGTCATGAAACTTAACGCCCGCTACACATACGCTACACCAAGAAGCTAAGAATATGAAGAAAATTATCTTTACTTTAAAAAAAAATTGCATCGCTAAACCCCATAGTTTCCCTTCTGCTAAGTACCCTATTTCTTCCTTTCACTTATAATCTAACATTGTCAAGCACATCGTGAGTATCAAGGGCGGTGAGCTATTTTGCCTTCTTTCCGCCCTCGATTCACAGTGCACTATTAGTGACAACAGTCATACCGATTTTTATAAAGGGTTACCAGAAAAATTAGGTATTACATACAGAAAAAAAATTATTTTTGAACCAAGAAAAATGGACCTTTTAATAAAATAGATCAATTTTCATCCAAGGTGATGAATCTTCGATAAGAAAATGAATTCTGATCCAAAAATGTAATTGGGGTAGGGAGGGGCCACTTTAATTTCTCATAGCACAGTAAACCCCAGGAATAAATTAATCTTTAAATTGGATAAAAATGCTGCAGCACGTTTATCTGACCAAAGATAAAATTTATCTGCCGAAAGATTAAATATTATTTGACGATAGATCAAATTTATCTGACGAAAATATTTATTTGGCATATCTGAGATATGTGAAAAGGTAGCGTCTATAGTTTCACCGAAAAAATTCCTCTATAAATTTGAAAATCCTCGCCGGATTCATTTTTCAAATTGTCTCACTTTATTTAAAATATTTTAACCAAAAAATCATTCAACTATACTTACAGAATACATTGACTGCACTTCGGTTAGTTTATACGTAGGGGTACCTATCATCCCTCTACGCTTCTGCGATCGGAGGACAAGAATGCTTAGCTTTCATTCAGTTTTTGTCTTATCGCGTTCCTTAGCGTGTACTGAAAGTTAACTCCAATCACGCCCTTTAGGCCTCCCTGCCGGAGGTTCTTCAGCGGGTGGAAGGTGGCACTAATACATTTTTCGAAAGAAGTAATTACCCCCTACAATGTGGTACAAATTTTATTGCGTTCCTACATACGAGATGATTATTGAATGAGTTTGCCGCTAAAAGTCCAATTTTATCGCACCTTTGACAGAGTTGTAACTGGCAGGGGGGTGTTTCTTAATCGTCTATGTCTCAGATTCCATTTACACTACCTTTTAACGCCTTCCCTTCTTACCTTCGAAAAAACGCAGTGGGATCTCGGACTATTAGTTTCTGTCGACCCTGATGAAGATCTTGAAATTTGTAAACAAAAAAAATCACTATAAACTAACAAAAGTGCAGTCTACGTATTCTGTAAGTGTAGGTGAATGATTTTTTGGTTAAAATCATTTGAATAATGTGGGGCAGTTTAAAAAATGAATACCGCGAGGCTTTTCAAATTTATGGAGGAAATTTTTTCGGTGAACCTAGACGCAGCCGTTTGACTTATCACATATGTCAAATAAGTATTTGCGTCAGATAAACGTGCTGCAGTGCGCTTTTATCCAATTTAAGGATAAAATTTATTCCTGGGGTTTACTGTGAGGCTTTCATGTATTTCGTAACTGTTCTTTGTACTAATATCAGAAAGAACTTGATCAGACTTCTTTAGAACAAAATTTCGCCTAATGTTGAATAGATAAAAACAACAAAAGTCAAAATTTCAAGACCTAATATTCTACTACACAAGAACACCTATGTAAGGTCGACTGATTTAACCCTTGCAAGAACTGCTTGCCCACGCAGTTTGACATCCAGTGTGTAGCAGCGTCAACAATGGGTCGCCACTCTCTAAATTTGAATCAGTGAAATTTCACTGATTCAAATAGCTAGAAATGGGCCACTGACCATCAGTAAACGGTTACTTATTGAATCAGTGAAATAAACTTTTTTGAGGGTTGGCAGCACTGCACCACGTCAATTTAGCAATCATAATAAAATAATATTTAAGTGCATTCACTCAAAGAATCATAGTAAAAACTTAAAACCCATAGATATGATCAAATATTTAAAAAAGGTGAGAAGTTCTGATGCTTTTAAATGAAAAACAACCTCACATATTATTTTAATTTCAAGATTGGACAGCCATGTACAAACCCGTTAAGTAAGCACTTTCTATACGAATAAGAGTATATTTATTCCGCAGGTAATTCAGCAGATTTACAGCCTGGAAATTAAAAAAATTATTTCATTCAGGGATTCTTCTTGCTACTTAAGTAAAAAAGTATATAACACTTAACTTAAAAGTTTCGAGGTTATGCTTCACATGATTTACTCTGGCATTACTGAAGTGATTAGTGAATAAGTCCGAAGTCACTGATTAATCAGTGAAATGCCTAACTACTATTTCAACCAGTGAATTTTTCACTGCTTCTTATTTAGAGAGCACCAGTTTACTATAGACTATTTACGTTTCCATAGACTGAATTAGTCTCAAGGCAAGTGCGAGGCAACCCCCGAAATTGGTCCTATATAGGCGTTCTTGTGTATTTTGCATTTGTTTAGAAAGTCCAAGAATCACATAGAATGAGATATTAAACGTTTTTCCTGTGTTTATTCAGGCCGAGTATTTATTAAACCTTAAGTTTGAAACAATTTGAAACACAGTTTGAAACACAATTGTAAAAATTGTCACTGTAAATGTCATATGGGAGGAAATGAGGAAATGAAAACTGTTCTGGGGCCTAGTGGCCAATGGGCCACCTCTTCCTGTGCATTAACCTAACTTCTTAATATAGCCGTCAGTAGATTAGGATGCAATATTACATTGTATCAGATTGTTCAGTTTCTTAATTACGGTGCAAACGCGTAAAAAACTAATCTCGTCGACAAAATGCTCAGAAAAAGTAAGACAGCTGCACTGTTAGAGTGGTGTATTAAAAAATAATATGAGTTGCTGGCAACCAGAAAAGAGCACTATTTTTCTGTGGTATAATTCTTAAGTAACTTGGTTTTAAAACTAGCAAAATGCTATGTAAATGAGAAAAATACTGTTGAAGTCGAAAAATACGGCAAACATATTAAAAATACGCTTAAAATCCAAATATATATGAAATTCAACGTCACGGAGTTGACCAGTCTATATGTGTATTTGTGCAATTTTATTAGTATTTGGGCGAGTTTTCTTACATAGCATTTAACTTTTACTGAAACAGTGTGAATCACGGGCAAGCCGAAAAATTGTGATATTTATTTCTGCAAAATTAGTATTAAGCCCCAGGCATTGGGTGATGTAAGTCAATGACACTATACTTTTTGATTTTCGTTTTTAATTCTGCGTGCAGTTTATTATTTACTTTTATCTTGGCAAAATTATAATTAACATTAAAATTAAAAATGTTTATAAAACATGTATAACAAGTTATTTTCAAACAATTAATTAGCAGATTTTGAATACTGACATGAAATGACAATTAACCCGTCTCGCCCCACCCTACCCTAACTAATTTTTACACCAACAAATATTTTAATATTCAATGAAAAACGTTGTTGAATTCAACGGAAAAAAAGAATTTTCAAAAAACTAGTTGAATCTTCAATAAAAACAGACTAATATACAAACCAAACAGAGAAAATTCCTGCGATACAGTTGAGTCCAACACGAAAATATGAATTTTTAACAAAAGAGATCAATTTTCAACAGAGAGAATTAATTTTCATCCAAATGGAATAAAATCATGAATCTTCAACCAAACAAATTCTAATACAAATAAATTTTCAAATTAATATAGAATAGTTACATTTTTAGTAAACAAAAAATAATTTTTAATAATAAGAACCTAATTTACAACCAAAGAAATGAATTTTCAACCAAAAATACAAATTTTCAGCCAAAAGGATTAATTTTCTACAAAAAAGATCAATTTTAAACAAAATACATCCATTTTGAACCAAAGAAATGAATTTTCAACCAAAAATGTGAATTTGTCACCAAGAAGATTAATATACTTTCAGAAAAGACGAATTTTCAAAGCAAGTTAAATTTTAAGAAAAGAATTTCATTTTCATAAGACATGTATCGAAAATGTGACTTTCGATGCCCTTAGTGGGTCGAAAGTTGTGTTTTCAACCCTAGACTAGAAAGTATAAACAGGCGACTGCGAAAGTAACTTTACGCCGTAACTGGTATCGAAAGTATATACATTCTACTTTATCTGGAGTTGTCTGCAGCCATTCTCCCTCTTATAGAACCTCGTTTCGAGAATCGACGCTAACTTCAGTCTCCAACCTATATTTGTCCTGTCTACGTATTTACAAAGAATTACAACTTTGATGAGACGCTAAGAAGTTTCAGGCATCTCGAGTCAAATTTTCGATAAATTTTTTATGAAAATGTGTATGCGCGACTACCCGTGCAGAAATTGTCCAACCTATTCCCGAGTTCCGATCTGGGCCCGATCGAATTTTCCACATGTAGCCCCAAGGGGGCAGATGATGTGACTCGCGTCAGAACCACGTCGGATCGGGTTAGGTTAGACAAGATTATGTCAAGTTTCCTGTTATCGCCGTAATGTTCTTTTTATTTCATATAACTTTAAATGCCAAAAGCAAATAGTAGATTGCGAGTTCGGAGTCACAGAATTGTTCGTGAGATTTCTTACATCCGCAATGAAGGAAAACGTAAGCTTTAATTCGCTGAAATCAACATCACAATTCATTTTTAGCTTCTGAAGATTTCCAGCAATGTATTCGAGAAAGCGTCGTGATTTTGAGCGCATTTACTATTTATGTGAATAGAAAAAATGCTTATCGATAAATTCAAGCAATACAAATAGATAATGTAATGTAGTATATTGAAAATGAGATATAATGTATAATGATTTATAATGTAGAATTTAAAAAAATTGAAGTTTTGTAAAATGCAAAGTTGAAAACATATTAATATAAAAACTTTTGAAATTTTACTAATTATAGAAAAAAAATATTAAAGGGGCCATATCTTGGCCAGATCGGGTCCACATTTTTGATGCCCAGATCTGGGCCCGGTCGGGCAGGGCGTTTCTTTTACGGACTGGCGCTAGACAGATTACCCTATCGAGCCCACATTTTTCCCGATCGGGGCTCGACCGGCGCCACACCAAAATTTCTGGACGGGTAGGAGCGAAGCAACAATTTAACTTGTGAGATATCTGCCCTCGCTTCGCTCGGGCAGCTAACTTCTCACTCATGCAATTGTCGCCTTTCGCCCCTTGTTGCGCAATATGCTATTTCAACCAAACAAAAATTTTCAACAAAATATTTGATTTTAGGAACAAAAAAAATAGGTCTTTAAACTAAAATTTGGAAACCTCAGTATGCGAGTCGGGTTTTCCTGACATTCCTTGACGTTCTCTGCGATTTTCCTGGAATTTCCTGACCTATAGGCAACTCTGTTTTCAAAACAGAAAATCTGCGATTTTAATTTTTTTGCCTAGCACACATTACAACACCCTTAATCTTTTTCATGATATGAAATACACAAAAACGCGTTAAGTAATTGCAAAAATTGGGTTTAGCCTTGACACAAAAAGAAAACGTTTTATGCCAAGGTTCATATTTCGCGAAAGTGAATAAGTGCCATTTAAAAAAGGCGATTTTCAAGGTGATTCTTTCGACCATTACCTCACCCAGTATCACGCAGTCTCGCGGTTAAAAGGAACCGGTTGGGATCGGTTCGCGTGAACATATAATATATATATATATATATATACAGACATACATAGTATTTTCCGGCCATGAATTTGAAATTCATGACGCGTATAGTTCTCTCGCGCCGAAAACAGTGAGAAAAACGTAAACGCCTCACTCGGAACTTTGCCATGTTATATTCCTTCTTTCTTTTATGTGAGCTGTCTCTTTCACTTCCTTGCTAGCCAACCTCCGGCTTCCTACTTTACAGATATTTTACGGAAACTGTACGGCTCAGAGTGGCGACTCCTGAATACAGAAGAGTCCCGGACTCTCTTCCTACGTGGGATGCATTTGTAGAGTCTGATACGCAAACTGAATACGAGATCAGCACGTCTCCACGACGATTCTTTTTAATTGGCTCGATTTGACTTGTCGATTTTCTCATCCCATTGGCGCTCGAGTCAAATCGGTGAGATTTGCACGTGATCGCGAGTATGATTTGTCGAATCAAGAAAGTAAGGCAGCGGTAACTACATTTGTGATTTGTCACCTCTCAGTAAATCCCAGGGATATTTTTTATCTGAAGCTGGCTAGAAATGTTGAACACAATTGAAAACTACAATTATCAGACATCGCACAGAAAAAACTGAAGTTAAATTTTGTGGCATGTAAAATTTCCCGCCTTTAAAGTTTACATGGCTATTTGGCGAAAGTTTATGCTGCGATGGAATAAAAGCCGTCGTCTGCTATGGCGTCCTTAACAGCAATGGGAAACGGGCAATGTATGAGTTAATTCGAGTTATAAATCGGGACACCAGATTCAAAACGACACAGAAAAAACCAAAGTTAAAATGCGTTGCAGGTAAGACTTGAAACGGTTAAAAATAAAAAATATTTCGGCAAAAGTTTCACCGAGGTTAGGAGAATAATTCTGATCTCGTTTACTGCGTGATGCGGAAGTGAGCAAATTTCAGTAAAACATGTAGAATCATTAACAGAACTTACTGATATATTTTCTCCGAAATAAATTAGACTATTGTAGAGGAATTACAGCTTACTTGATACCATTTAGCAAAAAGCGTAAAAAGCAACTGGCAGATGCGGGAATCCCCGGTTCTCTCCAATTTAATGAAGTTAAACGACGATAGATAGCGCTGGCGTCGCAATTCTCGCTACATCTCGAATAAAAATGGAGCGATTAAGAGGCGAAAGATTATTCAGGCACTTAAAATCGATGTAAACTTTATCTTTCGTTTTTTCTGTGCGACTAATTGCAAATGTCAATTGTTTGCAAGGTTTTTAGCCAACTTACCGCTTTTAGCCCAGTTACCGCCAAGACCCAGGTAACCGCCAAGTGGCAGATTTATATGAGAAAAATCAGAAATAAAGAATCGAAAAGGGGTTAAGACAAAAACATTTAGTAAGTTTTAACATTGATAAACCCATAATTGCATATATTTAAAACTGCCAGGGTCGCCGAAAAACTTTATTTTCAAAATTCCCTGATTTTTCCTTGACAACATTTCGTTTTGTCTAATCCGCAATATTCAACAAACGCAATCTTAATCTTTTAATTTTTTTAATGTAGAATCTTTTATAAATGGAATAAAACCATTCTAAATTAAAATTTGAACATTTTGCAAGATTTTAATCAAATTCCCCGACATTTCCCTGAGTTTCCTTGACCTATAAAATTCCGAGACTTTTTCCTAGTTTCTAGATTCTCTCTAACTTAGGGGCACCCTGAACTTTTAACTTCAAATTTAGAAGGAAGTAGATTTCTCTTACTTATTGGAATGTTATTCCTTACTCAAAATACATTTTTATTCATTTAACAATTATTAAAATAGAATTTTACAGTTTATTTTAACATTCAAGTATGAAACTTGCATTTATTACGGTTAGAATACATTTGAAAATATTCAAAACATATAGATTAATTATAGAAATGTGTAAGAAAAGTTTAAAAAGACGTTTGAAAAACTAATTTTCCAATAAAGATATACGATTTTCTGATATTTCTAATTGGATAATTAAATAGAAAACTTGTATAACCTTTGATATGTAAATGTCATTAATCGGCGAAGACTGGACTGACGATCACTCGATAAGCTGAAATTTCAAACTGGCGGTGGCGATAACTAGGTTTCTTGCACTCTTACTTATAATATTTTATTTTCAAAAAGTAAGCAAATATTTTACTAAGATAGAATTTACATATTAACCTCGAAATTTAAGAGCGTCTGAAAATATTAATTCTTTTTCATATTAATGATGTTTTCCATTTTATGGAAGATTTCTAAAGATAGCCAAATTGCTCAAGCTGACGAATAGTGGGCGTTTTTATCTTAGTTCTAAAAAATATCTTTATAAATGAAGCTTTAGTTCAAATTCCAATTTCGGATTTTCAGTTATTTCTACTGAAAAAATAATAGCTTTGGCAGATGAATCAGCCAATAACTCAACATTGCTAACTTGTTCTTCTATTATATTCTAAGGTACATATAAATCAGTCATTTGATCTTGATGCAAGGAGAAATGAAAGAGAATGCCTTACGGTATGAAAATAACTATATGGTGTTCAGATATTACATGAAATTTAGCCTTGCGGGGGATTATAACGCTGATTTGGATTTTTTAAATGTTTTTTTTTTGTATGTTAGAATTAGCTTTAGCATCCAGAAATAAAATGCTTTACGTTTACAAGTCCACAGACGTTTCGACCCAGGTGGAACTTCTCAATGTTTTGTACTATAGAAATAATTATTTTACATGGTATATAGTATATATTACTGTGACATTTTTACATTCTACAATAGGCTCCTTAAAAAATACCCTATTATGAAAAAATGGCATAGTAAACCATGCAAAATAATTTTTTCTAGAATAAAATACTGAGGAGGAGTTCCATCTGGGTGGACACATCTGTTGACTTGTAAACGTCAAGAATTTTATTTCTGGACCCTCAAGATAATTCTATCATTCAGCAAAAAAAGAATCAATTATTTCGAATAAATACGGTGAAATGGGAATAAGCGGCTTCGATTTTCCGATTTTTTTACAATAAAGAACAAGAAGGAAATTTAACTATATCGATATTGATGCTTTAAATATATCATCTCTATCTGATCCTCTTTTGTACTATGGAGCACAAACGTACATTGAATTTATTAACAACTATTTATGATTTCTTTATGTGTGAGCGACTTTAACCCACAACGCGGGGGTAAATCGTTTACTCGTAAAACAAGGTTTTAAAAAAGTTCTTGGAGGGAAAAATGTACAGAAAATATAATTGAAGGGGCGCACTGCATACGGGCGTAAATGACAGAACCCGGAATTTACAGGAGAACCAAAAAACTGTAACTTTCACGCAAATCATTTTTTTTTTTAAATCTCAAAATGGTTTCGAAGGACTGTTAGGCTTTATCGAACAATGAAATGAACATCCTGAAAGAAGCATCCTTCTTCGAGAAATCCCCTGTCAAAGCTATATAGCGTGTCCCCATAAACTCTGATTTTTATACATGAAAAGTTGCGTAACTGTTTAATTGTTTAATTCAAGAGAAAAATAAGAAAGTACTTTTGAGCTACTTCTTAGCTTCATTAAATCGCAAAAAGAAAGCTTTGAAGAAGATAACCATGTGCGAGAAAGCTCTGGTCAAAGTTCGGTGCGCATCAGAAAGCCTAAATTTTGATATACAGTCCGGATCGGGAATCCTGGTCGCGGCCAGATCGCGGATGAAACACACTCCCAGATCGGGGCCAGGTCGGGAGACCCGATCGGTAAATCCGATCGGTGCCCCATTGGTGCCCGATCGGTACTCGATTAGTCTCATTATAATCCATTCGTGAATTTCACGAATGGAAATTTAATATAAGTAAACTCGAAACTATGGAATGGTCCTCTCCTTTCGAAGGCCACCTTAATATTTTGAATTTCCAATTAAGTTATTTTAATTTAAAATTAAAGTACGACATGCGCGCAAAGAAGAGGTTTCAGACTACAAAATTTAGTTATACTTTTGAGAAACGTAAGATTATTGTAGATGGTATCAGTTTCGAGGAAAAGGTTAGTTTTTTATGAAAAAATGAATGATAAACAGGAATATTTTAATTAACAATTTTAATTTCTTGAAAAAAATTTTGTCTATCAAACTTCTTAACAAATTAGACAAACTTTTTTCGCAAAATGATTCCCTACAACTTGACATTTTCGAATGCTTCCAAAGAAAATCAATGGGGAATAACCTATGATTTATGATTTATTAACATTTTACTGTGAAGAAGTTCAATTTTCGGTCAATTGCTTTACTTCTTGAGAAATTCGTGAAGGTGGTTGTAGATAATATTTTCGCCGAAAAATTGAGCTATCATTTATTATATCGTTTTATTTTGTTAAGTATGTTAAGAAGCAATATAGACCAAACAACTTTTAAACAAAAATGAAAATTTTTTAATTAAATATTTCGGGATATTTTAAATATTATTTACAGTATATGCAGTCAATTAATTGTTATTATTATTAATTAATTTCGACCTAATGGACATTTTTATAAGTGGAAATGTCATTGTTTATAATAAAAAAGAAAAATAACTTTGATTAGCATTTTAAACTTCGCGCGAAACCAATTAGATGCCGAATGCGACGCATGCGCAGATGAGTAACTAGCTCTTGTTGGAATCCCTACACGATGGGCATTTTGCATTTTGATTATACTGCTTGATTCTGAAATTCATGTTATGAAAATTTTTCCTTAATGTATGTCTGTAATGAATTTATTATTAATACAGAATCAAAGTTTCAATAACAGAATCGATTGCATCACATATTTTATTTTCATAATCTAAAAGCATTACAATTTTGTGCATACTACAATCCATTTCTTGTCAATAGATTTGATAATTCTAACTCTACATTAAATATAAAAACCTTGAGTTCTTAAATAATAATTGAAAACAAAAGAACTTGATAAATTTTATCATATACTAATATTTGACTCATCTAATGGTAAATATACTAATTTTACCTTAAACAATTTAATTAATTATTAATGTATTTGAGGTTAGGCTTCAATGAGCCCGCAGAGTGTAATTACTTACTCTCATCTTCCTCGCGCAGGTTTCGAGGTATACTGGCTGGTGTTTGGTGACTCCGAACACGTGGCTTACTCGCATTATGCATTTTTAATCATTGGTCGAATATTATAGACGAGTAGTATGTATACAAATTTCACTGCACTATCAGAAAACATCAAGCAGCACTAGTTCTGCGAGCGCATAGAGATGGCGTTTCAGTAGGAAATCGGTCTGGCCCTGTCGGGCCCAGATATGGGCCACAGAGTTCTACCGATCAGGACCAGATCAGGAAATCCGCTCGGGGCCAGAACGGTATTAAGTTTGAAATCGGGCGATTTCTGCACGGGAACTATTTCTTTCCAAGAATTAATCATTTTGGCCGTACAAACTTTAAAAACCCAGACTCGACACGTACTCTGAAAATCAATGACGCCGCGGTGACAACACACTATGAAGCACTTACACCTTTATGCGCACATACTTTTTTTCCTATACCTATCTTTCGGGTCGAACTGGACCAAAATCTCAGAAAATAGCCGATCCTCCAAAGTACACCAAAATCGATATTTAATTGAGTTGCAACAAATTTTAGCCACACAGTTTCATGATGAGAATCTAGGGGAAACTCATCATTTAGAGACTAAATTTGATCATTTAGAGCAACGTAAAGTGTTGTCTTCAAACTATCAGTCAACTGTCAATGTGATTTTGTCGGGCGTGATTCGGGTGAAATAGATCTTGATAAACAGGCAAGTTATAATAATAATAATTATCTAACTTTTAATTTCCTTCCATTTATAAGCGAGTATTAGTGTTTTTAAATAAATAATGTACCTGGCGTAGTGTAATTTCCAAATGTTAGGTTAGTCAAAACTGACATGACATTTAAACCACCGAGGCCGGGATGTAAAAACTAAGTCTTGATCGTCTGCATCGAAATTGATGCCTGTGCAAATTTCGCATCAATGGTGTCAGCTTTATGACTTCATCAGTAGGATTCACAAAAATCACTCCCAGTTGAACAGACACGATCGCTCCAATGGTGTCGACATTCACCCCCTTTGGAACGCTCAGTCGCCCCATTTAGTGTGACCAGTCACTCCAAGTCCAAGAGTTACTCTCCGCTCCAACGAAAAGTCACGCTTCACTCCAGAAGGAGAAGCTCACTTCTGGCTTCAAGTTGGAGCGAGAATTAACGCGATTAGAGTGGCATATCACTCCAAGAAATTTAGAGAGTATACATCACGGCTTTAGTTTAAATGTCGACGGCCATGACTAACCTAACATTTGGAAGTTACATTAGGAAGCTGTAGTTTTATTCTATTGACTACAGCTAGAAAATTCGAGTCCTCTGTCTTTGATGCTGAAAAAGTAAGTGAAGAAAAAATGGTAGCCTAATGAATAAGGTATCATTTGAAAGGTGCAAATGTTGTACGTTAATGAGCCGAAAAGTACTATTCCGAAAAATTGTTTGTAGCTTACAGATCTGAAAGTCTGATAAAAAGTAAGGAAATTTGATAGCTTTTAAAGACAATCAACTTTGAAAAATATTTTTTTATTGAAAAAATAATACATGGAAAAAAATTCTTGAGGCAAACGAGTGAATCGAGAATATATTAAACTCAAAAAAGTGTACGCTTGGATTAGGTAAAACGTTTAGTTAAGAGTTAAACATTTAGTTACTTTATGTAAATCGTTCTCGTGAATCAGTAATTTGAACAAAATTGCTAAGTTCGAATATTTATTATTTTCGACAGATTATGTATAATTGTATTATCTTCAGATTGGAAAAAAAATTTAGTTGTTATAGAAATATATTAATTTACAGTAGCCAATCTTTCGTCTGGTATCGCGAAAATTAATTTCCCTGAAATCCGTGTAATGCATTTGGAGATCAAGTTTGTTGTTTTTATCGTGTTTCTTGATATTTCAATATAGTTATCACCTACAATCGAAAAAAAAGTAAATTATTATTGCTGTATCGTAAACTCCATTTAATATTAACATTCGCGCACATTTTAAGAGGTAAGAAGCGTTTAATTGTCCAAAGTAAATCTCAATTGTCACTGCTCCCGATTATACCGTCGCCATTTTATTTCGCTGCTCCAATAATGCACTGGCGCTCTTCCGATAATTGCTTCAGACACCTATTCTTACTATCCCTATTATAACTATACTTATTAGGGGTTTAACTATACGATATCCCTGGTATATGGAAAATGGTCAAGGATATTCATTTTCGCTGATCCAGGGATCTTTTTAAATTCCTTCGTTCGTTTTCAGCTAAATGTTTAGCTATAATAAGGAATAATATCCCTGTCATAGCTCAATTTTTTTCACCGTGTAGGAAAAATCTGAAAAAATTCATGGTGGTACTCACTCTGGCCATCGAACCCTTTCCCTGTGATGAGGAACACCGAGGACGATCCCCGGAAAAACAGCACCACGCTGGGCTCTCGCACTTGTTTTCCTATCTAAAAAACTGACTTCAAATATCGCAATTTGCACGAAGACAACAAGAAACACATACTTCCTTCAAATTGTAAATTGTTACAGATAGTTCAACTATCTCCAATTTAAAAGACTTCATTAGCTTAATTAGAACTGAAGATAGTTCGGTCGCATATTTATTTACAAAAAACAAACAATTATTTATGATTTGCAAATTCTTCAACAGCAATCTGTTCAGAAATGTTTGAAGTACCAAAGGACTCGAATTTTCTTGCCGATTAGTATTCACTGTTAAATGAAAGAAAGTTGAAAATTAGGTAAATATTATCCCAATTAGTTTGCTTTTTAACAATTATTCAGTCTAATATTGCAAAGCGAATAATGGCTTTGGCAAGTATTCAGGTGGCTGACAGCGTGGTTCAGAACGCCCCAACTATCCACATGAGCCAAAATTCAGTCTCAAAATGGTACATTCCCCTATCGGGTCTATCGGGGCCAGACCAGTCCAGATCGGGTCCCGAACGGGAATCTTGGTCGGAGCTAGATCGCGAATGAAACACACGCCCAGATAGGTGCCAGGTCGGGACAACCGATCGGGAAACCTGATCGGTACACGATCAGTCCCATTATAATCCATTCGTGATTTTCACGAATGTAGATTTAATATAAGTAAACTGGAAACTAGTATTAAAATAAAGTACTATAGGCACGAAAAGAAAATGTTTGTTTTTATGAAAAAAATGAATGATAACCAGAAATGTTTAAATTAACAATTTTAGTTTCTTGAAGAAAATGTTGTCATAAAACTTCTTAACAAATTAGAAAAAGTTTTTCACAAAAATATTCCCTACAACCTGACATTTTCGAATTTTTCCAAAGAAAATCATCGGGAAATAACCTATGATTTACGATTTATTAACATTTTACTGTAAATAAATTCAATTTTCTGTCAATTGCATTACTTCTTGAAAAACTCGAGAAGGTGGTTGTAGATAATATTTTCGCCAAAAAATTAATCTTTCATTTATTAGATCTTTTTATTTTGTTAAGTATGTTAAGAAGCAATATAGACCAAAAAACTTTTAAACAAAAATGAAATGTTTTGAATTAAATATTTCTGGTTATTTGAAATATTATTTACAGTATATGCAATCAATTAATTTGTATTATTAATAATTAATTTGGACCAAATGGGCTTTTTTATAAGTGGAAATGTCATTGTTTGTAATAAAAAAGAAAAAAATAACTTTGTTTAGCATTTTAATCTTCGCGCGAAATCAATTAGATACCGAATGTGACGCATGCGCTGTTGAGTAACTAGCTCTTGTTGGAATCCCTACACAATTGGTATTTTGCATTTTGATTGCACGACTTGATTCTGAAATTCATGTTATGAAATTTTCTCCTTAAGTACATGTGATACTTAGAAAATTGTCGATGTTACCAGTTTTAGGTTTCCCCGGCTTTTTTCTAGAATAATAAATATTTTGTCTTAAAAATTTGTTAAATGATAGCGAACATGCTAACGGACGTCCCCACACACTTTTTTTGTAGGTTAATTCAAAAAAGTTTTAATTTGGCAAAATGTGAATAATTTGCATAGCGCTTAGGAAATAGTATCGATTTTTTCAGTGTTAGATTCCCCGGCTTTTTTTCCTAGGATAAGAAATATTTTGCCTTCAAAACCTGGGAAATGATAGCAAACATGCTAATGGACGTCCCCGCACACTTTTTTTGTGTTTTTTTTATCAACAATTTTTTGATATTGCTAACAACGTGCGTGTATATTTCGAGGTTATGTGTGTTACAATGCACCCGAGCGTTACTTCCGAACTACACAATATTTTTGGCCGAAAACTCTTAGACTTACAAATAAACATAGTAACTAATTTCCTGGAACTAACCTTATTTGCAGCCAATCAAAAAAGTTCATTTCATAAATAATTTCCAGATTATCAGAAAGGCAGAGATGAAAAACGACATAACCTCAAAATAATGCATATGCATAACATTTTTATTTAGCAAAATAATTTTTTTTGTTATTATCCCTCAAAAAAGAGTCTGGGGACGTCCGTTATGATATTTTATAGCATCTCCGAATTCAGTTTTTAAAAATTTTCATTTTTGTGGAAAAAAATCTGGGGAAACTGTAAGTATCACATGCCCTAAATGTATTTTTGTAATGAATTTATTATTAATGCAGAATCAAAGTTTCAATAACATATTCGATTGCATCACATATTTTATTTTCATAATCTAAAAACATTACAATTTTGTGCATTCTGCAATCCATTTCTTGTCACTAGATATGTTAATTCTAACTACATTAAATCGAGAAACCTTGAGTTCTTAAATAATAATTTAAAAGAAAAGCACTTGATAAATTTCATTATATAATAAAATTTGACTCATCTAATGGTAAATATAATATTTTACCTGAGACAATTTTATTAATTATTAATTTATTTGAGGTTAGGTTTCAATGAGCCCGCAGAGTGTAATTACTTACTCTCATCTTACTCGCGCAGGTTTCCAGGTACACTGGCTGGTGTTTGGTGCCTCCGAACACGTGGCTTACTCGCCTTATGCATTTTTAATCATTAATAGAATATTATAAACGAGTAGTATGTATACAAATTTCACCGCGCAATCAGAAAACTTCAAGCAGCACTAGTTCTGCGAGCGCATAGAGATGGCGTTACAGTAGGAAATCGATCGGGCCCAGGTATGGGCCACAGAGTTCTGCCGATCGGGGCCAGATCGGTATTACGTTTGAAATCCGGCGATTACTGCACGGGTAGAAATAAATATGAAACTGAAAATTCTCTGAAATTCCCATTGTGAGACCAATGAAATTTGAGCTGCAACAAATTTAAAACCAGCGTTTTTCTATGCTACTACAAATCTACAGGGGCACGAGTTAGGAGGAAACAAGTAATTTAAGCCAATAGACCGATTTTCGAAAATTTGTCACTTACGTCCCTATTCAGTGTGGCCCTTCAATTATTTATAAGTTTTCTACACTGTTAGAAAAATCTGTATGAGATTTAATATACATGTGTGTGAAGCAAATATGCACTACCGCTACTGAAATGTAACATACATTGGTGTAGTGAATTTAATATACATGTTTATTAAATTTAATATACAGGTCAGTATAGCAATGTGCGTGAAAACTCAACCTGTTTTAATTTCTTTAAATCTTGTCAAATATTCTCAATTAAATTAATAATCTAGAATTCGTCGACTCAGTTATTATTTATAATGATAGTGATGTACGGGTAAGTTTTTTTTTCCTAATTTCGTTCTAAATTGTCAAAATTTAAGTCGAATACAGTTAATTGTAGGTTAAGTCTGTTATTTATTTACTTGATTGAACTTTTCGACTTGAAATCCAATTTAATTTTTGGTTAACAGAAAGAGGGTATCATGTATTATTATCTAGAATCGAAAATTACAGATAAATTTATTTTAAATTTGTGAAAAATTGAAATTATATGACTTTTCTCGTAAGTGATTAACATGAATGTACATAAAATTTAATATACGCGCTCTTAAGGCCATGTGATGAGTGGGTCATTTGACCTGATTCCTACCTTACCGTCACTTTTTTTATTTCCCAACTTATATTCACACGAAACGCCACATCGAGTTGAAAATTTTGCATATTTAACCAGCAGCACTAAGAATGGAGGGTCTGGTCCGAAAGTTGCATAATTATGAAAAAAGTTTTTTGTTGTAAATAATTTTTTTTTCTTTTTTTATAATTATTAAAGTTTAGGACCAGACCCACCTTTCTTACTGCTTCTTATTTATCATCCCAAATTTTCATCTCGATGTGGCGCTTCGTATGAAAATAAGTTGGGAAATAAGAAAGGTTGGCGGTAAGGTAGAAATCTGGTCACGTGACCCACTCGTCACATGGTCTTAATAGCGATTTCATAAGCTTAGTATATTAATCTTCATGAACATGAGTATATTAAAGTTAATATTATTTTTAACAGTGTAACACTTTTAAAGCAAACAAAGTTGCTAAAACTTATGCTAACGTTAAATAATATATGATTATTGACACTTGAAACATAGCCCAATTTTACTTTTGCAACACGTACAAGTAACTAGACGCCTTACAATACATCTTATATAATTTACGAAAAATATTATTCTAAATCCCAGTCTATTTGAAAATAATAACCTTTAATGACCTGGCTTTTTTTATAGCATGCCAGGAAAACGAGTCGCCTCTCAGGAAATATTCAAATTTTCTTAGAATATAACCTGCTTGGACATATAAATGATTACGTCCTAGATATATGATGGTTATTGCATTATCAGTTTATATACATGGAATGATCATTATATATCTATGACGTCATAAATAGGAAGGATGTAAAGGCAAAAGGAGGTAACTCACAAAATGGCAATTGTGCAGGAGAGCGAAAAAACATTGCGTAACATCGAAATCGCAATTTTTAAAAATCCGCTTCCGAACTGAAATATTACTTAATCGATTACCAAAAAAGTTTGATGGAAAAGAAGCTTCCAGTTACGATAAAATATTGTTCAAAGGTCATCATGTGGAATTGACACTTCTTTTACTCTGTCCGACACGAATTGTGACAGTGATAAAAAATGAAATATTCAATTAAAAAACAAACTAATGATCCTTGTCTGAGATGCTGTGTTACTGAATACAGGGAAAAAAAGTTTGATAACGAACAAATCATTTAGTTCCGAGAAAATTAAGTTTTAGTTTTAAGGTTAGAATTTCATGGGTTCTAAAAAATGTCTTAAAATCGTGTCAAAAATTATAACTCAAGTTTCAATGAGATAGTGTGTCACAATGACAGACTATTTTTCGCTTTCCGGTATAGTGATAAATTATAAAATTTAAAGTTTTTGTTGTTGGACCATGATGATATTGAAATATGTGACTTTTGGGAACTTCATAAAAAATAGTTCAATCACAAAAAGTTTTCAGTTTTAATGGATATGAGAATGTATACCACCAAAATGCGTTTACGAACAACAAATCCTTTTTAACAAGATATGTTTTGAATTTTTGAGAATATCATGGAAAAAACATTTTCGGGAAATTGTGAGTTACCTCCATTTCGCCTTTCCACCTGTCATATCATATATAATGGCCATTACATGCCTATAAGCTGAAAAGGGGAACTTCAGGTTCGCTTCGCAGGCATGAGAAACGGTCATAAACACACAAGTATTATATCAATTCTCTTAATTAAAGAAACGTGGAATCCTAATGAAAGTAGATTTAGAAAAGAACATTATTCAATAATAGTTTTGTTACAAAATCATACTTTTTAATTGAAAATTCGCCTTTTTGGGTTGAAAATCTATAGTTCTTAGTTGAAAATTCAAATATTTAAATGAAAATTAATTTATTTTGTTTAAAACTCTTCTTTTTTTGGTTGAAAATTAAATTATTTGGTTAGAAAATTCATCTTTTTCAAGATAATTCGTTTTTTTTAGCTTTAGTATCCATCCATTCTGTTGGAGATCAAAGTTAAAAATTCATATTTGCGGGATGGAAACTTAACTGTTTTGGAGAAAATTCAACATTTTGAATTATATCATTTTTCCTTTATTGACTGAAAAATCTTTCTTAATTTAAAACTTGAATATGAAGTTGAAAACTTATATATTTTTTTGAAAATTCATCTTTCTTGTTAGAAAGTGGAAAAACCAATTATTTAGTTTAAAATTCATCAAGTTTGTTGAAAATGTAATTTTTGACACACAGATATTTTTGCGTTAATATTTTTTAAACTTCTAATCATAACTTTATTTTTATATTTGAAAGATAAATGTTAACGTTCAGGGATAATGAAGAATTGGTCGAAGGAAAATCAGGCAATTTTGAAATCGGGGATTTGTAGCAATGCTATTTATCCTTCGATTTAAAAAAGGAAAAATTTGCAAATCAATTTCTTCACTTAAGGTTGAAGGACTTTGCTCTTATCCATTTATAGGATCGAAATTGAAAAATCCAAATAAAGAACTTCAGTTGGAAAAGACTCCCTATTGCGGTTGTCTTAATCATATTTGCATCAGGACTGCCAGTCTATTGTAAATCAGGTTGAAGAACAGGTATCGAAAAATTTTCGTCGATCGTATCAAACTAACTTTATTACACTGCAAGTCTCGAAGGTAACGACAGGTTTATCCCAATATGGGCATGATCTGTGTGTGGCCTGAATCGACTGAAAAATGCCACCTTTTTATTGGCAGAACCAGTTATTCTTGTTCGCGGCACATGAAAAAAAAATGGAATCGAAACAATGCTGTACTCCTTTAGCTTTAAGATTCTATGTCGGAAAGAATTGAATGCATCTAAGCAACACTTCGAACCTACCAATAACACAGAAACAAAGCCTCTAGATTTGTATAAAATCAGGGTTGTTACAAAATCTTCATTTCAAAATTCCCCGACATTTCGCTGGGCAATTTTTTGTTATCGCTGACAGTTATAATTTTTTCTTTCAGATATAAAAACAACCTTTCGCCTAGGAAATCAATAATGCTATAGTTGTAGTGATGAAAGCAGGCTTCCCAGACCAAAATGTTCTCAAAACAGGAAACATAGGGTGATTTTTCTTAAAAATAGGGTAGTAATGGAAGGATAAATTCTTTGAAATAAAATTAGTGTATAAATACTGTATTGTATTCAATATGAAACGCTTAAAATATCAAGGTCGAAATATATTACATTGATATTCTAACAACAAAATATTTTTATATATCATCGATATGAATTTTTAGGCAAACCCAATGTTCAGTCAAAAATAAACGAATTTTCAAGAAAATAGTTAAAATTTCAACCAGAGAGAGGAATTTTCAAATTTATTGATGAATCTTAAAAACAAAAAAAAGGAATTTTTAAGAAATGAGTCAACAAAAGACAAAAGATATTTTTATTTTAAACTTAAAGCAGTTGAATTAAAAAAAATTCTCAACGAAAAATGCAGATAAATTCAATAAATAAACAAGAGCAATTTTTAAGAAAAGAGTTTAATTTTCAACAAAGACGGATTTTTCTGTCAAAAAATCAAAAGAATTTGAACAAAATAGTTGAATTTTCAAATAAAAATGGAATACTTAAATTTGCAGTTCAACAAATTGATTTTTAACAACAAGAACAAAAGTTTTCAACTAGAGAGATGAATCTTTTACTAGAATATAAATTAATAAAAAATTAATACAACTTTGAACCAAGTATAGTTAGATTTCTAATAAAAAAAATAGTTATTTTAGAGGGATTTTAGAGGAATTTTCAAAAAAGTACTCCAACTTTCAACAAAAAAAGATCATTTTAACAAAATAATTAAATATCCAAATAAATATGAGGATTTTAAACTAAAAGAGATGAATTCTGATCCAAAGATATAATACATAGTGGACTTTTTTTATTAAAAATAATTAATTTTCAACAAATAATAGTTGGATTTTCTTATTGCGTTCGATTAATTCAGTTTGTATTTTTTTTTTAAGTGAGAAAAAGGGGAAGATTCTTGAAAACAGGGGGAAAAGAGGAATTAAAAAAAGGTTAGTCTTAAATTCCCTGACCTATACCTATCCTGAAAATGCAATTTCGTATAACTCAAAATGTCTTCTTATATATACAAAAGAATTAATTTCGGCTCAGTTTTCAAAAATATGTCGTGACACAAATTATGAAAATAGTACCTTTAAATGAATTTTTAATAAAAATTTAGCTAAGTACATTTTATTAAAGAAAATAATCCTTTTTCCATCATTGGATAAATTTAAAAAATAAAAATCTGTCAATTTTTAATCAGTCTGAGACGTATGCAGTTGATGCAACGAATAGATGACCAATTTTTTCTGAAGATATTGAGTTTCAATTCGTACAAGTCGTAACGGAAAATCGCCTGTTGTAAAAAAAATCTCTGCCTCCTGTGAGGTTTGAACTCACGACCCCTGGTTTACGAGACCAGTGCTCTACCACTGAGCTAAAGAGGCCGGTGAATTCCAGGCTGGATAAGGCGTTCATAAGACTGGGGCTATAATTTTGCCAAAATTCATTGATTAACGTTCATATAAAAGGTCTTATCAAAACATTCAAGGATAAAATCGTGTATTTCAGGAGTAAAGCATTGTTGCAATCAATTACTGTGCTTCTGTATTCACATTTACTCGAAAGAATTAATTTTTTTACTAAATGCAAATAAATAATCAAATAATTATCAAAAATAATTCTTACTTGATCATTTGAAAGTCCTTTATTGCAATAACTGTCTTAAACACCCACAATCATTTAATTGTCAACTAAACTTAAAATTAAGATGATTATCTTTCGTAAACTAAAAAAATACACAAATTTAAATAGTGCATTAAGTTCATTGATCGTGATTTGCATATAAATGAGACTGGTTCTCAAGGAGGCAGGAAATTTGAAAGCCAGTGTAAGAACGGTCTGTCCTCCCGCCTCAGAATGTCTACTTACATTATTGATTTTTATGTGCCGGAGCTTTAGATTATCATTTTCAATAATCAGAGCAGGGCTTATTCTAAAGGGGGGGGGAGGGGGTTTACTGCTTATCCGAAACGTGCTCTGGTAAATCAAAATAGGCAGTGTTAAATAATGTAAATTCTGCGCATTATTAAAAATAACATAAAGATTGACATTTGTTAAGTCGGAGAGGAAACGAGAAATGTTAATATATGCATTGCAATTTTGATTAAAAACATGCTGCAATTTAAAAATTTACACTTACTAGTAATACAGAAGTTTCCGTAAAACTAGCCCGCTTAAAGTACATTTCCAGCACTAGTATTACATGTACTACACATAGAAAAATGTTTGATTGATTGAAAAAACAAAATTTGTTATTATACACTTTGTTTTTAGATTTAAACAAACCTTATATTTGAATTTAATAGATTTTGTTCAATTTAAGCAAATCATATTTAATTCGTGCAAAATTTACTTAAATTAAATAAACTGCATTTAATAAAATTTGTTTGAATCAAATATTGTTCTCGATAATACATTTATCGAAATTACGATACGTATAGCCGGATTTTTTCCGTGCGAATAGCGGAACCTAGAAAACGGAATGCTGATAAGAAAATTTCAGTACAAAAAGCCGGATTTTTTCAATACACGTAAACACTACCATGTAACATATTGTCATTAGAATATTTTGCGTTTAGATGTGTTCAAAATGTTCAAAATGTTCGGAATCGAGTAATCTAAAATCAAAAGCTTCATAATTAGAAAATTTCCAATTAAAAATTTCCAAATTGAATAGTATAAAAATAATACATTCATAGTTAGACAAGGTTAAATTAAATTACGTGAAATAGATCAAGTTTAATTTATCAATTAGGCATTAAAATAACCCACCTTTCGTAGTGCTTCTTATTTATTATTCAAAATTTTCAACTCGATGTGGTGCTTCGTGTGAAAATAAGTTAGGAAATAAAAAAAAGGTAGGAATTTGGTGACGTGATCCACTCGAAATATGGCCTTAAAATTTGAATGATTGAATGTTGAAAAGTATTTTTAAAACGGGCACAATTTGAGACTTATTAATTCGAAACAATTAATTTAATGGTTTTAAACTTTAAATGTGAAGTGTTAAAAGTTGTGAGGTTGAAATGGCAAATTTAAAAAGTTTTACAATTGCAAGTTTTGTCAATTTCAAATTCCAAAGTTAGAATGATTTATGTTTTAATGGTTCAATTACTTTAATCTTTAGGAACGCGAATTTCAAATTGTTGAATTTTGAATGCTTTTCCGAAATTCATCAATTTTTATGGTATTAAATTTGAAAATATAAAAATCCTGTTTTATCAAAAAATTCACCCCTTTATTTTTGGAAATTCGTGTGTTGAGATTGTACTTCTATATTTGTATAAGGTATAACGTAACTGTATTAATTTTAAGTAGTTCTACAAGAAAGAGCTTTTATCTATTTTACGCGATTTCTTGCAACGCTAGCTATACAAGTTCAAAAGTTCAATTTTTGGAAAAAAATTCTCGTGAACACAAAAACACTTTTGCCCGTATAAGAAATAACAAAATATGTTATTTATAAAAGCACAAATGCTGAAAAGAAATTTAGACAAAATAAAAAAATTTTGAATAAAGTCTACTTTTGACCGCATTTCTATTCTATCCCCAAATAAAACCCCATAAGTAACCAATTTGAAATTTACGTAATATATTGCTGTTTAATAACGTTTGTTGACAGTTTTTTCATGAATAATTACTCATCAGTAATTAAAGAATACCCAGCCTATTTTTAAACTAAGTTTAATTCAACTTTTGTTTTTTTTTTCAGAAGGTTGCGAAATATACATATTTTTCGACTTTATAAGTACTTTATTCGATGATAACAATAAAAAAATTTGTTTCAATAGTTATAAAATTATTTAAATAATATATATTTGTACAAGTACATATTTATCATAAAAAATCATAAGAAACATATTATATCTCACCAAATTTTTGACAGATTTTAATATTGTTAGATATTGACTTGTCCTTTAAGAATACTCGTAAATGTTTAAAAAAATTTGAATTATTTAAACAATTATATTTAGTTTGAATATGTTATTTTTTCCACTTTTCAAAAGATTAAAATATTTGTAGGTACTACGTTGTTTTCTAACAATACGCTTACATGTTTAAACAATCTTATTTTTTTAATTTAAAAGTTTTCTTAGGAAGAAAACTAATGCTCAATAAAAATATTAAAATCTGTCGAAAATTTGGTAAGATAAAATGTTTCTTCTGCTTTTTTAGATTCTTATAATTTATGATTGAGAATGTATTAGAATTTTTCGAAGTTTGACACCACAATGTTTCAACGGATCTCCACGATTGAGACTTTTAAGACCCCCTGAATCCCAAAATCAAGTTTTGGCGATGGCACCTGTCTGTCTGTCCGCCCGGCCGACTGTTCGTCCGGCTGGCGGTCGGTTCGCTAACAAGATAACTCTCGAAAAAATGAACGGATCAAATAAATATTTGGCACACTTTTTTAAGGTCCTAAAAAAGGACGAGTTTATTAACCATCTTTTTGAATTTGGAAGTTTTTATACACGGGTATTCGTATTACTCAGAAAGCTAAACAATTTATCCGAATTAAAAAATCATCAGTTACGTCATTTATAAAATTTCAAACATCAATCAAAAATCAAAATTTTAAGCCAAACAACGCACGATATGAAAAAAGTCAAGAGAAGAAAAACATTAATTTTTGAAAGCCCAATAAGATTATCATAACAACTTTTTGGATTTTCTTGGAAAACAGAACATTCAAATTTTGATTGCACAATAAATAATAAAAAAATCAACGTTTCCATTTTGTTGTCAAACTATGCAAGATACAAAAACAGATAAATAAACAAAAATTTTAATACCGAAAAAGATCCACAAATTTGTTAATAATCACTTCTTGATAGGTAGCGTAGTTTTTTTATTCGTGAAAAATAACATTGAAAATAAAGAAACTTAAATTTTTTGAAAAAAGACACAAGTGAAAAAATAAAATTATTTAACAAAATTGCACTCCTAAAACGCATTTAAAAAATTGTCGTGAATCAGTTTTCGATACCACCGCATTAAAATTTCGAAACATGCGACGTAAGGTACGAAAAAAAACCTTACAGAAAATTATAGCTTTTGAAAAATCCTAACAATTTTTTTAAACGCATTTTTTAATAGGACTCGTTTTTTTTATTGACCTGAAGTAGTATGCACAAAATTCAAATATTGAGCCAATATAAACGACGCAAAATAGGGGGAACCGTTTTTGGAGGATTTTCAACATTTAAAAATGCCTACAGTATTTCCTTGTACCATTTTTTGACAGAACTCCTCGTTTTTAGTATATTTATCGAAATTGACATGAAAAAATCGAAAATTCAAATATTATGCCAAAAGATCAGAGATGCGTAAAAAATCTAAAAAGAAGTCTTGTGGATATTTTGCATTATCCATAAAAAATAATATGAAAACGAATATCCTATTTTTAGCATAACAACGCAAGATGCAGAAAAATGCCTAAAGAAAGGATTATAGTTTTTTATTTATTTTGAGGTACTTCAGAAAAGCAGAGGGCAGATTATTTAGGTGAAATATGTGCTTTTATACAAATACGTATTATTAAAACAATTGTAAAATTAGTCAAAAAATTGAATGCATTAATATTACTGATTAAAGAACTCATCAAGCCTAGAAAATATGTTCATTTCACGAGTTACTGGAAAAAGTAAATGTTTAAACAAATAAAAATTGTGTAAACAATTGAAAATTAGTTTAAAAATATTTAATGTTTATAAAAAAAAATTCAAACAGCTTTATGGACCGTGATATTACGTAAATTTGACATTTGTTACTTATAGGGTATTATTTAAGGGACCCTCGCCTTAAACAATTATGATTGATTCTTATTCTCTGACGAATTATGAGCAATATACTAAAATGCGGAATTATTTGTAACATATTAGAACGTTTAAATATAGATTAACAAAAGCTGACTTTTCCCCATTTGAAATAAATGGGAAACTTCATGGTCTTGGAGCCAATTTGACTCAAATTTGAAGACCATTTGTTTGAGCATTGGAAAAAACTTGGGGACTAGAACAAAGAAATGCGAAAAGTAAAAATAAATGTTCTCAAAATTTAGCTGGGAAAAACTATTGTAGCCATAACTCTTTGAAGAAGTAAAAATTTAATAAAAGAAAAAAATATCACAAAATAAATTTATGTTGATAAAAACCTCTGGGGGATTTTAAATTAGTTTCGATTCACCTGACACTAAAGCCAACAACTTACATAAAAAATGTCTACAAAAGTTAATAAAAGTTTCAAAAATATTCAAATACTCATAACTTTGTAAAATTTGTTTTCTTCTTCTCAAATCGAAAAAATACGTGTCATAAAAGAAAATATTTTTTCGCTGAGGAATCACAGGATTTTAAGTGTTAGTGAACCTAATCTGCATTATTTAGAATGGATTCGGTCATTTTTCAGGAATTTTTTTTAATCAGCATCATTAGCTAATTAGGTGTTTGCGAAATATTACCAAATATCTTACGGTTCGCATCTTTTGCTCACCAAAAAATATTCGTGTGCTAATCCTTTGTTAGCCATAAGAAGGCGGCTTACATACATAGGTCATAGCGTATTGAGGGAAGAACATCTGCTTTGAATCGTACAATAGACTCAGCGGGCACATACCATCAAAATCATTATTGCGTCTCAAATGGCCCAATATGCTCTGGAAAGGGTCTCTGGCTAAAATCTTCAAGACAGGGCAACATCTGTCCTTTTTGGAGGATCATAGAGAAAGATAGAGAAAAAGTGAAAGAACAAGAAAGAAGAAAGTCCTTTGACAAGGTTCCGGAAAAGGTGGGCCGAGAAGGAGGAATCGAGAGCTCCCCTTTTTGCTCTCTAAACGGGAAGTGTCAATTGACATCTGCCTTGCATAATCAAAGATCTATGGACCAAATATCCTATTTTTGGGTTTTCGGGTCAAATTGATATTTTTTCTTTACCCTCCGGAAATTCTGAAATTGGGTTCAGATAATAAATCTTGCTACTTTCAGATGGAGAATTCATTAAAATGAATTAAATATTTAATTCAAACTCAAAATTAATTCAGAATGTCACCCGAATGATTAGGGTCAAATGAAGGGTGGCAGTAGAGAAATGGATAACCAATTTTAAAAAAATCGAAAATGGATTTATTGTTTACAAAGTTCTTTAAAAACTAAATACACAATGTGGCAAATGGATTTTTTGAAAATCTTATTGTTTCATACTTAATATTTTATTTTTAATTTTAATTAAAATTGAGTTCATTTTTTAGCGCAGTAATCATTTTTTTCAACTTTTTAGCATTGATATTTCTTGAAATGATTACAATTCAATGACAAATTTTGGTTTTTTTATTTCGCGATCTTCCATTTTTAATGTTCTCGGAACAGAATCAATCTATTGGATCAAAATTTTTAATTGTCAACTTCCAAATCCATTTTCTCGAAGCAGGATAACTTTTAATAACCATTTTTTTTTACCTCAATTCAGCAACAGTTCAGAAAAAAATTCATTGGACATATTTTTTTTTATAGTTTTCAATAGCATAAGAAACATCATGCGTTGCGATTTTCATTTACAAATAAAGGACAATTCATTTGAGAACAAAAACAGAATAAATTCTGTCGCGGATGAGTACGACATCCTGTGATTCAATTTCAAACCGGATGTCCTATGACAAAGAAAAAGCTCGTGAAAGACCTGGTTCGAAGGTTCCCCAATTTCTGTATTTTATTCTACAAGTGTTCCTCTAAGTATGCAAATTGTTGTCATTTATTTACCTAGTCCTAGTATTTAAAAAATTCCCTAATATTGTGAAAAATGACAATAGCGAAGATTGTATTCAAATTAGCTACCTGAGTTTGAGGGTAGACGAATTTCTCAGATCGGGGCTTCGCCAAAAATCAGGAAAGGTACTTAATGTTTGCTGTACTGCATTTAAATGTTTACAAAACTGTAAATAAATAATGGTTCGTCGTATGACAACATATCACGAGTAAAAAGTTTTCTTGTATGCCATAGGTTATTAAAAAATGAAAAAAATCGATTTTCTTAATTGAGCTTTTTTGTCAAATAGTTATAAAGAATAATTTGCAGGTATCAAAAATGCTACCCAAGATGATTATATTTCTTACGGTAAAAATTATCAATATAAAAAAGGTAATCGCTAATAACTTAAAAATTGTGGCTTTAAAGGAAGCGAATGTTTATAAAAATACATTGTTTATAAGGCCGTAAATAAATAATGGCTCATCGTACAAGAAAATATCACGATATTGAAAAGATTTATTTCATTTCATAGATTAATAAAAAAATTAAGAAAAGCCGATTTTCTTAATTGAGCGTTTTTGTTAATAGCAATAGTTATAAACAATAAGGCGCAGGTATCGAAAATGCTTAAGCTAATTACATTGTTTGCGGTAAAAATAAGGATATAAAAAAAGGTGATCGCTAATAACTTGAAAATTGAGGCTTTTAGGGGAGCTCACATTTATAAAAAATACATTGTTTATGAGGCCGTGAATAAATAATGCTATAAACAATTTTTCTAAAGAAATTATTAACAAAAATTATGTTATGAATGCTAGATTAAGGTTTCGCAACAATTCGAAGCAATTTATAAAACTGGTTGATCTGGATGATTGTTTATTAATAAATGAACAGTCTCAAGGATTTCCTCTTAAAAATAGCAACTTTTTAACAACAAATTAAGGAGAGAACCTTTTATTCGATGGGAAGATTTCTTTTTCCACTCAATGAAAAAAGTTTTATTTTTGCTCAGCCATGCTAAAAATGATTCGAAAACCTACCGAAGATCTTCGTAATCAGGGGCCTTTTTTGGTCTTTTGAGGAAAAGTAATCTCTGGGACCAATTAGCGCATACAGAAGTGTTAGTAGCTACCGGATTACTATTAGATTGTGATCAATGAAATTTATACATATTTTACAAAATTTTATAATTGATTTCGATTAAGCACTCAATCTCAAGCATTCTGCAATGATCTTAACCTAATAGTAGATTGTATCCTTTCACTCATCATCAAAAAATTCCCAATCGACTGAAAATTTCGAAAAAATGCATTAACAATAGAGAAAGAATTAATCTTTAACATGTTCTTTGTTATATATTAAAATTATTTTTTATGTTGTGATATTTGCTATAATCTATCCACAAAAGAACTGTTCTGCGCCCCCAAATAAATTGGAAATTAATAAATTATCACTCTCAGAAAGTGAAATTTTTTGTTTTTACAACTCTACCAAATGAAAAATGGTTAATGTTTAAATACTCAAAAATTTACAATTGTTTAGTTTGCAAACTGTATAAGTATACATGTGTATAATTTCAAATGTAAGCTGAAAGTCTACATTGCCATTTAACCCACACTATGCACAATGCACATGCAAACAAGTACGCGTGCATTCTCAGACGCGTGACGCATTATTACGTTTTTACACGTTCACTGCGCGGTGACGACGTCTACGTGCAGCGGACAAAAGGGCGTCCATTCTTTAATTGGATTCCCTTCTTGAAATTTTAAACACAATCCCACCGAGCCTAACAATGACTTCGAATCGCGAGAGCGGAGCCCACATTGGCCGGTTTTGCGTTGGTGTCAGGGGGTCGCAAATCCGCTTCCCGTGGTTTCGAAGACAGGGCCGCACACAAACAATTATCCATTCTTTTGTTTTCCTTTTTTTATCGATAATCTACCAAACACCTATGTACTATAATATTACACATTTGGAAATCAATACTGTTCCTCTGAATTACCAACGAATTTTTCTCTATATATATATACACACATATATACATATATATATATATGTAAACCACCTATCTCACGATCGTGAGACGTGGTTGTGGCTGAAATTTTACCGCGATTTCGCT
>NC_046658.1:83683274-83683742 GCF_010883055.1 Belonocnema kinseyi | reverse complement strand
GTACGAACTGAATAATGGATAAAATAGTGACTGAACTTCAAAGCGAAAGTTCTTGAGTATTTTTTCATGAGTAGCAGTATTAGAAACGGGTTTTATAATCAGTCTTTTACCCGCTTCCTTGCTATTTTTAATTAAAAAATGTGTTTTTGACAAGCGGATGAATTTTTTTCACCTGACAGATTACACAGCCCCAAAAAAAAACTAGAAATTCCGGTCAATGTAGGTGGCTCTTACGTATTGTCGGTCGCTGAATCCGAATCCGAATTCGGGATTGCAAAGTTAGGGAATTTTTATCTTAGGACTGACCCGTTGAAACTCTTCTTTTTTGTGGCTTTGAAATGTAAGCAAAAAATGTTTTTAGAGGTTAGGAAGAAAGCAAGAGCTCACTTCGGCATTTCGACTTCGGATTAGGATTCAGCGACCCAAAATAAATTAGATTTAACTAAACCCTATATGAGAATCTCCTCG
>NC_046658.1:83659306-83683264 GCF_010883055.1 Belonocnema kinseyi | reverse complement strand
CCCCCCCCCCCTCGAAGGACAGGTTTTCACTGGTTCTCTTTATTGGCTAATCTTTTAGCCTTAAACTGCCTAATGATTAAGTCTCAATTTTAATCGAAAATATATTTTATGTGTTTTGTGAGAATTTTTATCGTAGTTTTTGTCTCTATACGATAGTTGGTAGCAATGACTGTCATGTTTGCATGTTGAATATGTCACAGTTTGGAGCTCGTACAATTTTTGTAACATATTAAAAAATAATCACCGTATAAATAAAATAAAATAAATTTATGACAATTTTGGATTATTGTTTCGTGAATTTATAAAATGTCTTTCGGAAACTGATCGCGAAGGCTCAAAATGTGAATATTCACCTCGTACTGGTTTCCCTTACTTTCAATTAGTATTTTTTAAAAATTTTGTTTAGTTATTTGAGGTTTAGGAAATTAGATTATGTTATACAAAAACTTTAAATATTAAAAGCTTGTAAGAATTTCGAAAACTTGAAAAAAAAGAATATATTATTGATTTTTCTAAAACTACGCGAAATTTTTTTTTTAATCTTCATTTAATTCAGGGTCAAGCCATTTCCCTATATTTCATCTGATTTCATGCGTCTTAATAAGACTACATGTAAATTTAAATGGCTGAAGATATTTCAGGAGATTTGAAGAGGAATCAAATACTTTTTTTTGCCAAACCCTTATGTATAAGCTAATTGTTTGACGAATAATTTATAGGAACTACTTTCTTTATAAGCTCTGTAAAAATCTTAAGCGAATTTTTGAATTTTTTGAAGTTATGATTAGATTTGTGTCGAACTAATCTTGTTTTCAAATAAATAATAGGGGTTACAAAAAAATCATTCTTTATTTTCAATGTTTTTGAACAGTTAATAAATAAATGACTATCACTCTCTAAATTTCTTGGAGCGAAAATTAAACTTCAACTCTGGTGCGACTGCTATATCAACTACGATGGAGTCATAATGTCTGTCCGTGGGAGTCAGAAGCTTGACTCCCTCTATGGGAGTTAGATGTTCGTTCCCGATTACATTCGTAATCGGTTGACTCCAACCCCCACAGTTCCCTTTTTGACGCCAAAGAGGAGTGATCACGCAAATCACTCCAACGGGAGCGTGAGGTGACTCCAGCTAGCGCGGTGCTGTGTGATACAAGCGGAGTGATGGTGGATGGGGGTAGGGGTAGCAGGTAGCAGACAGCAGACAGGACAGCGTCGTTTTGGGGTACTTTTCCATTTTAATTCTAGTTTTCGTGGTTGTAGGTGACGGGTCAAGCAGTGAATTTGGAAAAGGGACAGTATTTTAGTGTTTTGTGAATCAAAGAGTAAATTAGATTTCCTTATGGTAAGTGGCTTTTAATTCTTATTGTTCAATTTATGGTTATGTGTAAGTCCAAAATAACAGGATTTATTTTTGAGTTTTCATTTTAAAAATCATATGAGCTGTTGCTTTCAAGAGTTTTTGGAGTCCCGAATCCGGACGCGTTTCGTATAAAAGATGTTTTAAAGAATATAAGATGTCTGTAAAGTGTAGAATTTATAGAAATTTAGGATATAGAATAGGATTTATAGAAACTTTTATTAGCGGATTTCCTGCAGTCGAAGAGAGTCTACGTGGACGCCATCAATTCATTAAAAGGTTCGCTACTTATATTATTTATATTATTTATGTGTCTAAGATAATGCTTGCAGTTACCGAAACATTCGATTTAAAAATGTATAACTTAGTTACATATTGTATACATATTGCATACTGCTAAGAAAGTCCGTATTGATTAGAAAATTAGCTTTTTTAGGACTAAAGGCCAAATATTTAATTCTAATTTTGTGTATTTTATTTAAATTGAGTCTTGTTTGGGGTTAAAAATCCATCTTCTTGGTTAAACATTCATGTTTTTTCCAAAAATAAGCTATTGCAGTTACAGTTTCACAAATTCAGTTGGAAATACATCTTTTTGTTTACGAATTTGTTGCGAATTAGTAACGGGTATGATTATTCTTTGTATTTAATAGTAGAATTTCCTAAAAAAACGATGTATTTGCATCTGAAATTATGAAACTTTAGCTGGGATAGGTAAGTTTTAAACTAAAAAGGTGAAGCTTTAACAGAGAAGATTGATTTTCAAGAACGGTAAATACTGAAATTCATTAAAATACATGAATTTCAAACAAAATAGTTGAAGTTTAAAGTTGAATAGATCGAATTTCAACCAAACAGTTACATTTTCAAACAACGAAGATAATTCTTCAAGGAAAAATTAAATACTTAAATTTTCAGATAAAGAAATTAGTTACCAGGGGTAAAAACTATCTTGTTTTTTTTTTTAATTTTAATATTCCATTTGAAAAATAATAATATTATTTAGTGATTAATAACTTTGCTGCAGAGTGTTATACCGCTGTCCTAAAAATCAATTTTTATTCTGGTTTTAGTCCTATATTAAATAGATGCTTCTAAAAATTCTTTAAGCATATAGTTATAGATATATAAGAACAATTTGTGACAGTAAGATCTGATTTTTAAATATTTCGAACATAAAAACTAATGTATACTATTTTTCAGGATGGGCATCAGCTCCCAGAAGGAGCGAAATTTAACTCCTTAATAAACTCAAAATTTCGCCCCAATGATGTCAGCTACATTATTATGTGATCCCATTAGGAGCGAAATTTAACTCCTAATTGAACTCAAAATTCCGCTACAATGACGTCATCTTTATGACTCCAACGGCTGGAGTCACGCAACTCACTCCCAGTTGGACACACACGATCGCCCCAATGGTGTCAGAATTCACCCCCTTTGGAGCGATCGATCGCTCCATTTGGTGTGTCCAGCCGCTCCAAGTACGGGAGTCGTTCTCCGCTCCAAAGAAAAGTAACGCTCCACTCCAAAGGGAGAAGCTCACTTCTGGCTTCAAGTTGGAGAGACGAATAACACCATTGGAGTGCTATATCACTCCAAGAAATTTAGAGAGCAGAGAGCATTTAGATGAAATAACCTCTATTTCAAATACGAAAAGATGTTATATCATAATGATTTACTGAAGCTAACATTCCTACTAATTCTAATTGGTGACTGAATTCTAGCTATAAATCAGTTATGTTTACTGATGAAACAATAAAATCTACTGATACAATCAGTAAAAATTACTGATTCATGTCTGGAATTCAGTCACTGATTGAAACTGGTAACAATTTTAACTGATTTAAATTATGTCCGATCGGGCAGAATTTGATCAAAATCAAGCTATCTAGATGGGGCCAGACTCGAAATGAAACGCGATACCCGATCGGGGCCCAAATGCATCACCTAGATATATAATCCGGCCTAGCCCCGATTTGACCCATCTTAATTTAATTTTATTGTTCTTAATTAAAAGGGATTTTGAAATAAAATGATATTAAAATCATAGATGTCACCTCGTCAACCGAATTTAAGAATATAAAATTCAGTTCATCAAACAGTTCACGATGTAAAAACATTCGAGTATGTAAGATTCGAAACAAAATATAGTTTTAACATTTTTTGGAGTAAAAAACGATAAACTATATAAGTATTTTCAATATAGTTTTGCTTTAAGGGTATATGATACTTCGTCGTGTGATCTATCGGGTATAGTTCCCCCGAATTTTCTCTCCAAAAATGAAAAAATTTTAAACTGAATACGGAGATGCTATAAAATATCATAACGGACGTCCCCGGACTCTTTTTGGGGGGATAATTACAAAAAACTGTATTGTATGCTAAATACAAATTTTTTGCATGTGCATTATTTTGAGGTTATGATCGTTTTTCAGCTCTCTGTCATTCTGATAATGTAGGTCTCTATCGTACCGATGCTATAGGTAGAGCTTAAAAATAATTATGGGAGAGAGTTGTAACACGCATAACCCCGAATTACACACACACATCAAATTTAGCAAAATCAAATTTTTTAATTAACCACCGCTAGCATTCCCTAGATTTTGAAGACAAAATCTTCATTATTGTAGAAAAAATGCCAAGGGAATCTAACACCGATAAAATCGATACTAATTCCTAAGCGCCGCACAAATTAATCAAATTTAACAAAATAAATTTTTTTTTAATTAACCGATAAAAAAAGTGTTCAGGGACCTCCGTTAGCATTTTCCCTTTCATTAGGAAAATTTTTAAGACAAAATATTTATTATCCTAGGAAAAAAGCCGGGGGAACCGAAAACTTCTAAAATCGATAATTTTCTAAGTATCACATGCCCTTAAATTTCTAAACTGAAGTTGCTTTCAATTTCTACATTTAACTTACATGTAAAGAGTTATTTTGAAATAAGCACATAAAAATACGTGAAAATAAATATGTTTATGACATCATTGTTGATCTAATTCGTTTTCAAATTCATCACAGTAAATATTACTTCTGCTTCTTTTCTTATAAATAAATAACCCCATTTCGAGGTTAGGATTCATCTTAACATACTTGATAAATATGCTTACTGTCTTGAACACGTAACTCAGGAATATTTTAAAGTATACGATGCCTATACACTCGTCTTGGGCTTTCTTTTTACATTTTTTTTTACATATTTTGTCACATTTTCATTCAATAATTGAAATATTTTTAACGTTTGACAGTTTACATTGAAAATTGAGAGGTTTGGAATTAACCAACTTTGGGACCCGAAATTAATGGGGTGCCATCTACCTTCAAGATTGGCTGTTAAACCGGGGTCTAGACTTTAGTCTAGAGAGGGGTACATTTAATATCCACAAAATAGTGTACCCGATCTGCTCAAGTCGGAAATAAGGCAAATATTTAGCAATTTCTGCCCGGATGTCTTTTGAGGTATCTCCGTGAGAAACTTGCTTTGAGCAGAATAATAATAAGAACAATAAAAATAATAACTAGCCATCTAAAAAAATATTATGACAATTTTTTGTATGAATTCCGTGATTGCTTAACAACATTTTACCATATTTCACCTGCTATTTTGAATGTTAGATTTTTATTGCGAAATTCGTAATCAGAAATCTCAAAAACCACTTAATAACAAATTTTTTCTTAAGTTCCATATTTTTTGGTAAGTGTTGAAGATTTGTAATCTGCTATTTTCACTTTTGTATTATTATTACCTACAAAATTCGTAATCAAAGATCATAAAAAACCTAGTAACATATTTTTGTGGGAATCGCATATTTTTTGGTAAAATTTGGCACCATTTTGCATCTGACATTTTGAATTATTTATGTTTTGTTGCAAAAATCGTAATCAGCGACTGTAAGAATAAACACACAGCGTAAAGCAATGATAAAATTTGTTGCAGGAAATTTTTTAGAGGGATACGGTTTTATTCAGACAACTTCGCGTTTTTCAAAACAAATGTGTTGTCATGGAAAAACAAAAGAAAGTTTAACTGATATTTGGTGAAAGTTTATCCTGTAATGGTAATATTTGTTGCCACGAATCTTTCATCGGAAATCGATGTAACATTTATCTTCTGTTTTTTCTGTGACCCCAAAAACATTAATACCATATTTTTATTATGTATTTATTTATTTACCTATAAATTCAGCCTTTTTTAGATTTAGGTATTTATGATAACTATTATAACATTATAATTAAGTACTTTATAGGTTAACCTATAAAGTACTTAATTATAATGTTAGCAGGAAAATGTACTTTTTTATATATTCCAAACCTTTATTTAATATCTGCTGGCAAAATAAACCCTGTGCTTATCATAAACGTATCTGATGATTCACATGAATAAAAATACATCTAAATTTTGCGTAATGAGATGATCTCACCGATTTCATGCTAAACGACAGGTGCCCGCCGTTTCATGAAATCGGTCAGAAGACGGTCACTCCCCATCCCTAGCCACAACTAATTGGCCATACTTAAGTTTCACAATGGGCTAAAATTCTGGACCATTATTCCTTTGTCACTACAGGTAGAAAATGCTGATGACCCCCTGATATTGATCTCCACTCTGAGGGAATAAAGGTTCTATAGTCGCTTTGTCTCCGAAGTTGTGACTTGGAAGAAAATGGGCTATTACATGAATCAGCAAATGGGAAGTACATGCTATAGATATAGATAGACTAACAGCTAATACGTAAGCAACCAAGTTCGATCCACGAGCTAGCGAGTAACCCTTCGCTTTTCGAAACGTCAGAGACGATGCGGCCCTGCGCACTCGCTTCGAGAAGATTCCCGTTGGATGAAAGCGGACTTGAGCCCCTATGTCTCGGAGATTTGGCCCACCGTGGAACCAACCTCCGCTCGTACCCTTGAACCTAGTAGACGTTCGCAACGTTGCCGCCTCCTGCAACTATGCTGTGCTTTCATCGCAAGAATTTCATGCCCGCCACTGTTGCTGCTGCTGGTCTCCGTGCTGCTGACGTCACGCGGAGTTGCGCGCCGTATAGCGTTACGTAAAAAACGTAGTTGGCGAACCAGCTCTCTGTTGTGCCCCACTTCGAGCCACTACTGACTACACTCTTCACCTACAATCTACTACAATTACAGAGCGTCATTCCAAGCAATACCATTTTTTGCCAATTTCAACCCTACTACGTATTTCGATTCCCCTTCCAATGCCACTTCTTAGCCGAATGACACACTTTTTTAAAAAAGGCATTCGTATGCATTTCTGGAAATATTTGAAATAGGGAAACGGCGCCTAATGCGGGGCACCAAAATCTATCGCTCAATTAAAAGAATAAGCGATTTTTGCAACAAAATATAGAGCATACAGTTTGATAATCGATAGCTCTTAGGCTTACTCTATTAACTGTATTTCGGACCTTATTGCCTTTTTCAGAGTGCCGGTTCCTGGTCAACCCTAAAAAAATTCTGTTGGAATTTTCTATTTTATATATAAGTAGGGTTACCATAATTGATTTATGAAAACTAGGACAAAAGGCTTTGGAAATGAGGAGAAAGTAGGACAAAAATTTATTTAAAAGAAAGGTCAAAGTAGGACATAACATTTTGAAAAAGAAGGCAAAGTACGTAGGGCAGAAAAGCTTGAAGAAAGAGTACAAAGTAGAACAAAATAGTTGGGAAACACGAAAAATAAGGGCATAGTAGAATACAAAGGATTAAAGAAAAAAGAGATTTTTTAAATGTATCTTTCAAATTAACTGTTTTACTACATTTTATCAACGCTGAACATCGCATATTTTTATTTTTGAACCCTGATGCATTCTAGACAATATCAAAATGATGGAAGAACAAAAATTTATAATTTAGAAAATCCGGACAAAACCCCGGACAAAGTAAAAAATCCTGTAGGACAACTCACACAGGTCCAAAAATGAGGATATGTCCAGCGAAAGTCGGCCGGATTTAAATTCTTGCATGAGAATAATTTCATACGTGTCATATAATGTTGCGGAAGAAAGTAAAAAAAATCAATTTTGAAGGTACTGAGAATCGAACCCTAACCGCCAAGATCCACGTTGAGTGCGTTATACGCACTAGACTAGACTAGCAAAGCATAATGGTCAGTGCTCACTCATTCATTAGACGGGTTGAAGTGAAATTGTAAATGCTTATATGGTACAAAAGAGTTTGCATTAAACCCAAATGAATGTATAACACAAAAATATCATTTTCAATCAAGAAAAATGAATTGACGGTTGTCACGGTTGAACCAGATATAAGCGAGGGATAAGTTCCAATAAGAAAAATTTTCAGGAGCGCCAAAAAACCTTCTCAAAATTCGAATTTTTCATTAGACAAAAAAATGTGAAAGGAAATTCGAGAGTTAATAGAGCTCTATAGATGTATAAATAAAAGTGGGCAAAAGTTTATGCTGTTCGAAAAAAATATTGTCAAAAATCGATTAATTTCCCATGAAAAATGTGCTTTTTAAAATTTCACAGAAAAATGTGACAAGACAAACAGCAGGCTCAAAAATAAAAAGTACATTTTTAAAAGAATATATTTTTTTAATTGCTGAAACAATTTGTTTAAAATTGCGAGATACGGAAAACTAATAATTCGATTCGATTCAACTAAAAGAAAAATACATAAACTCTATGTGTTTTGCCATTTTTTCATGGACTCAATTGGTATCGAATTAATATTTATACTGTGTATATGACGATTAAGTGGAGCAAAAAATTGTCTAATATAGAGATTTTTTGTAAATTTTCCGGAAAATCAATATTTGTAATTATTTGTTTAAATATAAATATAAATTGTGTAAGTAATAAAAAATGACATTTGTTCACCACAATCTGCGACGGAATTTTAAAAAGGGAACAATGAGGAATTAGATAGACGAATAAATGAAGGTAAGAAGGTTATTGGTAGAGCATGTCCCCTTATCAGAAGTAAAAATATATCAAATAAAGTTAAAATGGCAATACATAATTCTATATTTGTAAAGACTGTACTATACAGTAGCGTGACATGGACTTATCAAGAAAAAGATAAGAGTAAAATAAACGCAATTGACATGAGATTCATGCGCATAATATGCGGGAAAACCCTGATGGACAAAGTAAGTAACGAGATAATTCTAAAGGAATGTGCTGCAGAAGAGACGCTAGTAGACACATGGGAAAGAAATCGGTTAAGATGGTTCGGACATGTTGAGAGAATGCCAAATGAACGACTAACGAAATAAGTGTATCAAGGTAAAGTAAATGGCAACGTGCCCAGAGGTAGACCGCGGAAAGAATGGTTAGAATGTGTGAATGAGACCCTAGTGAGAAGAGACATAAGAAATCACAGAAACACGAGAGCCTGCATGAAAAAATGCATGGACATAAGAGAAGCTAGAGAAGTATGCCAGGATAGAAAAGTATGGCGGCAAATAGTTAATAAAAAGAGTGTCAGTAGAGTGAATGACGCCTGAAACAAAGACCTTGGCTACTAATGGACCCAAGTAGGTAACCTTACATAACGACTTCGTGAGGTTCTTCGCTTGGGGTGATTGCTAGAGAGATTGATCAGCAACCTGGGTCGGAGCAGTGTTGCGGAACGAACGTGTTCTTTACTTAAATAGCACGAGAATTCTGGATCAATCTGAAAAATCTCTATCCCTTCCACACACTACTCCTTTCCCCTACCGAGTGAGTCACGCCTACCCCGAAAGGGAAATGGCTTAATAGTGTAATAATAATAATAATAATAAGAGCCTCGGTGGCTCAGTTGGTTAGACACTTGGACTTCACCTCAGAGGTCCGGGGTTCGATCCCAGAGCCGGTACCTCTGGAAATTTTTCACTGTACCTTTACCGAGGTTCTGGTGGTTCGGAACCCACCTTAAGCTGTAGGTCCCCCCATCGTGTACTTGACTGCAACCCAGTCCGTCAATGATGGGGTAAAAACCAGGCTTTGTCCAATATGTCTGGGCAGACTGCTCTCATCAGATCACTTGATTGCATTATAAAAATGCGTCCGTGACTGATGATATATACCGGGAGAGCCCCGTGCAAAATGATCAAATAAAAAATACAACTCTAACCAAAAATGCCTTCGACATATTGGGCAGTATAAGTTTGTGACAACATTTCGCCACAGAAATGTTTTTATAATAATAATAATAACAAGGTGGTTCGGAACCCACCTTAAGCTGTAGGTCCCCCCATCGTGTACTTGACTGCAACCCAGTCCGTCAATGATGGGGTAAAACCAGGCTTTGTCCAATATGTCTGGGCAAACTGATCTCATCAGATCACTTGATTGCATTATAAAAATGCGTCCGTGACTGATGATATATACCGGGACAGCCCCGTGCAAAAATGATCAAATAAAAAATCCAACTCTAACCAAAAATGCCTTCGACATGTTGGGCAGTATAAGCCTGTGACAAAATTTCAACACTGGAATGTTTTTTATAATAACAAAACAAGCTTTGAAGAAAGCGTCATTTATATTTGTATAGCTAAAGAGATGAATACAATTGAATAATTGAAATTTCAATCAAATAGAGAAATTTTCAGACAAAAAGAATAATTTTAAGCCAAATGGTTAAATAAAAAAAAAAATATTTTCAACCAAAAAAAGGTAATTTTTTTCCAAATAGTTTGAATAAAAAATAATCCAACCAAACATGTACATACATTTACAGCCAAAGAGTTAAACTTTCAATCAAACGAGACGAATTAAAAAAAACAGTTTAACTTTTAATCAAATAGTTGAATTTTCAAACCAAGAAGACGAATCTTTTAGAAGACGCAGTTAAATTTTGAACAAAAAAATTCATTTTAAACTAAGAAAGATTAATTCACAACCACAAAGGATGTTTTTTTTATAAAAATAGTTGAATTCTCAACAAACTAGTAGATTTTTCAATAAAAAAGAATTAATGTTCAAAAAAAAATAGTTCGATTTTTTTATTGGGTACTACTAATTCAGTTCGAATTAAGCCAAAAAAACGAGAAGTAGGGGGAAAAGTGAAGCGTCTTGAAAACAGAAGAAAAATGGGAATTCTTTAAAGAAGCGGAATCCCTTTATTGAAATCTATAGATATCTGCAATCACTTTGCAATATCTTTTCAATCATATTTTATTATTTTACATTTCCGACCACTCAATTTGCATTCGATTTGAAATTATTTTGAAATTACCTCGTAATCACGTGGTAATCTTTTTGCAACCATTTTGTAGTCACTTTATTGCATTACCTTTGTAATCCATTTTCTATCATATGTTATCGTTTTAAAATAATCTTACTTTGCAAGATCTTTGTGCTCATTTCGCATTCACATTGCAATTATTGTAAAAACATCTTCCAATATACCTTTTTAATTACTTTAAAATTTTTATTTACCTTGCAGCTTTGCAAAAACTTTGCATTAACTTTGCACACAATTTGCAATACTTTTGTAATCATTTTGCATTCGCTATGAATTCATTATTTGCAATCGGGTTGCAACAGCTTGATATTTTAAAATTTTTACCATGCAATTTTTACATTTTTAACTTTAATCTTGTTCATTTTTTTTTAAATTAACACACTAAACAAATTTTCGTGGATTTATGAAAAAACTTGGATAAACTAACAAAATATTTGGTCCAATCAATAAAAATTGTGTTCACTTAACCAAATTCTTGCTTGAAGTCTATACCAAACGACTTTTTTGAATGAAAAGTTTTTCTTCTGAGTCAACTAATGTGAATTACACATTCATTTTCATCGTACAAAATTTCGACTTTCACTTTGGAAAACTGTTAATTGAAAATCGAATTGGAAATCGAGGGCTCGGATAAGGACAAGGGGTTATAAAATTATTCTGAAAAAAAGCCAGACATTCACTCTGAAGTCTAAGCTACATTATTTTATAACAAGTCAGTTGATCGTATTTGTATTCATTCACATAGTTCACCGATCTTTTATCATAGAAAAAGTTACGGAGAGTACACAGCAAAAAAAACTTAATTTAAGTAGAAAATTCGGCTTATTTTAAGGTGTCACAAAAAGCACAGGCAATCTGAAATTAAGAATTACATCTGAACATTAAATTAAGGGAATTAGATTCCTGAAATTCAGGTCGGCTGGTGTAATCTTAAGTTAATACACTATCCTAACTTAAATTAAGGGTAATATTCTAACTAAAAACCAGGAATTTCTCACGCCTTACCGACACTCCTCAGCTGTTTTTATATAATAGTTATTCGTTTCAGAAAATATACATGTTGGGTTCAAACTTGTAAGAAAATATAGGAAAAGTAGGACAAATGGAAAAAACGGTATATTGCGGGCAGGTGCGGTCCAAAATCTTCAGACAATTTTTTTCCGCAAAGTATTGAAAAGGCGCTCAGGCTGCGAAGTAAAAAGTTTTGTAATAATTTAATTACTATGATGGGTTTCATAATCCAAATATTGGTTGATAACTGGACGTGATTTTGCTGCAGCAATATTTTAAATCTGTGAACCGAAAACTCCTCGAATGATGAAAACATCGCATAATAGCCGACACTGACCAACGCGACATGGAGTATTGGAGTAGGATGCGACTAGAATAAATGGCCACGAGCTGTATAGTAGCGCCAGCGTTCTGTAGGTGACGAAAGCCTTACAGGTTATTTTAGGTTGCCTTCAACTTACTTTCAGAACTGAATATTGAAATTTAGGAGGATACTTTACTTTATTCCAGTAGAAAAATGCTGATTTCTCATTTAAGAAAAGTTAATGCTTTATTCAAGATAGTTTGCACACTTACGTTCAGGTACTTCCTTAATTCAAGTCAAATCTGAAATTAAGTCTGAAATTAATTTATTCATTACATTCATATCATTTATAGCAATTACTATGTCGAATTTATTTAATCCTTTCAACTTTATCACACGTCATCGCAAAAAAGCTGCTCAGAATAGTATATTTATATCTGCAAAAACCACACGTATTTTACATCGTATTTTACCCTCTTTACTGAAATTACACACCAGTTTTTTCTGAAAGTTTTCTCGCAGCTCACAACTAGTTTTATCCCACATGAAACAGTATTGTAGGAATTTTTTAGTTTGTGTCCCTGCTATATAATTAAACTTATAACTTTATAACTATAAATTACACCTAAATTAAAATTCTTTATTAAATTTCTACATTTTAATAAATGATTAAAATTCACCGCATAAATGACTGAGGGGCCATTCACAAAATACGTGATACATTTTTCAGGAACTTCTGACCCCCCCCCCCCCCCCCCCCCCCCCCCCCCCCCCGCCCGCATGATACCTTTTACATTGGTTTTAACATGGAGAATGATACTGCGACAGACCCCCACGACCACTGCATGTATCACGTATTTTGTGAATCACCCCTGATTAACATACCTTGAAATTTACAGATTAGATCAATTAAAATGACTGATTTAATAAATGAAAGTCACAGTTTAGATCATTCAAAATTATTTATTCGCTCACTGGAATGTTACCGATTATATCATTTCATCCTTATTGGTAGAAAATAAATCTTGTGGGTTCAAACGTCATGTTTTTGGTTGAATTCGACTGTTTTTTTATTTAAAATAAATTTTTTTTATTTGAAATATGAACTATTACAACTTCTTTCAAGAATTTATCTTTTTTTTTTAATTTCAACTACTTGGTTGATAGTTGACGAAATTGGTTTGTTTTTGGTAGAATTAGAATTTGCAGTTTTTGGTAGAAAATTAATTTCCTGAGCAGCAAAATCATTTTTTTTGTTTGTTTAAAACTGATCTTTTTTGGGTCCAAATTCTAGTATTTGGTTGAAAATATGTCTTTTTTGGTACAAAATATATTTTCTTGGCAGAAAATTCTTTTTTTTAATTAAATTACTTAATTGAAAGTTCGACGAATTGTTTCAAAATTCATTCTGTTAGTGAATGATACATCTTTTATGTTGAAAATAAATCTACTGTGTTGAAAATTTAAGTGATTTGTTGAAATATTTATTGTTTTGATTGAGAATAAAGCTTTTAAAATGAAAAGTCAGTTTGTTCGTTGAAAATGTATGTTAAAAATTAATTTTGTAACCTAATGATGCATCATTTTAGTTGGAAATTCATCTATTTTTTTTCTTTGAAATTAAGCTTTTTTAGATGAAAATTCCAGTTCTTTTTGGGAAAAAATTAATTTTCTTGGTTGGAAATCAAATTCAAGTATTTTGTTTAAAATTAAATACAGTGAAACTCTTCTATAGCGCTGATTTAGGGGCTGGCGGTGGGTGGGAACTAACTCATTATAGCCCGCTCCGATTTTGTTTTTTCGCACCTGAGTGCTCGCCTGAGTGACAATCGCAGACCCCGCGTACCCCCTATTACACCTACCTGCGGCGCGGCGTCCATTCTCGGAAGGCTATAGAAGGGAGGGCTATTAAAGGGTTTCACTGTAATTTGAAAAATTACCTTTTTTATCTGAAAATGCAACAGGCTGGATTATTTAAAAGAACTGATTCCATCAGTGAGTCAAATAGACAGATTTGAAAAATGACATTTCCCTGATTTGCTAGTCATTGAATCCATATTACTTGAATAAGTCAAAATTGATTTTGAATCAGTCACATTTAAATTATGCAAATTTAGAGAATAAATTATCATAAAAAATATATGCACTAGCTTTAAGAGCTGAACAGATTTACAAATCAATTAACAATAACTTATAATGATAATAACATTTCGAGTAACATTTACGAAAAATAAATGCATTAAATCTCGTTAGCTTATAGTATATTCACGCCTGATTCATCAATCACACTTTAATTGCCATTCATAGCAATATTGAAAAAAGACCGTATAATTTTTTATATATTGCTTGAAATACTGAAACGACCATCCTGTACTCGTATAATATGTAAAGAGTGGATAAAAATTGAATGACCGAAGTTTGCAGTCTTTTTCTCGCTCCTTCGTGTGCCATTTACGAGGCAAACCGGTTTTGCGTTTTTTACGAGGGAGACGGGTTCGCGTAGAATGTCGATTTTTGCGATCCTCGTTGAGAACCTAACCTACATCGTTACCGTGATGAGTTGGTCGATCGTTTGCTCAACCTTGATTCTCGAGACGTCTCAACGATTTTTTAGCCGTTATGCAGTCTCTTGAATTTTAATCACATGACTTTTAATCCATAAAACAGGATTTAAATCAACAATCGTAGCCAATTTTTACTATAACTTTAAATCGAAATCATTCGCTTTTTTCTTTCTGTGGAGACACTCAGAAAAACAGTTGTCTTCAATTAAAGAAACCGTCCTATATTAACTAAAAATATCAGCCAAGAATATTAATATTATATCAAAAAAATACAAATTTATACCGCGAAAAATGAAACGAAATTTGGACAAAAATTACATTTTTGTCCAAAAAGCATAAATTGTCAACTAAGAAGAACTTTCAACCACAAACAAGATATTTTCTAAATAGATGCATTTTAAACTAAAATGATAAATCGTTAACCAGCAGAACGAAATTTTAACAAAGCATTTCTTCTTTTAACCAAGTATTTGAAATTGAAAACCAAAGGGAAATGGATTTTCCGCAAAGCAGTTTAATCCTCTACTAAAAAAGAAAAAAATTGCAAAGAAAATACATTAAGTTTTAACGAAATAGTTGAATTTTCAACTAAAAAAGATAACTTTAAGCCAACAATGGAATACTTAAATTTTAAATTAAAAAAAAAATGAATTGAATTTCTAACCATAAAAACAGTTGATATTTTAAACAAAAAAATGATTTTAATTTTGGATTTAAAATTCAGTGAAGTTCAACCAAAAAAGCTCAATATTTAAAAAACTAAGTTGACTCCAGAACCAAATAGTTGGATTTTTTAATCAATTTTTAACCAAAAATGGAAGATTTCAATTGCTTTATTAATAAAATTAATTTGGAAAAAATTAATTTTGAAAAAATGGTTCGATTTCAACCAACTCTCTAAATATGAATCATTGAAAAATTCACTGATTGAAATAGTGGTTCGACTTTTCACTGATTAACAGTGATTTTGGACTCCTTCACTAATCAGTTCAGTAACTAATTAAAGTAATATGTGAGGTTTTTTGTTATTTAATAGCATCAGATCTGTTCCTTTTTTAATACTTGATCATATTCATATCATATTTCACTGAATCAATAAGTAACCTTTCACTGATTGTCAGTGGCCCATTTCTAGCTGTTTGAGTCCCTAAAATTTCAGTGTTTCTGATTTAGAAAGAAAGTGATGAATTTTGAACTAAACCGAAATAGTTTATATACCAACTAAAAAGGTTTTAATTTTAAATAAAAAAAAGTTGAATTCGACCAGAAAGAAAGAAAACGCCACTGTCCGAACTAGGATTATTATTATTTCTCAGTATTTCTCACTCGGTTTTAGCTTTGTTATACTGTCATTGATTAAGGAGTTCATAGCAAGTGTACGAAACGGGAACGGGGGAGGGGGGGGGGGTAGATTTTGATTATAGTCTAAAATTCCGTTGCTGTGTATTTAAACAAAATGTTCGTTCCACAAAACTGTTCCGTCCCAGGTCGCTGATCAATCTATCTAGCAAGCACCCCAGGCGAGCTTTACAAAATCCCAATGTAAAGCTTTCCACGCGGGCCTATTAGTATCCAAGGGTTTTCGCTTCAGGCGTCTCTCACTACAATAACACTGTTCATCATGCATCAGTAATTTTGAATTATCTTAACTTTAAAGAGAATTTGACAAAACAGTACTTTTGAATTACGTAATCAGTAACTTTCACCAATTACATTAATTATTATTAAGAATATAAATGGTAATATCACTAATTTAATTAGTAACTTTCGGGATTCGTTGTTTTTTTGCAAATCTTCGACAATTTACTTTTGTTTTTTTCTTTGGAACGCATTTTTGAAGCTATTATAATTCGTTTAATAACGACCACCAGACAAATTAATCGCAGCTTTAAAAGAAAAGGATAAATGGAGGAAATTTTTAAAGGTAGGGATTATGGGGGATTTGCAGCCAAACAGGAGGGGGAATAGGGGACTGACTGTGATTCCTGCCTTCTTTCTTTCGATCTTTCTAATTAGATTTATTCTTAGTTCAATTTTCCCTCATTGGTTTGAAACTTCCGAAGCAATGCGGGATACCTACTTTTTTTCGTTGAGACGATTACTCATGATATTACAACTTTTTTGACAGATTTCATCCTTCATCTAAAATTGATCTATTTTCGTTGTTTTCTAGACATTTTCTCATTTAAAAATTACTGCTTCGTCGTGATTTTTTCTGAGAAAGAGGATAAATTTTACTTTTTAAATCTTTTAGCAGTTTAGCCCAAAGTCCCCCAAGCAAAAAGGTTTTATTTATCTTTTTAGTTACAAAAATCATATTATTCGGTTGGAAATGCAGAATTTCGATCAAAAAGTCATTATTTTTAGTTGAAAATTCAATTACTTTGGTAGGAAATGTACTTTTTGTTGAAAATTTATATTTTCGTGGTCAATATTAAACTGAAATCTTTCTCCGAAAATTTTTCAATTTTTTGTTGAAAATTCGTTACTTTTGTTTCAAAATTTATCTGTTTTAGTAAAAATGGACTCTTTTTTAAAATAAAAATCCAACTGTTTGCTTGAAAATGCATCTTTTTTGGTTGAAGTATTTAATATTAAATTATTCATTGAAAATGTATCTTTTTTAATGAAAATTGAATTACTTGATTGAAGGTTGAACCACTTCGTTCAAAAATCATTTTTGCTGTTGTTAAAGATTCATAGTCTTAGTTGAAAATTCAACTATTTAGGTAAAAGTCTAACAACTTTGTTAAAAAAAATTGTTTTCTCTGAAGCTTTACATCTGGTTAAAAATTTAACTTTTTTTTCGAAAATTATTTTTTTTTTAATGAAAATTCAACTTTTTTGTTTGAAAATGCACGTATTTCCTTAAAAAAATGATCTCTTTCTTCTCATTTAACTACCATCTAAAAAATTAATTGTTTGGTTGAAAATGCATTTGTTTTTGATTAAAGTTTAATCTTTTTTGACTGAAAATGTTACTATATTGTTAAAAAATAATTTTCTTTTAGTAAAAATTTAACTTTTTCAGTTTGGGTTGGATGTTTGTTTTTTACACGAAAATTCAACCATTTGTTTGAAAATTAATTTTTTTTCAATTTACACTCAGAAAAATGTTTGTGTGAATCAAACAAACTTTTGTTTGACCCTATATCAAAAATAGAATTTGTTTGATACAAATAAAATTGGTTTGAGTTAAACAATCGTGCGTGTTTTAATTAAATAAGTTTTATTTGAATCAAACAAATATTTGTTTAAGTCAATAAAATATTTGTTTAACCCTATACCAAAGAAAGAATTTGTTTGATGCAAACAAACATTTTTCTGAGTGTAACGGTCTTATAACAAATTTAATTATTTTGTTGAAAATGTAACTTTTTTGGTCGAAAATGAAACTTTTTTGTTGAACATTCATATATTTAAAGTTTGAACAAAAAATTGGTCGTCTTCAATTGAAATTTTACCTTTTATGTTAAAAAGATAATCTTTTTTGGTTTGAATAAATAAAAATTTGATGTTTTTTAAATTTTAGTCTGAAATTGTTTTATTTCGTTAATGAAAGATTTTCTGTTAAAAATTTTACAAGAATAAAATGCTCGTCTCTGAATATTAATGGTCAGGTAAAAGTAAGGGAAAGTTATGGAATTTTGAAAATGAAGTTATTCGGCTACCTTGAATGCAGAATAATTTTCCCAATGAAAGTAATTGCTTTCACATACAATATATGCAGCACAACAATAAATTGAAATCTTACTTTTTCCCCAAGTTGTCAATTGTCTTACAAATAAACGAGAAATAGTAGACCCAAAAAATTCTGAAGGAAAATAAATGAGTTAGTTCCATTCTTATGTCATGATGCATTTTTCGCATTTTTTACTGAAGAGGTTTTCTCATTACATTAATTATTTTTCTATAAAATTTGTAATTTCTATACACATAGAGCTGCGACAACTTTAATGTCAATTAGAACTCGAAACCGAACTGACAGTTCAAAGAACGAATGCCCATTGTCATGCAGCATAATGAATGTATTGAACTGACAATAAATAAGTGCATTATATTCCTGCAATGTTGTGACCCTGACGATCTTTTGATTCGACTGCGACTTTTGTCGCTTTATTTGTTATTCACAGTACGTAACATTGCCGAAAATATTTTTGCCGTGTCTACGCGTTCAGAATTGAATTAAATTCACAAACAGCAGCCATTGTTCTCACTAACCTACAGCACTGTACTTATTACAGACATTAGCATTTTTGTTCCGTGACCACGCTGTCAACGACTTGATTCCTTAAAATAGCAGGTGTCGAGGTTCTACTATTCTGTCGCGTGTTACGTCGCGTGAACCTTCAGGAACACATCAATTAACAATTTTCTTCTTTTTTCATATACAATAGGAAGACACAAACCTCTATAATTTTTTTTTTAATTTAGGGTGGCCGCCTTAATCGAGGAAGAAATTCCCGGTAATTTCACGGTTCATAAACATTTTTCACGGTCACTGAAACTTCATCAGTTTTGTTGAACATTGGCCTTTTTTCTATAGAAAATTGATCTTTTTGGACAGTAAAATCACCTTTGGGCAGAAAAGTCGTGTTTGTTGTTTGGACGATGATTATTTTTATTTGAACAGTCCACCATTTTATGTTTGGTTCAAAATTCAACTATGATGTTAAAAAGGAATATCTTTTTAATTCACTGCTTTGTTGAAAATTTTTATATTTGGATAGAAAATTAATCTTTTATGGTGAACAGTTTTTTTTTCAATGTTTAATGTTATATAATTGGTTCAAAATTCATCTCGTTTGGTTTTAAAATCTTATACACTATTTGGTTGAAAATTTATATATCGTATTGAAAATTTTCTTATTTTTTTAAAAAGTGTTTTTTTCTTAAGTATACTATGATATATGTTAGGTTCAGAATTCGTATTTTCTTGTTAAAAATGCTATTCTATTTGATTGCAAATTTAATTTTTTTCTCAAATTCGACTATTTTATTAAGGCATCATCCTTTTTTGGTAGAAAGTTCAACTGTTTTTTTATCATTCATCTTTTTGCACACAAAATCCATCCTTTTGTATTTAAAATTCATATTATGGTAGAAAATTAATCTTTTTGGGCGTACATTCATCTTTTATGGTTTACAGTTGATTCTTTTTAATTGAAAAATCTGATATTGTATTTTTGTTACAGGGTTACGAATTTAATTAGTTTGTTGACCATTCAACTGTTTTCTTAAAAAATCATATTTTTTGGACGAAAATTCAACTGATTTGTTTGATGAAACGTCTTTTTAATAGAAAATTGGATTGAAAATTAATCTTTTATGGTTGAAGTTTAATTTTTTTTAACTAAAGGGTCTACAATTCAATGGACAATGGCTTTGAAGTCTCTTCAGGGTTCTGCATTAAATTATTTTAAATTTAAATATTTATTTTATCTTATGTTATAAATAACGTTATGGTCTAGTCTAAAATACTTTGAAAAATTATTATTATTGTCGTGACGTTGATGAAATACCTTTCTAAGCTACTAAGCTTTAAGTTATTTTTTTTCAATGAGTAACATCTATTTGAAAAATCGTAAACAATGTGGTAATAAACTGAAAATAAATTGTTTTAAATAAAATAAATGTATATACATACAGGCACGCACTACACTAGATTCAATATAAAACACTCAAGATTTTAAGTCAAAATATATTGCATTTTTAATATAATAGATGAATTTTCAACCAAAAAAGATTAATTTTCTACCAAAAGAGATCAATTTTCAACCTAATAAGACATGTTTTCAACAAAAGAACTAAGTTTTCAAGCTAAAAGTCGTATTTTTTAGATAACAGTAATGTCTTTTGAACCCGAAAATTTGGATTTCCAAGCAAAACGTTAACTTCAAATCAAGAAAGATACATTTTCAAATAAACAGCTGAATTGTCAACATCAAGAAAATTAATTTTTAAGCAGAGCTACATTTACAAACAAATAGTCGAAATTCGAAGCAAAACAGATGATTTTTTAAAAAGGATAGTTGAAATTTTAATAAAATAGTTGAATTTTTAACCTACAAGCAAACATTTTAAACCTAATGGTCGAGTTTTCGTAAAGAGAAATAAAGGTGAAATTCGACTATAAACAGTGATATGTTTAACCAATTAAGCGAACTTTCAAACAAAAGAGATGAATTTTAAAGAAATAAGTTGGACTTTTATCAAATACAATGAAACTCGGAGACTTTGTCGGTTTTGGGACTGGCGGTGGTGAAGAACAAATCCGAGAGAGCCGCTTTGGATGAAAATGCTTATGCTTGTTCACGCCCGAGTGACCACCGCACACTCCCCGCAGCTTCTTTTACTCCTACCTGCGGCTGGTACAGACACGTATTTTCAACAAAATTGTCGAATTTAAAAAAGAAAACAAAGATTAAATTTTAATCAAAAACAGTTAAAATTTCAACCCTCAAAGAAGAATTTTAAATCAAATGATCGAATTTTCAAGAGAAAAAAAATTAATATTCAACCAAAAAAAGTTTCATTTTCAAGAAAACAGCTGAATTCTGAACCAAATAGTCGAACTTTTAAACAAAAGAGACACATTATAAAGAATGCAGTTAAACCTTTAACCAAATAGTTGAATTTTGAACCTGCAAAAATGAATTTTCATCCAAATGGTCGAATTTTCAAACAAAAAAGATTGAACTTCAACTAAAAAATTTTTAAGCAAGGAAAATTAATTTTAACCCAAAACTTTTCTACCAAAAACAATGAATTTTTCACAAAATAGTTCAATTTTAAACAAAAAAGATGCCTTTTTACGAAATAGGTAAACCGTCAACAAAATTAGAGATCTGTTGATTTGAAATTGAATCTCTCATATCTAAAATGTAAGTGCAGCAATTACTAATATAGTTTCATTTTTCCTCAAACAAAAAATGTGCTTTCTAAATTTATTTCACACCGCATGTTTACTACAATCTTTCCAATATCTATTAATAGCCCAGTTGAGGTCCTATATACCTATATCGTATGAATAATGACAGTTTGAAGAATTAACACAAAAATTCGTTTAATCGAGAATGCAAGCCTAAGATCACTAGTTGCATGTAAGGCATTCATACGGACACCATACCCAATTTAAAACCGGTTTATTAAAACTTTCGAAAATTCCATCATGACGCAGCCCTTCTTTCTACGACAGAATAAATGGTCTTGACTCTTCTTTTATCCTTTATTTACAGTTACTTATGTAACAGGTTTAACCTTTCTTTTCCATTCTTTATCACGCATAGGTATAATATATGCATATTTTGTCAAATAATAAGACACTAAGCAGCTGCATAAAGCGCAGCATTAGGAAAACCCATACAAATACTAATTAGCTTGTGACATTGAGCACATCCGTAAATGAGACTAATACATAACATTTATTGTACGCTGTACTTACCTATGCAAAATACTGTTAACTTACCTTGAGGCTAATGTTGTCTTCTTTTACATGAATGACACTGACATCAAAGACTTTGAATACCCACGGAACACTCATTGAGATCATGCAATGAGTGATTTATACGAGCGATTGGATTTTCATTTGCTTAATGTTAACGGTACATGGGGAATTGATCGCATTTTTCTCGATTTACTCATCGCTGCATTAAATAAATTCAATATTAGGGTGTCCAATAAAAACGACCCCGCACCAAATGTGTAGCAGAAAATGGTTTTTTGTCAAAATGTCTCATTATGGCAAGAGATTCTAATCCGGATCAGGTATCCGAAGGCGGATAATTGTTTTTCATAATTAACATTTAAATATTTAGGGTTAACATATTTAATGTTTAACTATCAAAGAGCAATCTAGATTCTAAATGTTAAAAGTTAGTTTCTGTGGATATTAAAAGATCTGGAAAACTGTGCTGGCAGTCTGGTGTCAGATCTGGATTTATTTACACAGTCTAATCTGGAAAATCTGACCTGGCCCAGGTCTAACGGTAGCCTGACCCAGGCCTGAATTTATCTAGAATCAAAAACGTTTAGTCTGGAAGGTCTGGTCTGCTCCAGAACTGACGCTTATCAGTTATACAAGAACAATAAAAGTTGTCAGTTCGGACTGAAAAGTGACTGGTCAGACCCAGGACTGGCGCTGATTAGCTATCTCAGAACAAAAAATTTTCTAAGTTCGATCATAAAATTTTTCCCTGACATATTTCGAAAAAGTTACAGGAGGTCTTAGATGTTAAAAAAAAATTACCATTATCAAATCAGAATTTTTGTCATGTCACCTTGACATTCTGGCCTGGTCTATATTTGGCTAAATGTATCACATTTTGTATATCAGACTAATTGAAACAAAATGTTATGAAAATCCATTTTGGGTACACAGAATGTTTGGAAGTTGTTTTAACATTCCCTAAACATTCGAGCACACGGAAACCGACATTTTCGAGCAACCAAGAATAAGGGAGATTTTTTTATTATACTATTTGGGGTTGGGAATCAATAAACAATTTTGGAAAACTTATCCTAGTAAAGGACAGTCGTTGGAATTATCTTAAACGTTGTTTTAACATCTCCTAAACATTCCTATAAGATAATCGACATTTCCAAAGAAATAAAAGCACAGGAGTTTTTTTATTATACTATTGGGGTTCAAAATAAATTCATAATAAATGTGTAGAACTTATTCTAACAGAAAAAGTTGTTGAAATTATTTTAATCGTTGTTTTAACATCCCCTAAACATTAAACCCAGAAATTTGGCACTTCTAAAAAATCAGATCCATGGGATTTTCCCTGTATTTATTTTTTTTTTTCATTATACTATTGGTTGTTCAAAATAGATTTACAATACATGTGAGATACATATACCTGCAGAGAAAGTCATTGAGTTTATTTTAAGGGTTATTTTAACGTTAAATGTGATTAGATATGTCCCTATTGAAACATGCCTTTGAATTTTGTTTGGATGTTGTATTTTCAAAATTAATTTCCGAACCCAGCAGTATATAATAAAAAAAAACTCCTGTGATTTAGTTTGTTGCTAAAAGTCGATTTCCTTATTTCTATATTTAGAGGGTGTAAACACATCCCTTTTTGCTTATTCGGATAATTTTATTTTCTTTTTGAATGTTTAAGAGATGTTTACAAAAGTCTTCAAATAAATTCAAACAGTTTTTCTGATAGGGGACGCTTCCTAAACTTATTTTAAAGTGATTTTTTAACCCAATAGTTTAATGAAACCCATTTTTCTTTGGTTTTGGTTTTTCGGAAATGTAGGTTTCCTAACTTTTATGCTCAGGAGATCTTCAAAATTAGGGTCTGATCTACAAAATATGAGACACTTAGCCAAATATAAAAAAGTTTGGTGAAATCATAACATTTAAATAATAGACGAATTTTTCTATTGAAATACATGAAAAAATTAAAAGTTTGGAAATTGCTTGAGTAAAAATTAACCATTCTTCATATAATTTTCTTTTAAAATATTGATCTGCGCGTACGAAATTACA
>NC_046658.1:83650559-83659206 GCF_010883055.1 Belonocnema kinseyi | reverse complement strand
ATTGCGATAAAGAGCCATTCTCGCTATGAGAATTTTTGAGTTATGCAAACGCACTCCTAAATTTTTACCGTTTGGTAAAAAAATAACATCATACATTGTTTTTCATTTTTGAAAGATTGTTTAAGTGTTCCACTAGGCCGTTTTATGCCTGAAAATAAGTTTGCTAAATTTTCCATTTAAAAAAAATATATAAATTTTGGACTAAAAATTCTTTAATCCCTGGAATGTATTTTTCATTTATTGAGAAATAAGCGTTACATTTTATGAAACATCAAAATTTTGTTTGAAAATATTATCGGGTTTATAGAATGCGAAATTTTGTAATTTCATTACAATAAATATTATGAAATAGTCCTTAAAAATGTTTCTTCTTGTAATAATATGCACAGCATTTTTTCTAAAATTTAAAGAAAATACTTTACTAAATGAATAAATTTAACATATTATTTATACCGGGTATCAGAACAAATTTTGAATTCCAAAGAAGCCAAAAATACACATTTTATATAACTCAAAAATTCCTATGTACTTTTGTTAGCTATAATTTACTTGAAAATATCATTTTAGCAATTTTTGAATTTTATTGAATTTCTTTGAATTCACCATGCATGTTTTGGAATTTCCTTGAAATCCACTGAATTTAATGGATTTTGTTGGGCTATCAATTTTATTAATTCACCATTAAGACTTTTTCACTTAACAATTCTTATGAATGTTATCAGATTTCTATTCACTCACATTAACCTGAATTTAATGGAATTTTAAAAATTGTAAACATTCTGTTGCAATTGCTTGAATTATTTTTTATTCATCCGGAATTCACTCTATTTTTTTAAATGGCTTTTTATAATCAGAAGTGAAGAAAACGTATGGTAGACTAATAGAGGACCAACAGTTCCTTAGACATTTGTGAACAAAATTAAATTACGTTTATGCAAAAAATTCCATTTAATGTAAACATTTTTGTGGGTGTGTACGAAGAAAAAAGTTAATTGAAGATTCAATTTGCGATTTGAATGCATGCAGAAATTCCAATGAAGACAACGAAGCATTGAATTAAAAATTTTCGATATTTCGATCTTCATATTAAATAATTGTAATGGATAGTACCTTAGAAGCTTAAAACGTAATTAATTAACATTTCCTATCAGACTCAGCTATTGAAGGCAACTATGTAATCTAATTGATATATAATAATGAAATTGCAATTCTATGACTCTTTATACTCTTTCAAAATTAAAATTTCATAAAAGTTTCATATTAATTGCATTAGCTTCTTTTTTTATATGCGAAATAAATTTATTAGCTACTCAAGAAAAATTTGCTATATTTCTTTACTTTTGATTTTGTTATTGTAAATAAATAAATATTGTATTATGTTCTTAAGTCTAAAAAATTCACGAAACAAATTAATTGTTCTGAGATCGAAAAGTTGTACAAGTCAGAACGAGAACGATGTTATATTAAAGAAAAAAAGAAAATGTATAGTTTACTACTTTACTACACCAGTTACTAGATATTATGGGAAACATTATGGTGGAGAGGACTATTTCAGAGAACTTTATTACTTAACACTCCAGAGGTCCGAAGATCTGTAGATTCCTGTGTTATTAAAGAAAAATAATTTTTTATAAGGAACACGATGAAAAAAAAACGAGACTCCCATGTATATATTTTTTTAAATTCACCTAAATCCGGATTTCAAACGGAAAATTCTCACTACATAAGGAAATATTGTTTGAACGATTTAGAGTCAAACTGAATCCTTTCGAGGAAAATAATAAAATATTAATTTCTTAGAATATTTATGAATTTGAATTAAAAAAAAATTAGGTAATTTAAAAACTAATTATCATACAAAATCCTATTTATTCATCGCACTTTCCAATTTCACCACCCGCCATGAAACGAAAATTATCGCACCTTTGCGATCACGAAACGCACCAATTAATATAAAACACAGTTTTTATTTACTTCTTATATAAAGAAACTTACTTTCCCTTAATTTTTCCGTTTAATATTTATCTTCCTAATTTAAAATGGACGGGTACTCACTCTTGTCGAGAATTCGTTTCACCTTGGTAGATTTCATTTTCCACCTGTCTTTCCGAGCTGACAATGTGTCGTTCAGTTTCTTAAAAAAAAAAGCATAAATAAAAATGAATTAATTCACATAAGACTGAGATCTAAAAGAGCGCTTTCTAAAAATGTAAAAAAATTGCCGAAACCCGGGATTGAACCGGGGACATTTAGATCTTCAGTCTAACGCTCTCCCAACTGAGCTATTTCGGCTGATGAGAGTTGGTGTCTTAGATTCGGACCCGGCCCAAGAATTAAAGAAAATTAAAATTTTCATTGAAAGAAAGCACAATTAGTTGTAATTTTACTTACATTGCCTTCTAAAATCATAAAGAATTACTTTTAAAAAATTAAATAACAGATCAACCTCTCCTTCCCTAAACATATGCCGTAATAAGGTTGTCCAAAAATTCGTCTTTCGATTTTTGGTGATCATTTGACCTTAATTTGCTCATTTTCTGGAAAAAGAAATTCCGTATTTTTTTTCGACGCTAACCCGTGCCAATGATCTTTTGAAGTTAACATGGGGTTTTAAATGGGAAAATCTCGGTTTTCGAAAAAATGGAAAAAAGAATAACTTTTAATTTTGAACCTTTCTACATCCTTTTATTGTGTCCGGAAAATACCCCAAAAAATGCAAAAAGCAGTCTTCCTTCAAATGCCTGCTAAAGACGGTATTTTTCGGAACTTTTTCAACTTGAATCATTTTTAGTCCATTAGTGAAAGGTTTCCAAGCATTTTAAAAATAGCATTGAATTGTTGAAACAATTATTATTTGTTTATATAATTTTCCCCCTGTAAGTCATGAAAATTTATATAATTAGTGATAAACGATATAAACTTGATGAATGCCAAGAATAGTACTTTTTGTTCAACATATCTGGTAATTATTTAAACAGTTGTTATGTGTTTAAATAATTTTCACATGTTCAAACAAGTTTTATGTGTTTAAACAAGTTTTCTCCTTAAAATCGTAAAATGCTATTACTTTTGGGAATTGATTATAACAATAACGCATGTTGAGAGTACTATATTTTTTTCTGAAGTATATGTAGCACTTTTTAAAATAATTTTCATTTAATTAAACAATTTTCTTCCCTGTCAATCGTGAAAAGTTATTCTTTTCGGCAATTAAAGACAAATTTAAAAAATGTTAGTACAATATTTTTTGTTGAAGATTTTATTCAATATTATTATTATATTTTATTATTAATGTAATTATTTTTAATTTTTAAATTTCATTAATCAATCGGGTTGATTTTAAGAAAGAAAGGACTATACTTAGAGCAATTGAATTCAATTGTTTAAACAATGTATGGCATACGTTTTAAGATAAGGAATTACTGAATAATAAGCGCTATAGTATAAGCAATTTAAGAAAAATTTTTTTAAAAATATGCTTAAGAAAAAAATATTACTCAACATCTGTTAGCTGTGCCATTAATTCAAGGAAATACGTTTTCACACTTTACAGGTGGAAACAGCTGTTTTAACAAATGAAAATTGTTTAAATAATAAAAAAATATCCCTAAAAATATAGATTAGTCTCAACATTCGTTAATGTGTTATTAATTCCAGAAAATAATAATTTTTGACGATTTTAAGGAGAAAGAATGATTTAAACAAATGAATATTGTTAAAGTGATTACAAAATATATTAAACGAGAAGTACTACTCTTGACATTCAGCAACTTTATATCATATTAATCCCAAAAAATAATAATTTCTCGCGACTTACAGGAGGAGAAAATCGTTCATAAAAATAACAATTTCAAAAAATACTTTTAAAAAAATACCGTTCTTAGCATGAACAAGAATTTCAAGTTGAAGAAGCAACATAGATATTTTGTTTTAAATTCTTCACGGGACACATGCATTATTTAAAAATTATTTTTATTAATGAGGGTTATCGGGGTTGCTGCAAAATCCCAATTTTGAGAGTTTCTCACTTTTACCAGACCGTTTAAAATGTTTCCATTAGGTATAAAAGCAACATTATACCAAGGAGATCAATAATGCCAATAAAAAAATACCAATTGTGTTTACATTTATTTTACGCACTTTTAGTGGCAAAAGTTATACAGAATTTTATAATGAGTCATCCATGGGCACGCGACGCTTGAATCTCGTGCTTCGCGCTCGATAATAGGTTACCTCGCGCTTCGTGCTCGAACATAATTACACCTCGCGCTTCGCGCTCTGATATTTATTCTTTGCATTTGGAATGCTTGAAAAAAACTTTATCAAAAAGACATCTTTTAGGTGGCAGTATTTATATGCGTCTTCATATCCTGAATTGTCTACCTAATTAAGTACAGTCAAAGATTAAGTTTCTCAAAGCTCTGTAGGCTTTGAGGTATACATTCTCATCGTGACATTCGCGCTGCGCGCTCGATTTCCGACAGACATTTGTGAACAGGCTTTGTTGGATTTTTTTCTCGTAACTTTCGTCGTTTTTCCACACATTTTTTTTTATTTTATTTTTTTTCAACGTTATTTTTCACGAATAAAACAAAAAGTACGCGTCCTATCAAGAAGTGATTCTTAACGAAAATGTAGATCTTTTGTGGGATAACCATTTTTGTTAATTCATCTTTTTTCGTATCCTACATAGTTTGTCCACAAAATGGGATTTTTTATTTTCCATTATTTTTTGTGCAATCAAAATTTGAATTTTCGATTTTTGAAGAAAATCCAAAAATTGGTTATGATAATCTTGTAGGGCTTTTAAAAAGAAATGTTTTTCTTCTCTTGACTTTTTTCGTATCGTGCGTTTTTCGGCTTCAAATTTTGATCTTCGGTTGATAAGAAAAATTTTGAAAACGCTATAACTCTGAGAATTTTCTTTTTATCGAAAAAAGTCATAAATATAAATTTTTTGTTCTTTTTAATAATATAAATATCCGTGCATAGAATTTTCAAATTCAAAAAAAAGTGGTCTCAAGAAATTTCAAAATGCGCTCACTTTTTGAATTTTTATCAAAAATGGCTGGTTCACGAACTCGTCCTTTCTTTTAGGACCTAAAAAAAGTGTGCCAAAGATGAATTTGATTCGTTCATTTTTTCGAGAGTTATCGTGTTTATGGATAGACGGCTGGACGGACGACCGGACGGACAGACAGGCGGACGCCATCGTGAAAACCTGATTCTCGGATTCAGGGGGTCTCGAAACGTGGAGATCCGTTGAAAAAGTGTGATGTCAAATTTCCGACAATTCTAATACTTTCTCAATCATAAATGATGAGAATGTAAAAAGATGAAATGTCTGTCAAAAATGTGAATTTTCACTAAACAATAGAACACTTAAATTTGTAATTAAAAATTTTATTTTTGATAAAAAAAAATTTTCAATCAAATAAATGAATTTTCGAAACAAATTTTGAATTTTGAAAGAAATTCTCAATCAAGGAAATGATTTTTCAAACAAGGTTAATTAAATATCAGAACAATTAATTTGCCATGAATAATTTTTTTGTAGTTTTTTTTTGAATCGTGAGAAATAGCATTAAGAACATTTAAAAAAAATTAAATTTTTTGAAAACCCATACATGAGAGGAACAAGAAAGTAAAAAACGTAAGTTGTGATGAGAATATGCCTACGCAGCGGGCCGATTTTTTATTGTTAATATCGTGTTTCACGATTAAAACACAAAATACAGATGCTATCAAAAAGTTATCCATAACAAGTTTGTAGACCTTTTTGAAATGCACAATTTTTCTTCAGTCACCTTTTTACCCATTTTGCACATTTTAAGCGCAAAATGTAATTTTTTTATTCTGTCAAAATTTGAATTTTGAATTTTTTTGAAAAAATCAAAAAGGTCTTTGAACAATCTTGTAAGACATTGAAAAAGAAACATTTTTCTTCTCTTGACATTTTTTCATATCATGCGTTATTTTGCTTAAAATGTTGATTTTCGTGTTTTTTTAAATTTTGTAAATGCTATAACTGTGGCAAATTTTGGTTTTATAAAAAAAATCATGAGGATAAATTGTTCGTCTGATTGATTACTATTAATATCTGTGCAGAAAATTTTTGTATTTTTGAAAAAAGTGGTCTCAAAAATTTTGAAAATACGCTCACTTTTTGAATTTTCACCCAAAATGGTTGACTAATGAACTTAACCTTTATTTTAGGACATTTTCAGAAAAACAATTAAATTATCAACTAAAGTGTTGAATCTTCGATTTAACAAAATAAATTCTCTAAAAAAGTATAATAGTTTATATTTCAACCAAAAAATATTTTAATTTTCACTAAAAAACAGTCAAATTGAACAAAAAAAAAACGAATTATCAAAAAATTAATTGAATCATCATCCAAAATAGGCCAATTATTGGTCTATTTTGCTCAAACGACAAATATTAATTTTTGACAAAAGAGTTTAATTTTCAAAAAAAGAAAAATTGTTCAATCTATACAGAAATAAATACTTGAATTTTCAGCCATACAAATACACGCTTTTAAACAAATAAATGATTTTTCAACTAAAATAGATCAGCTTCCAATCAGAAATGGAATAGTTAAATTTTCATTTAAAAAATTAAATTTTAACCAAAGAAGAAACGAATTTGCAACAAACTAGTTAAAATTTTAATCAAACAAATGCATTTTTACTCAAAATGATGAATATTCAACCGAAAAAATGAATTTTTAAGTATATAGTTGAATTTTCAATCCAAAAGAAGAAATATTCAACACATTATATGAATTTTCAATTAAAAATTATCTATCTTCAACCTAAAAATCAAATGGGCAAATATCAAGTTAGTAAAATTAATTTCAAATTAAAAATAACAAAAATTTTCAACAAAATAGTCAACTTTTCAACCAAAGAAATTGTAAAAAAAATAATAAGTTTGAAGTAATGGGATTCCTTTTCTACAAAAAAAGACGGTTTTGCAACATAATAGTTGAATTTTTACTTAAAACAAATGAATTTTTATATTAAAATAGACAGGTTAAATTTGCAACAAAAAAATAATTTTCAATCTTATAAAATAATTTTTCAACAAAATAGTTAAATTTTGAAAAAAAAAGTTTCGGAACTAAATTGATAAATTGTCAAACAAAAAAATTAATTTTTTAACTTTTAACCAAAATAGAACCACTTTAAACTAAGCAGTCGAGTTTTCAACCAAAAAATTATGAATTCTAAAAAAAATGTAATAGTTGGTATTTCAATGAAAAATATTTTAATTTTAAACAAAAAATCTGAATCATCAACCAAAGAAGATTAATTTTCAACCAAATAGTTGTGATCTTTAACCATAAAAGATGGAATTTCTACCAAAATAGATGAACTTTTAACTCTAAAAGTGGATTTTTCAACAAAACAGTCGTGATTATTAACCAAAAATGATGCAATGCAATTGCTACCAAAATAAATGTATTTTCAACCAAAAATACGAATTTTTTAAATAAAAGAATTACATTTTAACCTCAACTTCAATTAATAAAAAATACACTGACTTTCCTAGACCAGTTTGAAATTTTCTGACTTTCTGGAATTTCCTGACTTGTAGCAACTCTGATCATGTGGTATTGGGAATAAAATGCGGCACGATTCTTCCCTAAAATCCATTACGAGTTTAGAATAGTATTTTTCAATACAAGTGCGCGAAAATGGCAATGCCCGCACGAGTGGGAACCGAGCAGCACGCAACCCGAAGGTGGATCAAAGGGAGTCGAAAACGAGCCCGAAGGGAAAGTCGAGATGAACCGAAGATGAACCGAAGAGTGAGGTTGCTCCTTCACACGAGAAGAGGCATTGTAATCTTCGGAAAGGAATGCAATTATTTACGACTACACAACATTTTTTTGTAAGATAGAAGTTTTCTTTTAGAATTTAGACAATGTCCCTAAATAACTTTTCATTTTTTTGCAGTGGCAAGTCCCAAGACATTTATATTTTAGTAAAAAAATGGTAAAAAAATTGCCGAAACCCGGGATTGAACCGGGGACATTTAGATCTTCAGTCTAACGCTCTCCCAACTGAGCTATTTCGGCTGTTGATTGATTTGTTTTATTTAGACGAAATGGGGGAAATTTATATACTTCATCAAGGCCATGTGACGAGTGGGTCACGTGACAAGATTCATACCTTACACCCACTTTTTTATTTCCCAACTTATTTTCACAAGAAGCGCCACATCGAGTTCAAAATTTAGGATAATAAATAAGAAGCACTAAGGAAGGCGAGCCTGGTCCTAAATTTTAATAATTATGCAAAAAGCCAAAAAAAATTGTTTACAACAAAAAACTTGTTTCATAATTATACAAATTTAGGACTAGACCCACTATTTTTAGTGCTTCTTGTTTAGTGTCCCAAATTTTCAACTCGATGTGGCGCTTCGCATTAAAATAAGTTAGGAAATAAAAAAAATGTCGGTAAAGTAGGAATTTGGTCACAAGACCCATTAATCACATGGCCTTAAAAAATACAAAAGAATTGCCGAAACCCGAGATTGAACCGGGGACATTTAGATCTTCAGTCTAACGCTCTCCCAACTGAGCTATTTCGGCTGACGTTTAATCTGTTTCAGTTTAGCGAGTTTTAAGGAATTT
>NC_046658.1:83595573-83650459 GCF_010883055.1 Belonocnema kinseyi | reverse complement strand
ATAAATAAATAAATAAAATTTAAAAAATTGCCGAAACCCGGGATTGAACCGGGGACATTTAGATCTTCAGTCTAACGCTCTCCCAACTGAGCTATTTCGGCTGATGCGAGTTGCCTCGATAGTGCCATACGAGGCATGACAATTTCATATTGTGATAATGACTCAAGGAAACTGATAAAGAAGTTGGAAAATACTCAAGAATGAATACGATTTTGTTTTCGAAAAAAATGGAATGATATAGAACTAATAAAAAGAGCCTTAATTGTAACCATAAAACATTTCACTCATTCTAAATTACAGGACGGCCAGCCTTCCAGAAAGTGGAAAGTGGCTAATTTTATTTAAAAAAGTGGCCGGAATTGTTATTGTTATATGCTTTTCAGCTGTTTGTATAGCAGTTATGGGTGGGATAACTTTTGACAGGAACTAGTTATAGTTATCGTCACCGTTTCAAAAGTTAACTTTATATTAGCTACTTTTGTAAAAAATTAACTAATACTAAGGAAAATTAATAAAGTTTTTTACAATAACAATCATATAATCATCATTTTTCTAATCCTAAATAAATATTATTGGAATTAATGTAAAAATAAACAAACTACAAAGGAACGATTTATTTGATACCACTCATAATCTCATATTAAACTACACAAAAATAGTGATTCTGCACAAATAAACTTTATACAGCAAAAATCTTTAAATTCCCTTGATATCATTATAATCGCTTGAAATTTCATTCAAATCCATGAAATTCTTTGAAATCTGTTAAAATCCATAGAAATCGTTGAGAGAATCCCTCAAAATCTTTGGAAATCCTAAACAACTCTTTAAAATCCCTCTATTTTTTTTATTTTTTAAATAAATTAAAATATTGAAAATACTTTGGAAATTTTTTAATTCCTTCATGTCTCTTGAAGTGGTCGAAATCCGTAAAAATCCCTTGAAATGAAATTTCGTTTATCCCTAGAAATCTTTGAAATCCCTTGATATCCTTGTACAGTCGATAAAACTCTTTAAATTTTGCGAATTTCCATGAAATTGTTTTCAAATCCCTTACAATCATTGGATACGTCTTGAAATTCTTTTAAAAGTCTTAAATTCTTGAAATTGTTGAAATCCGTTGATTTATTTGAAATCTTTTAAGTCTTTTAAAATCCTATATAACTCCTTGAAATCGGCCGAATCCTGTGAAATCCCTTGAAACAGTTTGAAATTCTACGTTAAATAGATAAACAAATGATTAGTTTGTATTTTCTCTATTTTTCGCATCATTTCTTTTAAAAGTTTAACATTATTTATTTCTGTACTGTTTTTCTTATAATAATTTTCTATGACGATTCTTCTAGATTCTTCTTCTAGATTCTTCTAGAATTATATTTTTACCAAGAAAATATTTTCATTTTGGATCAAATACAGTTGAATTGAACTAAAAAGGACGATTTATTTTAAACAAAATATTAAAATCCTGAACCAAAAGAGATTAATTTTCAACAAAAAATTTGAATTCTTAAAAAAAAGATTAAATTTCTTACAAATGAGATGAATTTGCAAATCTGTTTTATACAAAGTAGTTAACTTTTCAACCACGAAGATTATTTTTCTACCAAAAAAGAAAGATTTTAGAGAAATTATATGAATAAATTTTGAATTTTCAAATGTAAATATGAATTTACAACATAATAGTTCATTTTGAACCAAACAGTTGAATTTTCAACTTAGTAGTTAAATTTTTACTACAAAAAAAAATCATTTTTAAGCTAAAAAGATGAATTTTCAACAAATAATATCATGGTTGATATTTCACAATCAAAAACACATTTTTATTTAAAATAAATAACAGTTAAATTTAAACAATAAAGATGAATTTTTAACAAAATACTTGAATACTCAAGTAAAACAGATTAATTTTGAACACATTTTAATCAAGAAGATTTTTCAATAAAAAAAGAATAAAAATTGCATTCAAAACGCTTTATTTGAAAGTTCAAAATGAGAGCTTTATACAAAACAGCTGAATTTTCAATCGAAATGATTCATTTTCTAACAACAATGTGGATTTTCGACAAATTAAAACAATTCTCAACCAAATAGTTGAATTTATACTTGAAAATATCATATTTTATCCAAAAATTGAATAGTGAATTTTCAATTAAAAACGCGAATTTTCTACAAAACAGTGGAATTTTCAACCACGGAAATAAATTTTCAACAAAGTAGTTCAACGGTCGACTAAATAGTTGAATTTTCTACCAGATTGTTGAATTAAAAAAAAAATCGTTTATAATCGAAACAGATTAATTTGTAAGGCAAATGTTCAATAAACAAAAAGACTACGTAATTTATGCACGTCCTCTTCAGTATAATATAAATTCTTATTAAACTGGAACGATCCATCACAATTTTAATTTGAAACACAATGATTTTTAATGTTTTAAAGAGAAATTCCACGTCATATCATGTGAAGAATTTCATCTGTTGTTAGTACAGAGTTATTAATTGCTTAAAGTAACCTTTTTTACATTGAAGTAAAAAGAATCCTTTGATAGAACAATCATTTTCTCACTAAAGACATTGGTTATATTAGACTTAATCAACTTTTAATTAATATCAATCGAAATATTTTCTTTTCAGGTATATTAGTTTTTTATATCTTTAGTTTTTTCCTGCAAATAATCCCTGATGAGGTCTAATTTGCCCTCGAAACATGTTGGATCCCCAGCAGAATAAAAAGGATGGAGAAAGACAAAATGAGACGTTGGTTTTTGTTGAATTTTTCCTTTTTTCTCCCTCTTTTTTCATTGTTTATTTTTGTCTCTAATGAGCCGATAATTGATGTAGTTTGGAAGTCCGTTTTTTAACTGTGAATCTTTTTAATGCTTATTTCGCAAAAAATTATTCGTTGTTAAATAGATCTCTTTTCAATCTTAAATAAAACTCTAAAATAATTTCTGAAAATTACAAAAAATTTAAGAGATTATCAAAATTGACTAGATGTGACAACAAAGTTACTTGTTCAAAATAACTTGTAGCAGGCAATCCTTAACCGATTTTGGATTTTTTAAAGAAAATTTAAGCATTAAATTTTTAAGATATTTATTTGGCCTGATTTTTTAATTTTGTTCGGTTCAAACTTTTATGTTAATGCAAAGGATGAAGAAAAAGTCGAGACTTTATGCACGTGGGTAGTTAAAAAGCAAAAATAAAAATGGCATTGTTAAGTTAATTGTTATAAACAAATTAACTTAACAAATAGTCTACACTATGGATTTTTCGTTTGAAAAGTAAATTTTTGCGTTAAAATTATTTGCTTTCATCGAAAAAATAATACTCGATTATAAAAATTTGTGATCCGATATTTTTTATTAATTTCATAAATAAATTATGCAAACAAATACCTTGTGTGGATATTTTAAGGCTGAAATACATCGTTTTTTCTCTTAATTTTCCTTAAATGATGTCGCCAGTGATGTTTGATTATAGGAAATTATCATCCGATATTTTTGATTAATTTATAAAGAAATTATATATAGTTAAATTTATAACTTGGTCGTTTAGAGGTAGCAAAAATTTCCTTGTTTTGTCCTTAAAAAGCTTCAAAATTTTATTTAAAAATCTTGAAACATCTACATGTTGTTTTGCATTTATTCAAATTTTAAATTATTTTTGAACTTTTTTCAGAACTTCCAAACATCTTTTAAAATTATTTGAATTCTTCCTAAATTCCTTTTTGAAACATGAAAAATTAAAAGTCTGTCCTTATCTTCCAGACTCATTCTTGACAATTTTGGAAATCTTTTTAAATCTTTTTAAATATTCTCTTAAAATTATTTTTTAAAAATAAAAAGTAATTTTCAATTTTACTAGGAATCTTGAGAAAATGTTTTTTATTCTTTTAAAGTATTTTATATTTCTTAAAAAGCTTCTAAATTTTTCGTTCAAAATCTGAAAATATATATATCATTTCAAATTGTTAATTAATTTTGAATAAATTAAATTTGAGTAAATTAAATTTGTTGAAATAGAAGAATAAAAATGTTAACCTTCAAAGTTTTTTTTTGTTTAGTTTCGAATATTTCATTTATAGTAACTGATTTTACATCAACAATCAAATATTTATAAATATTAGGCAATTTTTATTTTTTATAATTTAAAAATTACAACATTTTTAATTTTAGACTAAAACAATATTTTAAATTTAATAAAAACCTTTAATTGTGAATCTAATATTTTGAAGTTATTTAAAAATGGAAAATAGTATATAATTTTTCAATCGGGCGTATACATTTGTTTCACTACTAAGACTTTATTCCAATTGAAACAGTTTAATTTTTAACGATAAAATCTGGAAATTCTGGAGCTTCGAACTGATTACGATTCGTCTTATAAAATCAATTATTATTTACTTACTAAACCCTAATGCATAGTTCAATTAGAAAAATTATTATAATTTATATTCACGAAAAATGTTTGTATAAAAAAATGTACGATTTCAAACGTTTCTAATTTTTAAGTCTTTAAAACTACATTTTAAAATTCTTTGAATGAAAATGTACACTTGAAGTTTGAAATCCAAAATCAAAAATTGGGAAGTGGAATATTTTACGATTACGCATTATAAACTGAATGATATCATAATTGAAAAAGATAAAAATTCAACTGATTATTCAAAAAAATGTTGAAATCAAATTTAGACAGATTTTTTTCAATAAAAATTTGTTAAATTCACGGCCAAAAAATAAATGCAGTAATTTCCCTCTCTCATAAAATGACCATTTCCCCGGTCTAGCGGCCACTTTCAGAGGCCAAAAAACTCTGTTTTTTTATGTTATATGTCCATAACTATTGACGAAAAATTTTCTGATAGGAATTCACTCTGAAAAAATCCGAATCTGATTCAATCCATAACAAACTTTTAATCCAAACTCAAAATCGATAATTATAATAATATAATAAATATAAATAATAATATAATAATAATAATAATTAATAATCGATTAATAATATTAAAAATAAAATTAATAATAAATTAATAATTAGTAATTGGATTAATTTTGAACGGATTTGGATCGACCGAAATGTAGAATTTTATCGGATTAGTTCGGGGCGATTCGGATCCAGATTTCGGAATAAATTCCAATCAGAAAATGTCGCCAGGGTTGAGTTTTTGATTCGTAAAAGAAAATGGGCTTGATATAATTTATAATATTATTCAATTATTGAAATTACCATCGTCTCTGCTCCGTAAAGATTCTTGGGCTCTCCACTCGCTAATTTCTTTCCTTAATAAAAATACCGCCTCAGCAATTTCTCTTTCAGTGTTGGTTGTCGATGGCGTTGACACGCTCTCACTCTTTTCTGCAAAATCTGCAACTTTATATTCCTTAGCTGGCTTTTGCAAGGAGGGCATTTTTCGTTGAGCACTTTGTACACCTTTCGAAGGAACACTTTTTGATGGGTTGAATTTATTATATGAAAGTGCATTTTTGTTCGGTTTTTCAGTCTTTTTCGAATGCAAAAGCAAAGGTTTCTTATTTCGAGTCGTGGCTTCATTACTTGCTAATCGTGTTTGTGTGGACTTAGGAAGAATTTTTCTATTTTTTTGCATTTTTAGTCAATGTCGAAACAGGAATTTGATTCATTTTATCTCTTCGATCGGATTATGATTCGTCGGATCTGAAATGTAAATAAATCGCAATATAAATTTTCTTCCTTTTCATTTTAATATTCAATATATAGAAAAGACGTATGTACTTATAGAAAATATCACAAACCTATTTCGTTATGGGGTATAAATATTGATACAGTAATTATAAAATAAAGAAGTAGAAAAACTAAAAAATGATCTTCAGCCACTGTCAGAAGTAGAACGAAGAATTTTGTGGGTAACATTTTCAAATACAACAAATTTAATTCAAAACTAGGAAATTTCGAGAAATTTAGGTGTCTGACAGCTACGCAAAGTCGTTTAAACTTTTTTCTCAAAAATGCGGAAACAATTTTTTAAAGACTGTATATACTTTTATGGGAAATTGCCGCCTGTCACCTGTCGACGCTTTCGATATCGAACATCTGCTAAAAATTACTCGATCTAACGGTTACGAGGAGTTTATTTGAACGAACCGCCACCGGAAAAGTGGGAAAAATAAACAGACATAACCTTAAAACCAAAAAAAGCTATGCCATGAAACATGAAAAATGATATGGATTTCCACAAAAACGTCAGAAACTATTCAAGGGATTACAATATATTCATTTTTTTCACCAATATTTTGTGCTAAATGTCCTATAAAATTGAATCATTCTTGTTGATAAAACACACATCTTTTGGAATCGAAACATCTACTTACCACGAAATTAAAGTCGAAAAAACGAGAAAAAAACACTTTTGCACCACTTAAAACACTATAAACTTGATACAAACACGAAAACTGCTTCCTAATGACAAGAAATGATTCGAATTTGTTGTTGTTTACAATTCTTTAGACGCAGGTGTTCTCAAAATTGAGCAGCAATTTTTCTACGCGCAGCTTTTTGGTTTTATGACCGCACCGCTGTGAGCAGACGAAGTTTTCTAACCTCAAAATAGCAAACTCGACGTGTGGTGACAAAAAAGTTCAAATTTAAGAATAAATTTGCATGAGGATTATCTAGCTTAACAAAATGGCAATGCAACTTCCATCAAATGTGGGATCCGAGGAAATTAAGACAGTTCGTACTTCTTTATTTAAAATGATTTAACATGTTTTTAGAGGTTATGTTTTGTACTTTTTCTAAACTGAAATTTATGAATGTTTTTAATCTTTCTTTTTTAGTATTTTAGGTTTTATTAAATTCGTTTTTAAATTATTTAATCTATATGCAAATGAAACACGTGTTTTAAGATACATAAATTCAAAAACCTGAAATTTTGTCTGCATATTTATAAATCATTGCAAATTTAGAGCATTAGACTTGAGAGTTTACGTTATTTAAATAATTTTTTAAGATTTTACGTCAATTTTATACATTATTTATGACAATCATTTTTTGTATAAATACTTAGGGTTTTAATGACAAATTTAAGCCGTTTTTAGGGTGGGCGCTGGGCTCGGAAATGACGGGAAAACTGAATCAGTTTACTAAATAATTAATTTTTAATCATTATTAATTCATGATAAAATAAGATATAATTACTATTAATTCTAATCGTAATTATAAAATTTTTAACTTACCAAATTTTATATCTTGTGTCTTCATTTTCAAGCTCAAATTTTCAATTTAAATCATTTTAAAATGCAGTTTTGGAGACTTAATCGGATGAAAATTAATTTGCCAAAATATTATTTATCAATGGCAACCCGTTTACGAAAAAATCGAATTCAAAAGAATGCATGTATTAGAATTTTTATTTATCAAATTCTCATGTAAAATTATGTAAATATTACATTTTTAACTCTTTTTAAAAATATAAAATTCGGCATTTTCTTTCATTTTCAACTGTTGAAAACTTAATATTAAATTTTTCCCAGTTTTACCTGTTAAAACTTTAATAAAAAGCGAATTTTGTATAAAAGACAACTGTAAAAATGTCATATTTATAGTATTTTACAAAAAAATGTAATAAAAATTTTAATACAGAAAAAAAGATTTAAAAAGTCTATTTTGTTCGCAATCAGATTGTCATTGTAAAATAATGTTTTGATCCATTCAAATTCGTGCAATTGACTTTCAGATATGGAATTTATGAGATTAAACAAAATCCCAACTCTGATAGTCTACTTGTTAAACAGTTAGGAACTTAAAGCATTTGAAATTGAAATTTTTGACAAAAAAAAAGTTTTTAATTGATCAACTGTAAATATAAAAAATAATTATTTCTTAATTTGAACTGTAGTTCGAGTATTAAAGATTGAACAATAATTAACTTTACAAGACAATTTTGATTTGGTTTAAAAATAAAAAATTTACAATGTTAGCGTTGAAAATTGAATTGTTTCAATTCTAAAACTTTAGTATATTAAAATAAGTAAAGTAACTTAACGCTTTTATTCAAATTCGAATTGGGCCAGCCTAAAATATTCTAGCTTTAACACATTGCATACAAAAATTTACATAAAAAAGAGAACATTTCTTTAGTATTTTTAAAAATATTTGAATGTTCGTTCAAAATGAGCAATTATAAATCAAATATTAATAGTATAAAATCTTCAACTGAATTGTTCGAAATAGTCTCGTATCGTGAAAGTTTCAGAGTTAATTTAAACTTTGTAAGTTACAATTTTAATTGTTAAATCTTTAATTTGTAAGTGAAAGTATGGAAATTCGATATATAAATAATAATTGAACAATTATTAATTTAAAATGACTTAAAATAAGAATAATTTAACTTCTAATTGAAAAAGTGTACCTTTTAAAAAGAATATAATCGTTTAATTTTTATATCTTAAAATTACTTAAATGATACAATTTTGAATATTTATAAATTAGAGTATTGAAATGAAAATGATAACGTGAATTTTCAAAATTTTTACCAGAAGTATTTAAACTATTCAATGTTGAGAAATTCTAAATGTGAAATTTTGCAATTTAACGGTATTTGAATTAAATGAATTTGAAGTTCAATTTTGATTACTTTAAATGAAAAAAATTTAATGGTATAAGAACCATACTAAATATTCCGAAACTTGCCTCTAGGTATTGCCTCACGGTATTGTCAACAACATTACAAAATGTCCTTCGATTCTTTCTGAAGTTACGTTTTTTGCACCAACTAAGTCGCTCCGTAAAAAGAAATCTTTATTTTATGTTACAAATCACCGTACAAATTACGGAGCTAATTCCGTGATCTCCAGAATTTGCTGTGAGGCCAATTCGTTTATAATAAATCGTAACAACCAGCTCGACCTTTTTAACACAACTGCATATCAATTCAGAAGCTCTGTGCGAAACACGATTTACAGCCGCGGCGGTTCTAGCCTTTCGAATACCTCTTACTTAGATTTAACCGTTATTTTTAGTTAGTAAGTTTATATGTACCAAAGGGGTTTACCCATACACTGATTTAAATAAATAAATAAGAGTTCAAAATTTTAAGTTTCAATGACCGTGAAAACATTTTCACTAACCGGGAAAAATCAACAAGTGCTTTTCCTCGTTTAAAACAGCCACCCTGCATATTTACCGTTAAAAAAACTAAACTAAAACCTTAAAAGAATTTACAATTTTCAATAGAAAGATTCAAAACATTGTTTAGCCACGAATAAATAGCATACAATTTTGTTTCTAGGAAGATTGAGATTTTCTTTGTTTCAATATTTTATTTCCGATCGTTAAAAGTATTGTCGAAAAGACCGGACAAAAATTTTCTATGGAATATTTTTGCCCTCGGGTATTTTTTCAATATTTTATTTTCACTTTATAGTTTCGGGAATTCCTGATGAACTACAATAAACTCTCCGAAATTTGCTTTGTGGACTGCATCAGTGATTTTACGAGTCGTGATATTAAGGAGAAAGAAGAGAAATGCGCCCTCAATTGCATGGAAAAATACTTGAAAATGAATCAGAGGATTTCCCAAAGGTTTCAGGAATTCCAAATGATCGCTAATGAAAATGTAATGGCAGCGGAAAAAAAACTGGCCCAACATTAATTGAAGCCCTTCCTTATAAACTTAAGTTAACCTACTGTAATTTTTGTCTTCTAGAATTATAAAAAATGTACATTAAAACCTCTGATTGTATATTTTCGTTTATTTCAATTTACTAATGATATAAGTACATTTAAAGCTTATAATTGTTACGAAAAAAAAGTATAAATAGAGCAATGTTCCAAAACGACAATATATTATTGAAATAATATACCAATAAAGGTTTGTCTACTTTACAGACCCTTTTTATATAATTGAACACTCAGTTTTATAAACTATGTAGTTAATTACTTTTCTACAGTCTTCACGAATTCATTAAATTTTTGGAAAGAGTTATTTAAATATATATATAATTTATCTTTAACTCAATTCATTGGGTAACCTATTCTCAACGTTAGGTTCACACTATTGCAGTTTGAAAAAGCTGTTCATCAATCAGCAATCATTTTTTCATCATGAAAAAATTTTATATCCAAACTGCACATCAAATGCTAGTTTAATTCGTTGTTGTGCAATGTTGTGACCGCTGGATACAAGAAATGCTATTCCACTTTATAATCTTTCCCGAAAAGTTAAACTTTTTTTATAAAAATATCGGTTGCCTTTGGAAAGAAATACGTTCTCTGACAAGTTAATTATTCGCCAAATTTTGACACGATCTAAACATTCCCCATTTTTAACATTTATTGAAATAATCTCCCCATTTGGAGATTTTCTCTTGTGAACGACAGTTCAGTATATTGTAAAGATAAATATTTGAAGAAACACGTAATCTATCAGTTCTTAAAAAATTTCGAATTAAAACTAAAATAACGTTTAGTTCTCCTACGATTAATTGCTGACTTTATAATCCTCTAATCTGGAAATTAAAGTACTTTTCCAAAAAAAATATCTCCTAAAAAAGCTTTGCAGATGAACTGCATTAATCTAACTAGACTTTGAATGCCCAAAATTGTGAAACCTCGGTTTGGCTTGAACATCAACTCCAGCAATATGAGAGTTCCACTCAAATTGCGGAAGTTTAGTCAAATTTTGCATGGACCCAACAATATTGTGTGCCGGAATCTGTGAATTGCAACTCGGGCCTGAAATTTGTAAATCTTGATTCTGCATCGAGGAATCCGGATTGGGAGAATTCGGCGGTGTTTTCCTCAGTCGCTTGTAATCAGAGAACCTGTTGAGAGACACTTGGTCAACGCAGATAGCCTGGGTGGTGTGTCGAGTTTTGTACAAAATTGGACAGCTTAAATCGCCTTTGAGACTCAGACTGTAAAGATTAGCGAGTCGACGCAGTTTTTCGCGTTCTGGTTGGTGCATTGGATGCAATTTCAATTCGCTTTGATTCGGATCTTGCAAGAATCTGGATACTTTTTCGTTGGCAGAAGTTATTATTGAGTATCCAGGTTTATTATCAACGTGTCGACGACCAGCGCGGATTTCTCGCCCATTTATTCCATCACGAATCCATTGAATTCTTTGTTTGTATGATTTTCTGACTTCGTCGCTTAGATGCTCGAAACTTCCGTGAAGAATTGCTTGGAAAGTAGGATCTGTTGCTACTTTATCTTCGCTAATACTTTCCGTATCATCCCACCAACTTGATTCTCCGATCCAGTCGGATTGCTCATCATCGCCTGGGAAGTGAGACGCTTATTAGATAGAGTTATTTGGCTTAATTTCGTATCAATCATACGATGAGTTAACTACTCGACTATTTACTGTTTATCAGATTTCAAAAACTTCACAGCAATTGTAAAGATTCGAAAAGAAATAGAACAAAATACAAAATAGATAAAAAATTCTGAAAGAATTCTAAGATTTCAATATATTTTTCAAGGTTTCAATAAAGCAAAAAGATTTTTAATATTTCAGAAGACTTCGCATATATTTCAAATACTTCAATGACTTAACAAGATATTTTTTAATATTTCAAAGATCCCGAAAGCAATCAAAAGATATCAAAGGTTCCCAGTCATTTTAGAAGATTACAAATGCTTTCGCAAATATTCAAACACATTTCAAAGGTGTCAATGATTTCACCAAATATTTTTTAAGATTTTGTAAATTGGAAAAATTAAAAAGTTTTTTAAATATTTCCAATTATTTCAGAAGATTTGAATGTTTCTAAGGCAGCTAAAATTTTTGTTTAAAGATTTATTTCAGAAGATTTCAAAGCATTTCACACGATTAAAATTTTTTTTTAAGATATAGAAGAATTCAAAACATTTCAAATACAACCAAAATGTCAATGATTTCACAAAGATTAAAAAAAAAAAAACATGTAATATTTAAATCATTTCACCTAACATTTTTCAATAACTTAATGATTCTAAAATATTTGAATGATTTCAAAATATTAGAAACTATTTCAGAAGATTTCGCAGAGTTTGAATACTTCAGTGATTTCACTAAAATTTCAATGATTTTACAAGATATTTTTCAATATTTCAAATATTCCGAAAAACTTTAAAATATTTCAAAGTTTCCAAATCCTTTTAGAAGATTATAAAGATTTCGCAAATATTTCAACAAATTTTAAAGGTGTTAATGATTACCAAATACTTTTAAAGATTTCAGAACTTAGAAAAGATTATAAAGATTTTTAAATACTTCGAATTATTACAGAAGATTTCAAATATTTCAATGGTTTCATAAATTATTTCAAAGTATTTCACAAGATTAAAAAATTTGAAAAAGATATAGAAGAATGCAAAACATTTCAAAGACTTAGAAAATATTACACAACAAAAATGTCAATAATTTCACAACAATTTCAGAAGATTAAAAAAATTTGAATGATTTTACCTAATATTTTCCAAATAAATCAAGGATTCCAAAAGAATTGAATGATTTCAAAATATTTAAAACCACACATTTCGGAAGATTTCGCCGAGTCAAAATAATTGACATTTTTGTTTTGTAATATTTTTTAACAATTTCTGACAATATTTCTCAATATTTCAGATTCATAAAAATTTCAAAGAATTTAAATTGTTTCAGAAGATCTCGCAAAGATTTAATAGGTTTAAACATATTTCGAATCATTTCAGAAGATTTCGAAAAAAATTCTCAGATTTCACCACAAAGCTTTCAAAAAATTTCAAACATTTTAATTATTTTACAATGATTTTAATAATTTAAAAAAATTGTTTGAAAGATTCCAATGATTTCACAAAGATTTTCCAGATTTCAAATGATTTCAGAAGATTAAAAATATTTCAAAGATTTGACAAAGATTTAAATGACTTCACTGAATAGTTTTTAATAATTCAAGGATTTTAAAACATTTCAAGACTTCCAAATATTGTCAAAGATTTCGCAAAATTTTCAAATTTTTCTAAAAACATTTTTCAATATTTCGAAGATTCCAGAAAATTTCGAAGTATTTAAATTATCTTTAAAGATTTTACAAGTATTTCAAAGGTTCAATAGAAATCAAAAGATTACACAAATTTTTAAATATTTAAAGGATTTCGAAAAATTACACAACGAAAATTTCAGTAATTTCACAAAGATTTTAAAATTATTTAAATTATTTCAGAAGCATTCGCTAAGATTCCATAGGTTTAAAAACATTTCAAATAATTTTAAAGATTTTCTAAATATTTCACAACAAAAATTACAAATATTTCAATGATATCAAAAATAAATTTAAAGATATCAAAGATTAAATTTTTTTAAGATTTCAGAAGATTTCGCTGATTTAAAAGATTTCAATGATTTTATATAAATTTGAATGCTTCTAAAAGCCGCTCAAATATTTCTAAGATTTGAAAGACTTATTTCAACTTATTTTAGAAGATTTAACTGATTTCACAAAGATTTTAAAATATTTCAGAATATTAACAATATTTCAATTTCATAAATATTGGAATGATTCTAAAATCAGATAAAATATTTCCAAGATACTCAAGATTTACTTCAAATGATTTAAAAATATTTCAATGCTTACATAAAGATTTAAAAGAATTCACAAATTTTCAAAAAATATTTCAATTATATCACAGAATAAATTTCAAAACTGTAAAAAAAAAAGATTTGAAAGATTTAAAAATATTTTAGAATAAACGTAGCTGATTTCAAATATTTAAATGATTTCATAATAATTTGAAGGATTCTAAAAGCAGCTGAAATATTTCTAAAACTTTACAGATTTATTTCAACTTATTTTCGAAAATTTTAAAGACTTCAATGATTTTACAATGATTTCAAAGTATTTCAGAAGATTAAAAAAATATTTCAATTATTTTGGAGATTTTAATGATTTCAACTTATTTTAGAAGATTAAACAAACTTCACAAAGATTTCAAAAACCTAACCGAAATCAAAAGATTACACAGATTTTTCAATATTTCAATGATTTCGAAAAGATTACACAACGAAAATTTCAATAATGTCACAAAGATTGAACAAAGATTTAAAAAAAAATTTCAGAAACTTTCGCTAAGATTTCAAAGGTTTAAAAACATTTCAAATAATTTTAAAGATTTTCCAAAGATTTCACAACAAAATTTATATTATTTCAAAGGCTTCAACTATTTTCGAAATATTTCAATATCACAAAATAATTTTAAAGATTTCAGATTTACATTTTTTAATATTTCAAAAGATTTAAAAAGATTTCACGGATTTAAATGATTTTATAAAAATGTGTATAGTTCTAAAAGCAGCTGAAATACTTCGAAGACTTTAAAGATTTATTTCAACTTATTTTAGAATATTGTAAAGACTTCAATGATTTCAAAGTATTTCAAAAGATTAAACAAATATTTCAATTATTTTATAGATTTTAATGATTTCACCAAATATTATTCCAGATTTCTAAGATTCGAAAGGATTTACAATTTTATTTAAATATTTCAACTTATTTTAGAAGATTAAACAAATTTCACAAAGATTTCAAAAATTTAACAGAAATAAAAAGATTACACAAATTTTTTAATATTTCAAGCATTTCGAAAAGATTACACAACGAAAATTTCAATAATGTCACAAAGATTTTAAAGGTTTCAAAACATTTGAATAATTTTACATAGATTTAACAGCAAAATTGATAATATTTCAAAGGCTTCAACTACTTTCCAAAGATTTCAATATCACAAAATAATTAAAATTTTTTTTAAGATTTCAAAAGATTTAAAAAGATTTCACTGATTTCAAATACTTCAATGATTTTATACAAAATTTGAATGATTCTAAAAGCAGCTGAAATATTTCTAAGATTTGAAAGCATTATTTCAACTTATTTTAGAAGATTTAAAGATTTTAAAAAGATCAAAAGATTTCACAAATATTCAAAGATGTCAAAACTTCGAAAAGATTAAACAACGAAAATTTTAATGATTTCAGAACGATTTTAAATTATTTCAGAAGATTCAACAAAGATTTATTAAAATTTTCCAATCATTTTAAAAGATTTCAAATTATTTTAGAAGATTTTGCAAAGACTTCACAACGAACATTGGAAAAAATGTCACATATTTTAAAAGGGTTTTAATTATTTTATAAAGATTTTTAAGATTTTCAAAATAATATTTTTTTAAAATATTTAATATTAATTCAAGAATTTCACAAAATATTTTTAAATATTTCAAAGATTACAAAAGATTTAAAGATATTTCAGAAGAAGATTTAGCAAAGATTTCCAGGGTTTTTAAATATTTCAAATAATTTAAAAAAGATTTCACGAAGGTTCGTAGACGTGATTTCAAGAGTGATAAATCCCTCAGAATGATCCAATTTTTTTTTTATTTTCTCTAAAGAATCGTAATTTTTACCTTCACGATCTTCATCGTTGGTCACGATTCCTGCTTCCGAATCGCTAGAAGAAATACTGGAACTAGATACACGCGAACAGTCCATTGCATCCTCACCTCGAACTTTTTCCCTATTCTTCGATTTTGAAGCACGAGATGGTTTCGGAGAACGCATTTCGCAATCAGTTGATCGCTCTCTGCAGGATCTTTTCCTTTTTCCACACCTGAAAATTGAATTAAATTTATCGTGCTACAAAATATGCCCTGTTTTGTATTCGAAATACATAAAGATCAACTGAAATTAACATACCATATTGCTCCGTATCTGTTTTCGCAATCATTTCTAAACACTCGTTTCTTTTTACCAACTGAACTTGAAATAATTGTAACTGCTTGCGATGTTGACGGATTCGAATCAGAGTCAATAGCCATTCTCTTAAACTTCCTTTTGCGCCTGGTATTGGTTCTTGGCATGAAATTTTCATTTACAGAATCGCTCTCAAAGTTGCTGGCATTATTCAAATTAGAAAAGCGAGCGAATCGTTTTGTGTGATTTGTATCATCGCTGTCGGACTGATATTTAGAAGAGGAAGCATTTTTAGATATCCTTAAATCACAAACGGAAGATGAACTGTCGTCCGAATGTTTATTGGCACTTATCGAGGCTGGAAAGAAGACTTGTGTTAATTCTAATCTAGTGACAGATATCGATTCCTAAATGAAGTATTATTGCTTTTTCGAAATATTAAACTGAATATTGGAAATTTCAACTCATAAATATAAAGCCAAAAGAAAATTTCGTACTTCAAGTATGATAATACGAAAATGTTATATTCAGTTTCGAGATAGCAAAAAATTAAAAGGCTATAGAAATATTAAAGTTTACATACTTTTCATAAGATTGAAATCGCCCTTACACTTACGAATATTTCCCGTGGAACGAGCTCGCCTTCTAATCCCCCATCTACGTCTTACATTTGCACTGTTACTACTTTCCTCAAGTGCCAATGTTAAATCATGTACGAGAGCCTCCATTTTTACTCTTAAATCCACTGGCACTGTTTTTAGAACACGCTCCATTTGAAAGTAGATTTAGTCTGTGAAGAAAATTTAAAAAAATCTAATTGACAGGCTACTAAAAAGAGAGCACAATTTTTTATAATAACCGGGTTTGTAACAATTAATGAAACAATTCTTTCTTTAATTGGTAATTAATAAAATAAACCTACTGATCTGTTATATATCATCAAAATATTTTATATACTTTATATAGCTCTTGAAAAAAATAGAGAAATGATAAAAAAACATCACCAAGAAATTGCACCTAATTTTCTATGGTCTTGAACTTCACGTTGAAATTCAAAACTTCCATGAATATTTAATTATAAATTAGTTTCAATTATTAAAATTTCAAAAGATTATCCGATGAGACATATCTTTCCATGTACCTATAACTTCCCAATACAAAGAATATATCGATTCATCCTAGCATTATCAGGGTTGATAAAAAATCTCTATTTCAAAATTATACGACTTTCCCTGACCAATTTTTCACTTCACTGACTTTCGTATAGGCATACAAACAACCTTACACCTAGAGGAAAAATAATGTTGTTGCAAAACATATTTATCTAAATCTATTTTAAACAATTTCTGTATCAACAATCATGCAGGATTTTATAAGGGGTCATACAAAAATTACATAAAATACATAAAATTTCAACCAAATAGTTGAATTTTAAACTACAAAAAAAATCATTTTGTATCAAAAATTGAAAAATTAAATTTTCAGTTGAAATAGATAATTTTCAACAAAGAAAAAAAATTTCAAAAAATTAGTTCAACTAACCGAAAAAACGGTTACCATTCGATAAGGAAAACATAAATTCTTAACTAAAAGTGTAATAGTTATATTCAAACAAAAAACATTTTAATCTTCAATCATAAACAGTTGAATTAAACCAAAAACTACGAGATTCCAACAAATTAATTAATAATTAAAAATATTAATGAAATATTAATTTTTAAACGAAAAACAGGATTTTCTAATAATAAGGCTGAATTTTCAACCACAAATGATTTTTCAGTCAATAAAAAAATTTTTGCGAAAAAGTTAAGTTTTGAATCAGAAATGCGATTTTTTTATAGTTTAATTTTTAACTAACCAATATGAACTTTCTAAAAAATTAATTAAATTTTGAACCTAAAAATACGAATTTTGAACCAAATTAATTAAATTTCAACTAAAAAACATAAATTCGAAGCAAAAATGGAATAGTTTCATTGTCTGTTAAAAAAATAGTTTTTAATTTATAAAAACGAATTATCAATAAAATAGTTGAATTTCCAACCAAGCAAAATTAATTTTTGACCAAAAACATGAGAAAAGACAAGCTTTAAATTTTAGTTAAAAAAACAAAGTTTTAATTTGAAAAAATAACTATTTTTAACCGAAAGAAAACTCATTTTCAACAAAAGATTAATTTTCTACGAAAAAGACTAATTTTTTTTTAAAAGCCGAGAAGATTATTATTCTACCACATTTTCAGGAAAATACAGGAACTTACCCAATAGTTGAATTTTTGACTAAAGAAGATAAATTTGCAACCAAACGTGGAATAGTTAAATTTGAAGTATTTTTGTTTTAAATTTTTACAGTTAAAATGATTAATCGTCAAACCACAAAATGAATTTTTAACAAAGCAATTCCAACTTAATAATTGATACGTCAAAAAAAAAAAGATTGTAATTTTAAACCAGAAATAGTTGAATTCGACCAAGAAAGACGAATTTTCAATAAAATAGTTGTATCCTGAACTCAAACTGATTAATTGTCAATCAGTTATGAATTTTAACCCAAGAAGATGCAATTTAAATGGAAACAGATAAATTTTCAACAAAACAGTTTATTTTTTAATAAAAAGTCAGTTTTCAGTCATGAAAGTAAAAAATTTCAGAAATATTGTAAAATTAGCAAGCCGAAAAGATGCATTTTTTACAAAACAGTTGAATTTTGAACGGAAAAATATAAATTTTCAACAAAAGTATACATTTTCAACAAAAAAGTTAATTTTCAACTAATTAGTTGAATTTTCAGTCAAAATAAAGAATGAATTTCCAACAAAAATTTGATGTTTTAATAAAAATTATTTTTCAACCAATAAAGAAAAAAATGTCAACCATTTTGTAAAATTTGCAAGCCGAAAATATGCATTTTTACAAAACAGTTGAATTTTTAACGGAAAAATATGAATTTTCAACAAAAAAGTTAAATTTCAACTAATTAGTTTAATTTTTAGCCAAAATAAAAAATGAATTTTCAAGTCGAAAATATATTTTTTTAAACAATGAATAAAACTGATAAAAATGAAGGATGAATTCTCAACAAAATATGAAATATTGACATTTCAAACAAAAAGGATTTAAATTTTAAACAAAAACTACTTGAATTCATAAAAAAAGACGAATTTGTAACCAAAAAGAATGATATTTAAACAAAATGTTTGAATTTTCAAATAATAATAAAATTAACTTCTATTTCAGTTTGATCAGGTTTTCCCTGACCTGACGCACACTGCTGATTATTTTGAGTGTCGATTATAAAACAAGATGACTTGAATTCAAATAATAGGTTATAAATCATTCACTCTGACGTAAAATGGAGAACCGATTGATCGATACTAAACAAAGGCAATGAACCTAGTGCATATAAAAGTATAAAAGGAAAATCGAGAACGCTCTCATGACATCCCGGACTCCGACATTCTTCGGAAACAAAAACAAAAAATTAACACTGACCTTACGTGTAGAATTATTCACAGCCGACCATGACTCCAGAACATATGCTTTGTTGACATATAAACGAACAAGCGAATGATAAAAGTAGGCAATCAGCCGTGTCTCAACCTGCGATACTCCTTTGGGTTCTTAGATATAAATATTAAAACTGTTTTCTCTTTTTGGCGTGACACAATTACGCAGTAGTACGTACGCAAACACATGCCTATGTATTAAGGTAGTTCTGTCATTTCCGCGCTGCTTTTTAAATTCTAAAATTAGGAATTCCCATATCTTGCAAAAAAATCAAATAAACTACCCCATGGGAAATCGTGTTAAGGTGAATTAGGGTTAATTACTCATTTATTGGAGGATATGCACGTTCAGTACAGGTATATATATGTATTTATTAGTTAATTATAAATACAGAAGTTTCGTCCAAGGGGAAAATATGTGCAAATGTTCTGCGCATATTAGGTATTTCTTGTTGGGTGGGAGAAATGTAAGATGTCTGCACGCCGAGGGCCAAACAATAATACCAATAACATGGGACAAGACAAATTTTTAAATTTTATTTATGATATAATTAATCATTTTATTCATTTTGATTTTCCAATTAAAAAAACAAACTAATTTTTCACTGTAAGTGAATCTAAATATTATTGTTCAAAAACTATTAAATAATGAAATCGTTACAAAAAAAATCGATTTTATTATTTAATTAAATAGCTTTTAGAAAATAAAAATGAAATTCAAATACACTTACGGCACTCTTGGTAGGTAATCACTTTTTTCCAAGGAATTATAAAAATCAAGTTTCGTATTATATAATCTATGTAACTATATTATTGTATGGCCCTCGGCATGCAGACATCTTGCCAGCTAATGCCACAACGTGAAATATATTTCCCTCTTCTTTTGAAAATCAAAACTGACTGTCCTCTACTTTTTCCATTTATTATTTTTTAGCACAAGCGTAATTTTTAAAATACTTTTTATGTCCCTTGAAATCCTGAAATATTATTTTACTTTCGAAATTGCAGACTTCTATAAAATTGAACAAAATTAAAATATAATTTCCTTTTTTTTTTAATATAAAACTAAAATCTCGAACAATTTCAAATTACACGGATCACATTGCGTCCTATTTTTATCTAATACTTTTTTTCTAAAAATTCATAAGTAACCTAACGCCGAGAATTTTTACCCCTTTTTCATAATTTTAGAATTTGTCAATTTTGTCGATTTGAAGGGCATCGATAATAAAGAAATTAAATTCTCTACAAAAAATTAAAATTTGACATTTTAACCAAGAAATATTTTCCATCCAAAATGTTAAATTTCGAAGCAAAACGATATATTTTGTTAACAAATAAATAAACAAAAAAAAGTTGAATTTTTAACCCTGAAATATGAATTTCCAAGAAAAAATGAAATTTTATACTAAATAGTTGAATTGTCTACGAAAATAGTTAAATTTTTAACACAATAGTTATATTTTTAAACAGAGAGATTCATTTTCAACTGAAACGATTAATCCTCTGCCAAAAATAATGTAACTTTTCAAGCCAGTACTATAAATATAACAAAATTGTTGAATTAAAAAAAAATAAAATTTTCAACCATGTAAGATGAGCTCTCAACAAAAAATGTAATAGTTGATATTTTAACCAAAAATATTAAACTCTAGAACAAAAAACTTTGGATTTATACAAAAAATAGGAATTTAAAACAAAGTATTTGATTATTTAAATAATCAACCACTTTGTTGAAAATTTTCAACCAAAAAAGATTTTTTAGCCTAGGGAGAAAAAAATCAACAAAATTGTTAACTTTTTAACACAAATAAACAAATTTTTCAACAAAATATTTGATTTTTCAGTGAAGAAAGAAAAAAATGTTCACCAAATATCGTTAAATTTTCAAGCCAAAAACAAAATTTGGCACAAAACAGTCAAAATTTCATCAATAATGTACATTTTCTATCAAATAGTTGAATTCTCAATAAAATAATAAAATTGTCATAAATATTCAAAGAAAAAAGCAATAGTTTTGACAGCAAATTTAATATGAAATAAAAAATGTAGAACCTATCTAAAAAAGACGAATTTTGAATAAATCACTGATTTTTAGCAAAAAACAAGATGTGTCATTCAAGAAAGGAAAACATTTCATCAACATTTTTTAATTTTCAAACCAAAAAGATATTTTTTCAGCAAAATAGTTGATTTTGCAATAAAAATATATCTTTCAGTTAAGAAAGACAACAATTTCAACCAATAGTTTAATTTTCAAACAAAAAGGATGGCTTTTTAACAAAATAGTTGAATTTTCATCTTGATATTAAACTTTTAAATAAATAATTAAACTTCAAACTAAATAATGTAATTGTTAACCTGAAAACATTGATTCTTAACTAATGATGTAATAATATACATTTTAACCAAAAAGAATTAATTTTCAACCGAAAAGAGTGCGATTTTTTATTAGGTTTGCTATTAATTAATTTCGAAGCTAGCTACATATTAAAAATTGTAAACACAAAAATAAATATAAACACGATAAATCATGATATAAACATCATCGCTGAGTTCTACCCAATTTATTTTTTAACCAAATTAATAAATATATTAATATTCTTTAAAAAGCGCGCCAATCCTAGGGAATTTTATAACACTGTCTAGTAAGAACTTCCACATCCGGTTGAGCTTTTCTTTGTGTGCAACTGTGAAATCCGAAAGCAGTTGTGTTGTGGGGTTGTGCAGTGAGTGTTGTGTATCAACGGACAAATGAACGCAGCGGCATTACCGTATAACCAAAAAACGCAAGGTGATTGCTGTTCGAAAATTCCTGACGGTTAATAGTTTCGTGATACACGGGACTCAGTGAAAAGTGAGGCTAGAATCCGGGTGCACGTCTTCCCCAGGCCCATGGATAGTGTCGCTGTTAATGGCGGGAACGCCGAGGTGGCGTGCGAAGGTTTTAACCTAGAAACCGTCGAGCAACCGGAGAAACAATCCGAACAAAAATCGGAGGAACCGATGGAAGTAGTCGAAGAAAATGTACAGGAAGTTAATGGGGACGTGAAAGATATCTCATCTCCAGGGAAAAGAAATTTGCGGAAGACCAAGGCCAACTCGACGAGCACCGTCGAGAGTGACGCAAAGCCCAAGATGAAGGGACGTAAACGGAAACTCTCAGAACCTGACATCAACTCCGAGGATTCTGTGGATTTCAGTGGTTTTGACAAACACTGCTTCAATAACTCCCAGACCGGAAACTTGGTTCTTCAAAAACTCATTGGTAATTTTCGGATTATTCTTTCGGAAATTATGCATGCTAGACGAAGATTCCCTTCACGATATGGTTCGCATTCATGCATAATGATTGCAGCAAAATGAGAAACAAAATGTTGATTTGCATCTGATTTTCTGAATTTGTACTCTTGATAGAGTTTTTAAAAATATTATTTTGGCTTCTTTAACAAATGAGTTCTCCATTCTTTTTTCTGCTGTTCTTGATTCATAATTACCACGTTTTATAGTTGGTTATAGAAGGCATTTTATTTCAGACTTATTTCATATTTGTAAATCTAAATAGTATGCACTTTATTGTTGAGCTTCTTTGTCAGAAATTCCAGAAAATCAAATTTTTTCAAAGGCCGAACATAACCTGAAAATTGTTCAAAACACTTTCCCAGTTTGCTCCATTTTTGTGGCCTCTGGAGCGGGAATTTTTTGTAACTAGAAAATGACAGTAAATTTAGCCGTTGACCTTGAATTTGATACATTTTTAGAAAAAAGTGTTTATTCTCTTGATATATCACAAATTTCGTATCGCGTGATATAGTGCATTCTGAAATAAGTTTGATTTCTTTTTTTAAATATTAAGTTGAATGTTTAGCTTTTCAATAAAAAAATCAGTCAATTTACAGTGCATAGTTTAAAAATCTTTTACTTAGAAATGTTTGATTTTATATAATTATTTTTAGGCGTTCATTTTCAAATTAAAGAATTTTGAAATGCAGTTTTCAAGACTTAAACAATTACGAATTAAAAGCGTATTAAGTTGAATTTTTGTAATAAAAAAATGTTTTAAGTTGAACAGCTGGAAATATAAACGAATTTAGGATTATTAAACTTGAGTTCGAGTGTTAAAAATTAAACAATAATAAATGATTTTACAGGAAGATTCTAGACCTGTTCAAAATAAAAAAAATAACTTTAAATTATTAGATTCGTAATTAAACACTTATGTAATCTCAAATCCTAATAAAATATTATTTCAATCTAAAATATTGAAATATTGCAGTGGAATTGTTGAATTTTGATGTATAAATAACAGTTGAACAATTATTATTTTGAAACAACTTAATACTAAAATAATTCAACTGAATAAGGTTTATTCATGAAAAAAAATGAATTCCACAATTCTGTTTTAAAAGTTATAAAAGGAACTTTGGTCTTAATTTTTTATGAATTGGGAGAGGAACTTTTTTATTTTTTTACGTCTTTATCGTGTTGAAGGCGGACAACTTTGGTATTTTAAATTTTTTATTGAGTTTGAAACTGGACATTTTTAGTTTATTTTGAATTGACGGAGAGACGTTTTCTATTTTTAAGATTTTTATCCAGTTGTGCAGAAAGAAGTTTCGGAAGAGGAATTTTGTTTTATTTTTAGGTTTTTCTGAATTGGAAGGGGGACATTTTTTCGTTTTACAGATTTTTGTCAAGTTGAAAGAGAGGAAATCGGTTTTTTTCTGAATTGGAAGATGAATTTGTTCTTTTTTACATTTTTATTGAGTTGAAGCCGGACAAAGTTTGTATTTTATACCTTTTTATTCAGATTGAAACGATGATTTCTAAATTTTTGTTGAATTGGCACAGGGAAATTTTTTTGTTTTTAAGATTTTTATGAAGCTGGAAAGAAGGTAATTTTGGTTTTCAATATTTAATTAATTGTATGAAGAAGAATTTGTTAGTTTTGTTGATTTGGTAGGGAACAAATATTAGTTATAATTTTTATAGTGTTGGAGGGGTCGAAATATTGGGTATTTTTTCTAAATTCGGAAGAGGGACTTTCTTTCGTTTCATAGATTTTTTTATCGAGCTGGAAGGGAGGACGTTTTGGTTTTCATTTTTTATGAATTGGAAGAGGAACTTTTTTCTTTTCTACATTTTTATTGAGTTAAAGGCGGATAAATTTAGCATTTTTATCATTTTTATTGAGCCTGAAATGAGGAATTTTTGGCTTTAATTTTTGTTGAATCGGCGAAGGGCCATTTTACATTGTGAATATTTTTATCGGATTGGTCACGATGAAATTTTCGGCGATTAGTTTTAATTTAGAGCATTGAAAATCCTGGTATCCCTTAGGTGCAAAAAAGTTTCACAGACATTCTCGAAAAAAATATTTCTATTTACTAATTTTGATGTTAATTTTCTTGTCTACATGGTCTATAATCAATTTTTTGAATATTGATTTAAAATTGTGAAAAAATACTCTAGCAAAATTAACAATTTTAAATCAATATTGAAAAATATTGATTATAGATCTTGTAGACAAAAAAATTAACATCAACAATATTAATTCATTAAGCTAGTTAAAAACCTTAACGTAAAGAATAAATATTTCTTTTTTGTTCGTAGAATTGATAACCTTTTTTTTTAATAGATATATTAGATACCATTTCATTTGTATTTTACAGAATTTGTCTTTAAAAACTGAAGAAAATGTCTAAAATTCTATTTTTTTTCTTTTTGCAGCTGAAGCAGAATTGTCTGTCGCTCCTAAACCAAAACGCGGAAGACCTTCTCGAAAGAGTTTTCTAAGTGAAGAAGATTCCGCCGCAGAGAGCATTAAACCTCTCAAAGAATCCGAATCAGATTCCACCGAAAAAGCAAATAATATAGAATCCGAAGGGACTCGTCTGAAATCCGTCGAAGTGGTTACCAAATCGTCAGATTCATCTGTGAATAGCAGTACACCGATATTAAAATTGAGAGGAACTCGATTATCCCGCGGAGTTAGTCCTCCAAGCACGGGAAAGCACAAAGTCGATCTGACGAATCCCGCTTTTCAAGAACCGTTCAAACATGGCTGGAAGCGCGAATTAGTTTTCAGGGGGACCGGTTTTGATGCTAATATGAAAAAAATGTCTGATATTTATTATATCACACCAAAGGGGAAAAAAGTAAGAAGCTTCCGAGAAGTCTCCACGAGCTGTAAGTAGAGCCTTGTTTTTTATTGCATTGTTAAAAATTCAGGATGGTCGTAGGTCAGAAAAAAACGTGGCAATTGGGGAAACGGCAGATAATTTTATTGTTCAGGAAAGGTGAAGGATTTTGCAAAAGTCAGAAAATTTTTATAAGAGTCAGAAGAGAAAAAAGGAGGTCGGAAAAAAAGAAAAATTAGTCAGGGGAATGTTAGGGAATTTTTAAAATAACAGTGGAAACTATGAGTATTTTACAAATGTCACAAAAGCTTACATTTTTGACTTTTTTTATTTCCTCAGCTGTTACAATTGTTAATTAAAACAGTGACGTTAATTAAAAGTGGGAATTATATTATGCCAAATCTTTTTTTGCATTGCTATAAGTGAAAAAAATGCCAACTGGAAAATTACCGGGAATTTTATGGTACCGGGGAAAACCAGGAAATGACAGTGAATTTATTTTTTGACATTTTAACCGATTTAAACAATTTCCTAAATTGTGATTTTTATAAATTATTATATCATTTAGTTTAGAATGTTTAATTCGAAAATATTTAACTTTAAAATTTTTTAATTTTTAAGCATATTTTTAGTTTTTAAGGAAACATTTTAATTTAAAGAATTTCAAAATGCAGTTTTGAAGGTTAAACAAATTAAAAGTAAGAAGTTTTTAAAATCGAAGATTTTTTATAAAAAACAGGGTGGCCGCCGGACCGGGAATTTTACGAATTTTCAGAAGGAAAGTCTGTCTAAGTTCGATTTTAACAGTTTTTGAAGTAATTAAAGTTCATGATTTATCAATAATATATTTTTAATTCAGAGTTTCAGGTATTCCTTTATATTATTTTTATATTCAATTTAATAAATAAATTTATTAATATATTATTTTATAAATTAATTATTAATTTTATTAAATTAAAAATATTGTAAGTCTAAATTATTTAACTTTTATCCTATTTAATTTGAAATTTCTTAATGTAGAAAAAGAATAAGTATTTAATATTTAGCATTATTTCACTATTCATTTAAGGGGAGTAAATTGAAACCAAATATTTAAAAGAAAACAGTTTTAGCGTTACAAGTTTAATCGTTCTATTTAAAAAGTGTTTAATTTATAAGTGAGATTGTTAAATTTTGACGCACAAATAACAATTGAACACTTATTACTTGTAGAAAAAATTTGAGTAATTTTAAGAGATATTTAGAAGTTTTTAAAAGATTTAAAATTAATGAAAAACTTGACATTATTTCAAGTAATTTAAACGAAGTGTGTTAACATTTTTTTAGAACTTCTAAATATATTTTAAAATTAATCGAAATTTTCCTGCAATTTTTGAAAATCACGCAAATTAAATAAAATCTTTAAAATCTTCCATGTTCTTCTTTGATCATTTTTTAAATCTCTTAAAATCTTCTTAAACATTCTGTTACAATAATTTTTCAAAGTGAAAATTCATTTTTAACTTTCCTAAGAATCTTAAGAAATTTTTTATTCTTTTGTAGTCTTTCACAATGCTTAAAACAATTCTAAATTTTTTGTTTGAAATCTGCAAAAATATAAATTTTATTTTAAATTCGGCTGTAAGTATTTCAAATTATTTCAAGTTTTAAGTTTCATTCGAATCTTTTTAAAACTGCTAAATATCTCTTAATATTACTTCAATATTTTTACAAATAATAAGTGTTCTATTGTTATTTACAAATTCAAATGTTTTTTTTATTTGCAGGATTTTCTAAAAGTTATGGAAAAAATTCAATTCATTTTGAAATATATTTAAAAGGTCCGAAAAAAATTCAAAACTGATTTTGAATTTGGAAAAATTTAAAACCACTTCTAGATTTCTGAAGATTTTGAAATAAAATTTTAAAGCTTTTGAAGGATGTCTAGACTATTTTAAATTAAAATAATTTAACTTCTAATTCAAGAAGTGTTAAGTTAAAAAAATGATTTTTCAATTTTTAATGTGTCTAGCTTAAAATTACTTAAAATAATATAATTTAGAAATTTTTTAAAGTTCATTGGTTGATTCTTTAATTTAGACTATTGAAAATGTTAACGTGGATTTATATTTTTGGAGCTTATCTGAGCTTTTGAACTCTATAATTTATAAAAGTTCTAAATGTTTGCGAACCGGGAAATGACCGGGAATTTTTTTCTTCGATTAAAACGGCCTCCCTGTAATATGTTCCTCATCATGCTCCCGTGCTGAAGTAGCTCGAAGTTGAGGCCATAAAATCATGATTACAAAATATTATCCAGTTCTGAGGAAGGAAATGTGGAAATTTACAAGCTAAAAGTGACAAGGACCTAAAATTGGAACAGGCTTGCTTGCAAATCACGATAAGAAGTGCAATTTTCAGTTAACACAAAAAATAAAATCTTGCTACTGAGATATTTAGTTGTTAAATCAGTAGAAAATGAGGTTTATTAGGAAAAGTTAACCAATTCCGAGTAAATCATGCAATAATTCTGAAGTTCAAATTTTATGGCTTTTGAAAATCATCTTTAGCTGACGACTAAATAACTATTTTTTAATGTAAAAAAATAATAAAAACTTCCTGCCGAGATATTGGGCGGCTGAATAAGAATAAATAAGTTTTCATCCAAAAAAATTATTCTATTCGGGGAAAATAAAGATTAACTGTGACAGTATCGCACTGTGACAGACAATTTGTCGTTGAAAATTCTATAAAAAGAAGAAAGTTCTGTGTTTCGTGATAAATAAACAATAATAATTTTACGAAATAACGTTTCTGATCACTTGGCAACAATTTAAGTAAAGAAATCCTATACAAATGACTTTTTGTAGAAAATGAGGATTTAACATTTTATTTTAAAATGTTAAATCCTCTTTTTTTTTTATTTTAAAATGTTAAATCCTATTTTTAAATGTTAAATAATTTTAAAATTCTGAAATTTGATCTTTTATAGTTAGAAATGGAAATATTTGTTTGAAAATTCATGTATTTTGTTGCAAATTCATCTTCTTAGTCGAAAATCAAACTTCGGTTATAAAATGCATCTCTTTTGTTGAGAGTTTATTTTTTTTTGTAAAAATGTAACTATTATATTTTTTTTTTGAGAATTCATCTTTTAAGTGGAAAATTAAACTACTTGGTTACAAATTCAACTACGCTGCTCAAAATTTAACTACTTTTTTGAAAACATTCGGTTTTTTAGCTTGATAATAAATTCAACGGATTTTGGTTGACGGTCATTCTTTCTTTTTTTTTTTTTTTAAATTTCGTCTATTTACTTGAAAATTCAACTATTTTGGTAAGAATTTAATTACTTTGTTAAAAATTAAAATATTTTGATAAATTTTTTTTTTACAAAAATTAAACTTTTTTGTTGAACATTTATATATTTGGATAATAAATTCGCCCAATTGGATTTAAATATTGATCTTTTTTGTTGAAAATTCAGCTGTTTTTGGCTGAATATTAGTCTCAGCTGTTATTTAGAGCTGTTAGAGAAAGTATTCGATGTTAATAATGTTACAAGATTTAAATTCTGGCATTTGAATATTAATGACCAAGGAAAAGTCAGGGAATTTTGAAAATTAAGTTTCTCGGCCACCCTGAAAATTTCATCTTCAAAATACCATCAACTCTGCTTACTTAAATAAAAAATTGATTTTATAGTGACTGCAAAAGAAAATCTGACTTTGGAGAACTTTACCTTTCATAAAGAAGCACTTGGTTTGAATGATCCCGAAAAGGAAATAATTCGAGAAGCCAGAAAAGGAAAGGTATGATTTCGAATTCTTCTTTTTATTCGCTTTAATATAATTCAAATGGCCAGTTATTCAGAAATGATCATGTATTTTATCTAGGACGCAACTCCAATAACAAAGACCCCGAATAAAAAAGTAGGGGCTCCTGCAAAGAAAAGTACAACACCGAAAAAAGCTGAAGATCCTCCGGAATCAACTCCGTTAGTTAAATCTCCTCCTCCTCTTACAAAGGCTGTCGCGAAAGCTGCTAAGACACCCGCGACCCTAAAAGTTAAAGCTGCTAAGAAGACTCCTCTAAAAAGTATGATTTCATGTTTTATTTAATATTTAATAAGTTGACTAATTCCAAAAGACTTTTTATTGTTGTAAATCTACAATTAAAAACTGTTTTTAGAAGAGACAAAGCAGCAAAAGCAATTAGAACGGCAACCAAGTCCTGCACTCGCGGCTTCCGAAGTTAAGGAAAATGAGATGCTTCCACCTCAAAAGAATTCTCCAGCAACAAGGAGGAGTCAACAGGCAGCGGAGAAAACCCTTTCACCGAAGGCAAAGCGGGCATTGAAGTGAGTTTTCTTTTCTTTTTAATTATAAATTTTTCTGGATATCTTGGATGCTTGACATAGAAGAGTGAGGATTCAGATTCTCTATTGCTTTTTAAATTTGAGAAATCTCAAGACACTAGTTTCAAGTATGTAATCTCTTGCGTTCCAGTTAGAATATGATTAAAAAAAAAAATATACTCCATCTTGTAGCGAGGCGTACATCAGTATATTTTATAAACACTTTCATTACTGATACTTAAATTTGTATTCCTCAATTTTTAGTCAAGTCCATATGAAACAAAATCTTACAGAAATTAACTCTTTCAAAATGGGCTGTAGATGTCTACCTGTCCAGAAAAATTCGGGGAATTTTGTTCGCTAGTAATGACCGGGAAATTGATTCAGTGAATAGGATTTTTCATTCGATTGTACTAAAATGAATGTTAAAAGTGTTTTTTTTTTTATTTCGCGGACAGGGTGTCTATCCTACCTGGAAAATCTGGATTTGTAAGGCAATTTTCTCTTTAAGTCGGCATTTTTCGCGAGCGTTATTAATTTTTTTTAAAATTAAAATAATAAATTGATTAACAATGATTATTCAATTGTAAAAATAACTATATATTAACGTATAAAACTGTTTTGATGAAAATTCGTTTTTTTGTTTGTTTGAAATCAATTTTTTTAACTGAAAATTTGGCTTCTGTTTTTGGTTAAAAATTGATTGGTTTTAGTTGAAAGTTCATGTATTTTGTTGAAAATTCGTTCTTTTGGTTGAAATTTTTTTTTCTGAATTCATATTTTTTGAATGAATATTTAATTGGTTGAGAGTTTCTTTGGCTGAAAATTAATTTTATCACTGAAAAGTTAACTATTCTTGAACCTTAGCTTTAACTGTAGTTGATTTTTTTAATGCAAATATTACCATTTAATATTTGGTTGCAAAATTATCTTTTTTGGTTGAAAATGTTGAATTTTTGGTAGAAATTAATCTTCTGGTTTGAAAATAAATCTTTGCGTCGGAAATTTGATGATTCTAATTAAAGACTCATCGTCGTGGTTAAAAATTCATGTTTTTGTATTCAAATTCAACTATTTCAGTTGAATATTCATAATATTAGTTGTAAAATGAATTATAACTGTAAATTTAACTATTCAATTGTTGTTTGACAATTTATCTTTTTAATTTAAAATTCGTGTATTTTCTATGAAATTCGTCTTCTTTGATAAAAATGAATCTTCTATTTCATTTTTGGTTAAAAATATGTCTTTTTGTATTTGAGAATGCAAATATTTCGCTGAAAATTCATGTTTTTTGCTGAAAAATCGTCTTTGTTGTAGAAAATTCATCTTTTTGGTTGAAAATAAGACTGCTTAGTTTAAAATTGAACTCCTACCTCAAAAGTTAACCTTTTTGTTTAAAATTCATCTATTCCAGATGAAGATTCATCATTCTAGTTGAAAATTCATTTTTTCAGTTGGAAATAAAACTAGTTGGTTCAAAGTTACATTCACTTGGTTTAAAAAATGAATCTGTTTTTTTTTTTGTGAAAAAATAATTTTTTGTAACTATTCTATTTCAGATTGAAAACTGATATTTATTAGTTGAAAATTCATCTATTTATTTGAAAATTGATCTTTTCAGTTAAAGATTCAACTGTTTGATAGAGAATTTGATTTTTTGTTTGTTTGAAAGAGAGAGAGAGAAATCGTCTTTTTGGTAGAAAATTAATCTTTTTGGTTGAAAATTCATCTATTTTTTTGAAAATCCAAATTTATAGTTAAGAATTTACGAATTTGAAGCGGTTTAAACAGAATTTAATACAGCAACATATTATATTACCTAAATATTCACTGCATTTTTAATATAAGTAGATGAAATAAAAACTTGCTTGAATTATCATTCAAATTGATGGACTTTAGAGACAAATTCAAGAAATTATTAATGATGTTTTAGTATTTAATTAGTTAAATAATCTTTCAGGCTACAATATTTAAGAATATCTTGTAATATTAAATTCCTAGAAACTAAAAAAAAATTATATATAAACTCAAGAAAAAATATATCTGGAAACAACTTGAGATACCTGAAAAAAACATGGAATTATCAGATAATTTTTTTTTAGAATTTGAGTAGACACCCTGTCACCCTGTTGATTAGTCACAAAACGAGCAATGAAAATGACGTTTTAAATTTTATATTGCAATTTTTAAAAATATTTTGAAATCTATAAATCTTTGAAATCAAAGAGTGAAAATTTTAAGTTTTGAAATGAAAATATAAAGACTGTAATTATGATTTTCAACAGAGGATTTTGGAAGAGATATTTTTAATTCAGAATTTGAGAAGCGAATTTTCTAAAAGAATTATTATAGCTCTGATTTGAACAGGGAATTTTTGAAGAGTTATATCTGGATTAAAAAAAATAACTGTAGTGAAGTATAATTCTGGCTAGGAACAGATTCTTAGAGAAAATTTTTATTTTGAGCCGACGCAGGAAATGTCCCGAAAGAATTTTAATTCAGATTTGGAAAAGGAAATTTTCAACATTATTTATAATTCTGACTTGGTACAGTGAATTTTCCAAAACAATTACAATTTTGAGCTAGGCCAGTGAAATCCCCGGGATTTTTGTTTATATTTGGGAATTTTTTCTACGTTCTCTTCCTTTTATTGTTTATACGAAAATTATTGCAAAATAGTGCAGATTTCAATGTTTTTTATAACTCAAAATAAAATCCTAATTTAATAAACAGATTTTCAAAAATCGCTAATGAAAATATATGCAGAGTCCGTCTAAGTATTTAAAAATTTGGGAAAAATTACTTATATGATTTTGACTTCAGCGTTTCAAAAATTTATTTCACTTTGTAGTATGATAAATCGATATATTTAGCTATTTCTTATTTTTAATTTGTAGTTTGAAATAGGTACTTTACAAGACATTTTATGTACTTTTTTTATTTATAATTTCTAAGTGAAGTCGTCCAGACTTCGTCGTCTAAAATTGTTGAGATATATTTATAAAAAAATTCATGAAGGAAAATGTGGAAAATGCTTGGGATTTAAAAAGGTAAACTATTTTCAATCGCCGATATAATTAAATAAATTTGATAGAAATCTCCTGATTACTTATTTCATATATTTTGCAAAAATATTTATTCCAAGAGAAAAAATATTTTAAAAATATTCAAGTTTCGTTTAAACTTTAAACAAGTAAAAGTAAAACAAGTTAAAAAAAGGCAAAAAGTAAAATTTTAGCGAGTTTATAGAAATGTAATTTGAAAATGATCTCAAGAACATTGAAATTTGCACTACTTTTTTTCAATATCTTCTTAAAAATTCACAAAATATCTTCATTCCGACTGAGGATAAGTTTAACACGTTCAAGTAAATAATAGTTATTTTTTTCCCCGAAGTAAATTTTGTCGGGAAAACTCCGGGAATTTCAAAAAGCCTGGAAAATTGGCCGGTGAATAGCCGGGGAATTAAAAATCATCCTTTGGGTAGACACTCTGCTCTTGCAATGATCACAACTGACATTTATTACAACACGACTTGCAATGAATTCTCAAATTTAAAAGGATTAGTTAAATGAAAAGTAAAATTAGATTGATTAGGATGCTTTCCAGGCCCGAATCCTTTTGTTTTCTCGTCCTAGTTTCCTTCTTCGCCCCACATTTCTTTGGCTTCTTTTCGTATGGCTCTATTTGATACTACCTTAGTCCCTTTTCCCTATCAACGCACGTCTTGCAGGGCCAAAGTTCTGGAACCATGTAGCATCCGATGTTCAACCAGCATGGGCCAGATTCCGAGTTTACAGTGTTGCGTCTGCCTTTGTCTTTATCACCCTGAATGCGTCAACAGCGTGGATCATGCAGGCAGTGATGATTATGTCTGCGAGGTACGAATATCATTTGTAAAGTTCTCGATATACCTAGACAAGTGGCTCTTTTAACCTTAAATTTCGCATGAATTAATTGGGGAAATTTTCCCTAGAATTTAGTTTTAAGGAACTTGTTTCCACTTTTTCGGGTATCATTTTTTCGACTGGATTTCCAGGGTGGCCCGCTGGACTGTGAAATTACCGGGAATTTTATGAGACTGGGAAATGCCAGTAAATTTTTTTTTTTACTGGGTATTTCCCAAATGTTTAGAACAAAATCTGTCCGACTTTGATACTAATAGTTTTTTAAACAATTAGTTGAATTTTTATCTGTTTAAATTATTATATCATTTCAGTTTAGAATGCTTAATTAGAAAATCTTTCACTTTTAAAATTGTCCATTTTAGGCTTTAATTTTTGAACGTACTCTTTAATTGGAATATTTTTTAAATGCAGTTTTAAAGACTTAAACTATTAAAAATCAGAAGTGTTTGAAATGGATTTTCGATAAAAAAAAACCTTTTTAGTTGATCAATTGTGCATATAAATTAATTCATGAGTTTTAAAATTGAACTCTACTTTAAAATTTAAAAAGTAAATTATACTAATGGATTTTACAAAACGGTTCGTTATAAGTTTACAATTTTAGAATTTGCAAATTTTAACGTTAAAAATTAAATTTTTTCAATTGGAAAGTCTTACTGTTTAAACAAATGTAAACTCCCGATTGAAACTTTATAAAAATTTTCAATTTTAAAACAACTTTAAAATAATATATTCGTAATTAAAGGTTTTTATTAAATTTTAAATCTTATTATTCAGTCTAAAAAACTCCATTTTAAACCATATTTTCACTTCAACCATCAGCTTAAATTTACTTCTCTGAGTGCTGAGGGAAAAACAATGGACCAAATGCATGGAATTCGATCCATTTTTACCTTATTTTGTTCATACATTTGTAAAAACTAATATTTTCTATATAAGTGTATTTAAAAAATAATTTTTATTTTTTAAGAACTATATAATGAAATAATAAAATTGTAATAATTATTATTTATTACGAAGATATTAGAAAAATAAAGTTTTGTCCCAAGCAGTTGGTTCATTGTTTTCCTCTCAGCATTCAACGAAGTGAAGTTAGCTGGTGGTTCAAGTGAAAATACCTAATTTGAAAATTTTCAAGTGAGAAAAATCACTTAATCTTTAGAAATATCTGACTGTTTATTTAAAATCAGTATTTATGCGTTAAATATTCAAAACTTAACTTTGAACGTTACAGTTTTAATTGCTAATAATTTAAATAAAGTTTTGACATGTACTGGCAAAATTCGGCTATTCGTACCAAAATTTCGGTGAAAATAGCCCATGGTCTAATTTAAAACAAAATATAGATTTCGGCAGATTTTGAACTAAAAATGTTGAAGTTTTTTCATAATTTTAAAATGCTTCAGAAGAATAAAGAATATTACCTTAGAAAATAATTTTTTATTATGAAAAATTAATTTTAAGAGAATATTTAAAAAGATTTAGAAAGAGTAAAAAAATTATCAAAAATTAATGTGGAAGATTTGTAGCCAATTTTCTTATTTGGTAGGATTTTAAATAAATTTGTAGGAAAAATATTAGAAAAAATTCGAATCATTTAAAAAGATGTTCAGAAGTTCTGAAAAAATTCTTGAAATAATTTAAAATTTGGAAAAAAATGTAAACCGTGTAGATGTTTTAAGTTTTTGGAATAATATTTTGAAGCATTTTAAGAATGTTTAAACTGTTTAAAATGAAAATAATTTAACTTTTAATTTAAGAATGAAATTTTATGTATCTAAATTATTAAACCTCTAAATCAAACATTTCTAAATTAGAAATATTATAAAATCTCTAATTTTCAAAGTTTTAAATCGAAAAATTTTTAGCTTTAGAGCTAGATTTTTTAAATTTCATTGACCATTAAAAATGATTGCGAACCGGGCCATGACCGGGAATTTTTTTTCTTTGACTAAAGCGGCCACCCTGATTTCACTTTAATACAATTTTGTACAATAGGACGTATCGAAACAAATAAAGTTCATCATTCGTAGTTCAAATTTGGATAACAAATTTATTTTGGGATTCAATTAAAGTGTTATGTAAAAAATGTTTTTTTTTTGTCATCGCATAGTAGATTTAGTTCAAAACTACAAAGAGCGAAACATTTTATTTGAAGGCCAACTAATTCTACTATATGAATTTATACATGTATAGCAATAGTGCCATTGCAATATTTTTCACCCTGCCTGAACTAACTTTAAATTTTTTTAAATAATTAAAAATCTACAGTTTCGCTATTTTTTTAGAGATATATATCAATTTTTCTCGACTATTAGGCCATGAAATTGATTATATATGTTATCAGAAATGTATTTTAAATATATTTCAAAAATAATATACGAGGAAAGTTAATATTTAAATAATTTTTATTGATTTTGAATTAAAAGAAATTATTTAAAAGTAAAATGTTTTCTATTATATCTAAATTTGCGAGTGTGTAGTGAGAAACCCATTAATTAAAAAAAAATTGTATTAAATTTCAAGGACGCTTAAGCAAAAAAATTTTTTTTAAATGAATTTTTCATACCAATTTTTGTATTCTGAAAAACATTTTTACTTATTAAAACGCTCAAAATTCATTTTATCGTGAAATAAAAAATAGTATGTCATTTATAGATGTTTTTTTATAATTAAAAGTCAATACAAATTATTTTAAAAAAGTTAATATTGATTAATAATGAAATATTTGTAGTAAATTTTTAGACGAAGCACTTTAGTTTTTCGACACGCTCTATTGTATGATAAATTATTAGCGGAATTGTTTATCCAAAAAGCTAGCCGATTTATAAATAAACCAAGAAATTGCAGCACTGTGCCGTTAAACCAAGTCTGAATGAGAGTCTAATGCTAATGGTTTTTTTTTATTATGGTTGTCGATATTTGGATTTAATTGATTAAAAATTCAAAACTTGTCGAGAAGTATTTTATGTGCAACCATAATAAATTATTATGTTTTTTCAAGAAAAACGATTGCAATTCAAATTAAAAAGGGCCTGATCGATAAATATATGCGCCGAAACGAGAAATCGGGAATTTGGGAAGACTGGAAAATTGCAGTAAGTTTATTTTCCGACCGGGAATTTTACCAATTTTTATAAGGAAAATCTATTCAATCACTTGAAATACCACAAATTCCATATAAAATGATATAAAGTAATTTAAAATGTGTTCGATTTCAACTTGTTTTAAAGCTAAGTTCAATTGTTAACTTTTCCAAGTATGAAATCATTCAGTTTGCACAGTGTAATTCTAAAATCTTTCACTTTAAATATTTTTTATTCTAGGTCTTTGTTTTTAAGCGTACCTTTTCAATGTTTAGAATTTAAAAAGACAGTTTTGAAGACTTGAATAATTAAAAATAAGAAGCGTTTGAAATTGAAAATTATTGATCAGAAATTTTTTTAGTTGATTAACTTTAAATACAAATTAATTCATGATTTTTAAAACTTAACCTATTTCCGTTCGAAAGCCTTAGTCGTTGAACAAATGTAAGTATCCGATTGAAATTTTATAAACTATTTTTCATTTGAAAATAACTTAAAAGTAATAGATACTGTTCATTTAAAATTACAAATTCTAATCAAATATTCAAAACCACAATTTGAAACTTCCATTTCAAACATTTTTAATTGATGAGTAAAAGTGTTGAATTTCGATGTATAAATAACAGTTAAACATTTATTAATTGGAAGCGACATAAATTGTAATAATTCAACTTATAATTTCAACATTTTTCATTTTATAAAAAACCTTTGAATCGTTCAATTTTTTATGTTTCTAACCATAACTTGCCTCAAATGATATAATTTTAAGCATTTACAAATTTATTAATATATTTTTCAACTTGGAATTTTTAAAAATGATTCGTAAATTTATATTTTATACCCAAAAATATCTGAATTGTTCAATTTATAAAAGTTCAAAAACAGTTATTTTGCAGTTGAATGCCATTTAATTAAATATGATTCAATTGAAAAGTGTTAAAAGCTCTTATTTTTTACGTGTAAATTATTGAGTGTTTGAATAAAAAAATTGTTCACTTGAATTTTTGAAGGTGAATTTTCGAGAATTCCATTTTGGGTGCATTAATTTGAATTTGAGGTTCGATTACTTCAAATGAACAAATTCTGAGCTTTAAAAGTTCGATTTTTTTCCTCCATTAAAACGGCCTCCCTGATCAGGCAACATTTACAATCTTTAGGGAATTGTTTATTTACCATATCTTCTTACAAAAATGTTTGCATTTCATATTGTTTAAGTACTAAATTCGACTTTTTTAAAGAGGCAACTCAAGGATTATTTTAATTTTCGTCTTGAAATGTTTATGGAGTGGCAGGCAACAATAAGAAAAAAATCCCATTAACATTTAACTTTCATTTAGACTTAGTTCAGCCGCAACGTGGAAAATTATGTGGATTTTACAGAAAAGTTTAATAAGTAAATGAATTTACAAACGTATGGATGGTATGAATTATTCATGAGATTCTTTAAACTGAAACTTTTATAAAGATAAAATGAAAAATTCTCGATTTCTTTAGGGGTAATAAAAATTATATCGAACTTTGGTCAAAAACGTCTCCAGTAAAGTAGGTTTCTTTTTGTAGAATTGTCGGCAAGACACGGAAGAAACAGTTTCTCAACTTCAACCACTGAATTCGTCTCTCACGCCTCCACCATTAATACCAATTAGCATGTTAAACACATCCAACGCAAAATCCAAGCTTCAGGGAAACTTAGCGCCTCCGAAACTGCAAAGAATACCAAAGGCCGATGGTTCAGAGCCACATTTGCGAATTGCTTCCAAACATTCAAAAGCAGTTTCCGTTCTGACTTCATCTGCGCAGTCTGATAAAAAAGAAGCAAAAAGATTCGCTCAAACTGAAAATGACTTTCTGCACAGCTATGATGGCATAGTTCCAAAACCTGCGCAAAACATTGCCACAATGGCAGGAAAAAGGTACATTATTGTACCAAAAAATAACACGATGTCTGTGCAACCTGCGATCACATTAAAACCTGACAAGATCGGAGACAAACCTCCTACTTTACAAAAAAATTCTGCAACTGATAATTCTAATGTAACTGAAAATCAAAGTTCGCAAGTGGCGGCGACGGAAGAGCCAATTGAGAAGGTCGCTAGTAAAAAAGATAATGAAGTCTTAGCAGATAAGCCAGAGGCTAATCATAAAGATGAGAATAATGATCAGAAAGTCAAAGATAATTCAAAAGATGTTTCTAAAGATGATTCGAAAGATGCTTCCAAAGATACTTCGAAATCAGAAGAAACTCCTGCCGAACCTCCGAAAGATAATTTAATTACAATGGATGTTGACTCTAATGAATTGTCTGATCATGTAATACAAGAGTTGGAAGATATTAGATTTCCTGAGGTTGAACCTCCAGCGAAGAAAAAATTGAAAAAATTAGAGGCGAAGAATCGAAGATCGTCACAAAATAAATACTTAGCAAATGGTACCACGCACAATAATGATAATTTTAAAGTGGAGAATTCTAATTCAGTGGATGATCGGACTTCGACTGCGATCCTCAATATTGCGCGAGCGGGCATCAAGTAAGCAATTTTCTTAAAGTCCTTTTGTTTTCAATTCTTCTTCTAGTAATTTTTTATTTCAAATTAACTCTCTTCTGAGGTTTTGGCAGTTGCTATGTACATATTGTATTTACACGATTTATGTGATTGACTGAATGCACGACGAAGGAATTTAGTCAAACACATTTTTTATATCTACAATGATTGCGATGATTTTCATTTTCTGTGGTGCCATTGTTTCTTCTACACAAGCCAAGGTACTTCGAAACTGTAGGAAATCAGGGCAAGCTTTCTCAAATTTGAATAAACAGATAAATATTTAGATATTTAAGGAAAAATTGTAAATGCAATATACGCTGGTGTTTTTTATATTTGAAAATATAAAAGTCAGCTGGAAAAATGAATTTGATTTTGACTTTTGACCGAAGCCCACTGCCTTAGCTTCGAAATATTGCCAAAAAGTTCCAATGACGAAACGATTGATTCTCAATGTAAGATTGATTAATTCTGTATTATTTTTATTGTGATTTAGTTTTAACATTGAACGTTGTATTATTTTAAAGTTGCATTCATGCTGCAATTATAGAACCAGCTCAACATAAGTGCTTCGCTTGCTGAAAAAAATCTAATTCATTTTTACTTTTTATATTTACAGATATAAAGACATGTGCGAGCCGAATCACAAACATTATTTAGTGCGTTTTCCCATCAATCTTCCAAAACTCCTTTCCCTTCTTCATCATTCTAGACCTAGAGAAGCTTTCTTTAATTTCGTTTAAAGTCGCCATCGCATCTCTATGATTTATCGTTGAGAAATTGCTTTATAGTTGTTCAAATTGTTACTAAATAATACCGAATTCTCTGATATAATCGAATTGCTTCTCTTTTGTGTTTACAGAAAGAAACAGATTCAGGCTGAGACGGATCAGAGACAACATTTTATGGTGTCAGTTTGCGCTGGTTACCACGCATTATCGAAAATATTTCAATACCTGAAAGTTCAGGAATTACTGCGAGCTGCGAGGGTTTGTAAAATGTGGAGAGATCTTGCAGCGCATCCTTCTTTGTGGAAAACGGTGCGAATGAAAAATAGTCAGGTAACGGATTGGGACGGCCTGGCAGAAACTTTGAAGAGACGTGGTACCCAACACTTGGATTTGAGAAAAATGCTAGTTTCGGGTGACTTTGACACGATGTGGAAAAAGTTCGTCTCCGTAATTCCACAAGTGACGAGTCTTGTAAAGCTAGAATTGTGTCGTTGTTCAGAGGTTGTTGTAGAAGAAGTCATAAAAAATTGTCCACAGCTGGAAGTCTTGAGCGCTCTGACGATAAAGTGCGAGGCATTAAATCTAGAGTCGGTAGGAAATCTTAAGAAATGTCACGAGTTAAGACTGAAATCTGTGGGAGGGATGCAACTTAAAGGTGACCTTGCACCTTTGCAAGAACTAACGCAGCTGACACATCTGGTAAATCTTTTTTGTTTATTAAAGAAAACGTTTCTAATTTTTAAAATTGTTTTTTTTTTCTTTTAGTTTCTAGCTTTTCAGAAGCAGGCATTTTTCAACTTGATTCCTTAGTTATTTATAAACTTGTAATTAAATTAGAAAGCCTGCATGTGGAGTCATTCAAAATTTTTTAATTCTAAATGCTCCACAGTTGTATACAACTTCTTGGTACTTAATTGTTACATTTCTAATATGAAGAAAAACTTGGTTTTCGGAGAATTTATTTAGTTATTCTTTCGAGAATTGCAGTATTATTGTTAATGAAATCGTGTCAAAGAGAAAATAATAATTTTAAGACACTGTCTATGGTTACGGAATTTTCCGTAACGTTAACCCTGAAGGAGCTTGAAAAGGTAAACGGAATATTTCGTAACCATAGACAGTGAGTAATTTTTATGAAATAATTTGAAACATAGGTACAAAACTTATTCAGGCTTGAAATTTTATATTTTCAACGGAAATATCTTGTCTCTTCTTACCAAAATTGGAGAAATTATACAATTTCACTTGTCCAATTTATGGAAATATACTCTATATCGCCTATACTTATTGTAAATGTAATTCTTAAGTATAGGGACTAATAACTATTTGATAATAATTTTACTGCAATTTAGTTTCCCACACTTTTTATGCACAATTTTTAATTTTTCAAATTTTTTATGTTTAAAATTCGTATTTTTGGGTTGGAAATGAACTTTTTTGTTGAAAGTTCATATTTTGGGTTTGACAATTGAACATTTTTTCTGAAAAATTTGTGTCTGGCTTAAAAGTTCAACATTTTGAGTGAAAATTTTTTCGTTATTGATTGAAAAATCTTTCTTAATTGAAAATTCAACTCTTGTTGATCATTCGACTTTTTTGTTTACAAATTCATCTTTTTTTTACAGAAATTTATCATTTTTTGCTAAAAATGCAAGAGTTTGGTTTCAAATTTTTTTTACATTGAGAATTTAACTATATATTTTGTACAAAATTCGTCAGACTTAGTTAAAAGGTAAATTTTTGGCTGAAGGATTATTATTTTAGTTAAAAATTAATTTCTTTGGTTGAAAATTCCTATATTTTGGGTCGAAAATTCAATAAGTAACCTGTTAGGTTAAAAAATTGTACTACTTGGTTAAAAATTCATGTCTGGGTGAAGATTAATCATTTTAGTATAAACCTTAATTTATAAAACTGAAGATTCCTCTTTTTTGGGTTGAAAATTCAACTTTTTGTAGATATTTTTTTGCTTTACAATTCAACAATTTTGTTATAAATTAATTATTATTATAAAAATTTATATTTTCGTGTAGAAAACTCACCTGTTTTGTAGAAAATTCGTCTTTCTGAATTAAAAATTCAACATTTTGGATGACATTTTTTCCTTTATTGACTGAAAAATTATTCTTTTTTGAAAATTTGCCTTTGGTGTAAAAATGCATCTCTTTTGGTTGAAAATTTATCGTATTTTTGGTTGAATTCAACTGTTTTCGATTAAAAATTAAAATGTATTGTGGTGAAAATGTCAACTATAGCCATTTTTGTTGAGAATTCAATTTTTCGGTTCTCTGGTTGAAAAGTGAATTTTGTTGTTGAAAATTTGGGAAATTAAATGAGAAGCACTCAGAAATATTGTTCTGGTCCTAAATTTGCATAATGATGAAAGAAGTAACAACAAAATTTATTACAAAAAAAGCTTTTTTTATAATTGTAAAGTTTTAAGACCAGACAAGTGCTTTTTTAGTGCTTATTTAAAATCCCAAATTTTCAACTCGATATTGCGTTTCGTGTGAACATAAGTTGAACTTGATAAAAATATATTTTTTTAAATGGGGTACGCTCACATGACCTTAATTGTTTTGACCTCAAATTTAATTATTCCACTTTTTGGTTCTAAATTGACCTTTTTTGGTTAAAAATTCAATGATTTGGTTGAAAATGTGTCTTTTTTTTATATAAAATTATAATTCTTGCGTGGAAATTCATTTCTTTGATTTAAAATGTATCTATTTTGTTGAAAATTGATTTCTTGTAGTTATAAATCATTTTTGAACTAAAAATGTATATTTTTTACTTAAAGCTTCATGTATTTTATTCAGAATTCATCTTTTTGGTTGAAAAATCCACGACATATTTAGTTCAAAATTAATTTTTAATAACTTAATTTCTTACGTAAGATATTTTATTTCCCCATTAAAATTGGGGAGGTTGTTTGGGGAAATTCGATGCCATCAATAATAATATTGAAATTGTTGAAAGTATTTTTTAGACCACTTTTTTTACCCATTTTTTATTGCATACCTTAATTTTCTCGAAAGGCCAATTTGACACTGTTTTTGGCGCCATAGAGCAGTTTGAATCCTGCTTGATAAAAAATCAACTAACTCCGCATTCTCTTAATTTACAGAGCCTCACATCTATCAAAGAACTCGGTAAGAAGAAGCTCGAAGTCCTGCAATCGCTAGTAAACTTGGAAACTCTCGAATTGGGAGAGTGTTCTGATTTCCCGGAGAAATTCGGTACCGAGGTTCTGGTTAAACTCAACAAATTGGAACGTTTGAGGTTTGAAAAGGGTCAAGGTTTATGTTGCACTTTCGACATCCTGGAGGGAGTTTCCAAAATGGAAAACTTAACGCAATTGGAACTGGTTAATTTTGACGTAAAGAACGGTTTTGACAAATGCTTAGCCAGCTGTACGAATATCAAACGATTGTTGATCATACCAACATATATATCGCAGTCCGCAACCTCGAATAATATGGTTTTGGCTGGCGTTATTGAACTCTCGAATAACTTGACGCATTTTGTTTGGGGCGTGACACTTGAGCTGTTAAGGGTCACTGAATTATTTGTTGACCAATGTAATCAGATGAGCAAACCTGTTAGTGGAGAATCCATACCGGTACTAAAACCAGTTCCTTGTTTAAAGCTTATTCAAGATGTTGAAGAGGAACCCGAAAGTAAAAAAGGTAATTAAACTCACTTGAGATTTAAGGGTATATGGCCGATTTTATATCCAATCGGGCAGTCTGGCCCTGGCTTGTCAGTAGTTTTGAATGCGGAATTCGAAAATCATAGACTTGAAATTTCTTAATTTTTGGAGGGTTTGAATTTCAAATTTGACAAGGTGGTAGTTTCAAATTCAAATATTAAAAATGTCAGGGCAATTGAATAATTTTAGAATTTTATACGTAAATGTAATCTTGTTTCGTATTATTTTTTTTATTTTTAATTTTCATTGTAATATATTAAAATTGTCCGCTCTTTATTTAAAGACTTAAAGAAATAAATCATTTGAAATTGAAATATATTTGGTTGGAAAATTTCAAGAATGAAAAATAATTCTAAAGGAAGTGTTCAAAGTTAAACGATTTGAAAAAGTTGAAAATTGTGTCATTTAAAATCAAAATAGATCAAAATTAAACAGTGAAATTAATAAGTCAGTAATTAAATTATTTCCTTAATTTTTAATGGTTACTATTTTAGAGCTGTGAATTTTCCTGTTGAACGCTAAGTTCTCAATTTTTCCTTTTATAAGCTTTAATTTTTCAATTAAAATTGAATTGACTGAATTTTGAAAAAAGTATAATTAACAGTTTCAAAAATATTAATTTTTAAACCATTTAAATGTACCGAAAATAATGAAAGTTTTGAGGGGTTGATTATAAAAAAGATTTAATATCATCAAATAGTTTTAATTGGAACGGTTTCAATTCAAAATCGTTCCATTTTTTTAACGAAAAAAATATTGTTGAGATTTTCCCCATGAATCAAAAAATTCAAAATAGAACAAAACCCTTTTCTTTTTAATTTTCATTATGTTTTACTATTGAAAACTGTAAATTGATACCTATTGAACTAAAAGGAATTTTGTTTGAATCTTCAAATAAAAAAAGAGCAGAAGATATTAACTGATCTCAAATTTTTTCTTTAGTTATTTCAGATGCCAAACTACACATTTTTCCCTCAGCTCAAACGTTTCGATTAATTTTAGCATTTTCACTCCTTTCTATTGTATATTTAGTTGAATTATGACAAAATTAACGAAAATTTTATTTAAAAAGTTGTATCTTGGGTACAAATTGGCACAATTTAATTCTCTTTGTGATAGCTTGTAGTGTAGTATACACTTCTTAAATTTTTTTAGAGAAATTGAGAAAAAAATAATTATCGAAAGGCGAATTCTTGCTAAGCATAAGATTTAGAAAAAATTTAATTTTTACAGTTTAAAATCAATTTCCAATAATATCAACTCTGTTTTTAAACATTCTTGGTTTTATATCTTAAAGGAACTAGAAAGTTACCGAAATTTTAAATTACCGGAAAAAAACTACCGAAAATATTTATTAATGGAATTGAAATATTTCAAAAGTAATAGTAATAGTTGATTTAAATTTAAAAGAGCTTTTAAAAGTTTTACACTATGCTCAAGTACCTGCAAAATAAAACATAATTTTAACCGAAAAAAAATTAAATATAAATTTTTGCGGGAAATTTGTAATTTGTACATTTTGAAAATTCGGGTTTTTAAATTTCGACAATTATATAATCTCGGGAATTTAATCATTTCTTCAATTGGGCATTTGTGAATTTTTCTAGTTTGGTTAAATTTTACTTTCGGCGTATTTCAATTTAATTAATAAACAATTTCGGTGCCTTTTTATATTTTTTTTTAAAATCAAAATTTCGGAAATTTCTATTTTTCGTGAATTTTCTGTTTGTGTAATTATATTTTCAGTATTTTTCAACATTGGGGATGTTTCTTTTTTGTCAAAATTATTTCATCCCGATTATCGATTACAGAAAATTATGAAAAAATTTGGAAAAATCAAGTTACAAGTTTCATAAATTCCAGATAACTCTGGGAAATTGCACTTAAACAGAAAAAATTATTATTTCATCAATTTTTAAAAATAAAATCCACAAGATCTGACATTTATAAATTTTGTAATTGTACGTTTTGTAAATATTTGAGCGCGTCTGGGGCGCGCGACGGTTGAATCTCGCGCTTCACGCTCGATAATAGGTTACCTCGCACTTCGCGCTCGGATATTTATTCTTCGCATTTGGAGTGCTTGAAAAAAACTTTAACAAAAAGATCTCTTTTAGATGGCAGTATTTATATGCGTCTTCATATTCTGAATTGTCTACTTCATTAAGTATATTCAAAGATTAAGTTTCTCAAAGCTCTGTATGCTTTGAGATACACATTCTCATCGTGACACTCGCGCTGCGCGCTAGATTTTCGACAGATATTTGTAAACAGGTTTTGTTGGATTTTTTCTCGTAACTTTCGTCGTTTTTCCACACATTAAAAAAAAATTTTTTTTCAACGTTATTTTTCACGAATAAAACAAAAAGTAGGCGTCCTATCAAGAGGTGATTCTTAACGAAACTGTAGATCTTTTTTGGGATAACCATTTTTGTTAATTCATATTTTTTCGTATTCTACATAGTTTATCTACAAAATGGAATTTTTTATTTTTCATTATTTTTTGTGCAATCAAAATGTGAATTTTCGATTTTTGAAGAAAATCCAAAAATTTGTTATGATAATCTTTTAGAGCCTTCAAAAATAAATGTTTTTCTTTTCTTGACTTTTTTTCATATCGTGCGTTTTTCGGCTTCAAATTTTGATTTTCGGTTGATTAAAAAAGTTTTGAAAACGCTATAACTCTGAGAATTTTCCATTTATCGAAAAAAGTCATTAGGATAAATTGTTTGTTCTTTTTAATACTACAAATATCCGTACATAGAATTTTCAAATTCAGAAAAAAGGGGTCTCAAACATTTTCAAAATGCGCTCACTTTTTGAATTTTCATCAAAAATGGCTGGTTCACGAACTCGTCCTTTTTTTTGGGACCTAAAAAAAGTGTGCCAAAGATGAATTTGATTCGTTCATTTTTTCGAGAGTTATCGTGTTTACGGACGGCCGGACGGACAGATAGACGCCACAGTGAAAACCTGATTTTCGGATTCAGGGGGTCTCGAAACGTGGAGATCCGTTAAAAAAGTGTGATGTCAAATTTCCGACAATTCTAATACTTTCTCACTCATAAATGATGAGAATGTAAAAATTAATGTATGTTTTGAAAATTTTATTTTACACCACAAAAAAAGTTTTTGTATGTGAAGGAATAGTTTGGCAAGGACAAAACGTACGGGATAACTTCTTTATGTTACCATGAATAAAAAAAGAAGAAAAAAATTAAATGTGGCCTTTTTAAGAAAATTCTTGTTTCTTTGAGGAATTTGAAAGAGGGTAGATTTCACTACAAGGTGCCGTAAAGAAAATTATTTCATTTTGTTCTCAAGATACAATTTTGTAAAGGTAGTTGTTTTAAAAATCATGTATCTGGCAAAAAAGTGTTAAAAATGTTTTTAAATCTGAATTCTATGTTATCAATCATGTTTTATTTAAGAAAAACCCCTATTTTTCACAGAATAAGTTTAAAATTCATGAAAAAATCACTACTTTTACAATTTTCTTTTTAATTGAATTTTTGCTTACTGTCGTCTCTTACCAACTTTTAGAAAATTGTCGAATTTAAGTAAATTATAACTTATTTTTTCGGTGAAAACATTGCCTACAATTCAGCTGTTTTCAATTTTGAAAATAAGTAATTAGTTTTCAAATAGAAAAATTTACTTTTTGTGTTAAAATTTATATTTTGGTGTTGAAAAACGAACTGAAATATTTTCTGGATGAAAGTGCCATTTATACCAAAAATTTGTTTTTGATTACAAATTCATCTGTTTTAGTACGAAATTGATATTTTCTTGTATAAAAATGCAACTATTTGGTATGGAATTTAACAATTTTGTTAAAAATTCATCCTTTTTGATTGAAAAAATTCGTCTTTTTGGATTGAAAATTCAATTTTTTTCGTAGAAACTTCTTTTTTTGTTACACAAATTCAATTTTGGATGTTACTGAGTTAACTGGAATATTTTTTGGAAGAAAACTCGACTTTTATGTGATAACAAATTCTTCTTCTTTAAGATAAATTTCATATTTTTTATAAAAATGCAACTATTTGCTAGAGAATTCAACAATTTTGTTAAGAAGTCATCCCTTTTGGTAAAAAATTCGTCTTTTTGGATTAAAAATTCAATTCTGGTGTTAGAAAATTATTTCTTGTAAAAAATTCATATTTTGATCGTGAAAACTCGACTAAAATCTTTCTCAACCGAAAATTCAACTATTTTTTTGAAAATTTATCTTTTCGATTTAAAACTTCATCTGTCATAGAAGAAATTTCATTTTTGTATGAAAATGCAACTTTTCGGTTAAAAATCGTTCTTCTTTGCTTGATAATTCAGCTAATGTTTTTTAAAACATTTGATTGAATCGCTTTCACTTTTTTTGTTAAAGATTTATATTTTAAGTTGAAAAGTTATCTCGTTTTTTAAAAGTTTAATTATCTTGTTATAAATTAATCTGTTTTGATTGAAAAATCAACAACTGCTTGGGTCAAAGTTAAACTACATTGTGAAATTTTATTTATTGAAGGCTTATTTCTGGTGGAAAATTTAACTGCTTGTGGAAAATACTTTTTTTTTGTTTTTGTTTAAGTCATTTTTTAACAGAAAATGGAACTTTTCCATTTTTTAAGATTGATACTTTTTAGTTAAAAATTCGCGTTTTTTTGTCGTAAAATAATTATTTTTTAGTTTGAAATTTCCTTTCTTTGCGTAAAAATGCGTCAGTTTCGTGTGAAATTAATTTTTTGTTGAACACTCATATTTTTTGTTTGAAAATTTAATTTTTATAAAGAAAATTCGTCCTTGGTGTGAAAGTTCATTAATTTGGATAAAGTTTTATTTATTTTTTGAGTAAAATTCTTTATTTATTGGATATTCGTCTTTTTGGGTTTAAAAATCTTTTCTTTTATTGTATAAATTTAATTCTTTTTTTATTAAAATATAAACTATGACACTTTTTCGTTGGTAATTTGCCTTTTTAGGTTGAATATTTAACTATTATGTTAAAAATTCAATTATTTTGTTGAAAAATCCAGTATTTTGTTAAAGAGTTATCTTTTAAAGTAGAAAAAACTTTTTTTTTGTTGTTGAAATAAATTAATACTTTTTGAAAATTTTAAACTTGTATATGAAACATTGTAATTACTGAATATGTCTGAGCTAGAAAATAATTTATATTCAACCGCTGATATAATCTGAACAATAACAATATTGTTAAAAATCATAAATCCTTAAATTCTTTTAAATTCTGTCATATTCTCGTTATATAACCTGAACTTAATTTCTCGGGAATTTAAGAACTCTAATGGCAATGGGGTCTCCTTATTCTACTTCGTGGCTACTGCTTTAAGTATTTTAAATTCCTGAATATGTCTGAGCAAGAAAATAATTTTTACTTAACTTTTGATATAACCTGAAGAATAAAAATCTTGTTAAAAATCATAAATTCTTTTAAATTCTCCTAAATTCTGTAATATTCTCGGTTATATAACCTGAACTTGAATTCCCGGGAATTTAAGAACTCTAAGCTAAATACACCTACTCTCTAATTTTTTCATGTAGTCCGGTCAGTTTGGGCGTTAATATTTCAAACAAACAAAAAATAGTATAAAAAAACTGTATATTATATGCCATTGTGTCTTTATTTTTTCGTCGATTGCATGCTTAATGGTTATTGTGCAGAAATGTGGTGAGGAGCTGTCATCATTTATTTGCCGAAAAGCACCGAAATAACGCACGTCGAGAACATAGGTCAACTTCGAGAAGCTACTGTATCGTCAAATTTGCCTAGAAAATTTCGATTTTTTTTTATTTATTCTTCAAAGCCTTAACAACTTCTATCTTTTTCAAAAATTAAATATTTTCATAAGTGTGGCTATAAAGTAGTTTCCAAGAAAAAAAATTATCTTCAATACTATTGCACCTACCGCAACGAGCCAAAGCTCTTAATGTTTGCAAAAAGATAAGAATTAACACCATATAAATAGACTGCATAAAAACTATGTTTAATAGAAATAATAAATATTGTAAGTGCCGGTGTATTTTAACTAAAATACAATAGCTCCTTTCTGTAAGCGATAGTGCCGCCTTACTTGTTTGCCACTCAGCGGGGTTTTGAAAGCAGGGTCGTATCTACTCTGGGCGCACTCTAAGTGCACATGTTATCAACTATCCGGATAATATGAAACTAAAATTACACATATCAATACGCAAAATACGTGAAAATAGAACATCAATATTTTTTAAAATAAAAATCAATAATTTGTAGGGCTATGCATTTCTTGCAAAGTTTTCTAAATATTTAATACGCAGCATGGTTTAGCTTGGCAGTGCGGCAGCAATTTAACAGGTACTCTTTTCGAAATTTACCTGCTGCTTTTTATGAACATTCACAGTTCTTAACGACGAAACTTAGAAATTTGATCATGAACTTTCAACATTTTTTAATAACCAAATTTTTCTAGCTTTCGTGTAAGGTTTGCGTTTTTGGTGTTTTAGACCATTTTACAACGTTTCAGGTTGACATAGAGTGTAATTTTGTCTGAAATTAGTAGTTAGTACGTGTGTATAGCGAACAATGTTCGAGTTAAAAAAGGTTAATGATTAATCCTTTACTAAGTTTAAAAGAAAAAAAATCGCCTCCACAAAAATATAATTATTAAGAACAATGCAAAGTGATACATATTAGCGCTGATAGGGCAGGGTGCAAATGTATTATGTGCGCGCTATACAGCCCTGAACTGAGGAACCAGAAGCTGCATGCTACTGTGCTTCAAAGCCCGCCCGCTTCTTTGAGTGTACCGCTACACTTCAATCAAGCAAGTATCCTCACTTTGTTATTATTAATCGAACGTTTTCATATAGTTTTAATTCTTATCCTTTTGCAAACGTTAATAGCTTTGGCTCGTTGCGGTAGGTGTAATATTATTGAAGATAATTTTTTTTCTTGGAAACTACTTTATAGCCACACTTATGAAAATATTTAATGTTTGAAAAAGATAGAAGTTGTTAAGGCTTTGAAGAATAAATAAAAAAAATCGACATTTTCTGGGCAAATTTGACGATACAGGAGCTTCTCAAAGTTGACCTATGTTCTCGACGTGCATTATTTCGGTGCTTTTCGGCAAATAAATGATGACATTTCCTCACCACATTTTTGCACAATAACCATTAAGCATGAAATCGACGAAAAAATAAAGACACAATGGCATATAATATACAGTTTTTTTTTACTATTTTTTTTCTTTGAGATATTAACGCCCAAACTGACCGGACTACATGAAAAAATTAGAGAGTAGGAAAACTATATGCATGAGCCCCAAACAATTCAGTGACATCGCCGATCAGATTGCCCAATTTCACATAAAATCGATCATCATTTTATTAATATTATTTTTGTGAGGGTTAAAAAATCTTTTAAATTATATTTTCGAACAGATCGTCTTTTTTTCAATTCAAATGATTTAACGCGTTATTTTCGTTTCCAGGAGAAGATGACATGCAACCCAGTGTGGCAAATCCGCAGGTTGATATTTTGCCTCTGTCCCAGTTGCAAAAGCTTTTATTGACTGCTTTGCCGAAAACCAGAGTGAAGATCCTGAAAATTCCGTTCAACGCTACCTGGCGGCAAAATATTTCAGACACGACTGCGCAATAGGATGTGATTGGTGACGTATGAAGTAAGCGATATTTTCAACAAGATGAAGATTCGTGAATGGATTTTAGAATTGTTGCGACTTACACTTGAGCAATTTTTGTACCCAATTTTTGCCCATCCTGCAGTGTTAAGTGCGTGAATCTCTGAATACTCTTTCTCTCTTTGATTGAAGTGTCGCTGAAGATTTGGCGCAGACTCGATTGCCACAAAGGTGTCTTGTGATTGATGTCTGAAAAGCCTTGTCTGGTGATGATTCAGTCAGTGGTTTAATTTGACTTTCGATGGACAATCGATAAAGCGCAATGACTTAAAAAAGAAGCGATCAGTCCACTCGGCAGTTAATTTGTACTTGGTTGAACCGAGCAACTGAATCATGTGGCAAACCTTCATCGGGAGCTATAGAAATAAAGCTACATTAGAAATTAGATTGTACAATACCATGAAATATTATATATATTATATATATAATAGTTCTAACAACTGTTTGAGTTTTTTCGCTGCAAGGAAGTTAATACTGAACATTCTCGGTAACTAGGTAAATTGTGTAATATAATTCCCCGTGTTCTGTTGTTACCCTGGCGTTGTAATTAGGGTACTTTGTGAAAATCTGCGAAATATGCTAAAATATACCATTTTTGGCACGAAGAGAATATTATATTTTATACACGGATACATGGTGGATGGTTATGATCTGCGATCCGACGTTATGCGTTTCAATGTTAATATAATGGATGCAATTGAAGCATAAAATATGAGCGCCCACAATACTTTCTTAAGTTTATCAATTAAATTAAAGTATGACGTTGCTTGGTATAGGTTGTTTTGAACTTTAGTTTGGTTTTTTGTGTAAAAATATTTTTGAGTCTTATTGATATTCTAAATTCCTTTGCAGCGCGAAAATTCATCGATTCCCTTTCCATTTTAACAATTTTAGTTTCATCTATGACATTCAGGAGATTCTAGGGAATATGAAGAGGGAAACAAATTGGACGTGAGCAATATGAGTTGCCGAGGAGTCTATGATTAGTAAATTATGCAGACATCTAAATTATTACTTTTAACTTTATGAAATTAAAGATTCATGACCGAATAATTAACATGTACTGTTTTTCCAAGGGGGTTGACTCATTTCCTGAAATTCATAGCGTCTTCTATTTAGAACTAATTTTGATTAAGTGCATGATTATATTTTGACACATTTTATTGATGTACATAATACAGTAATAACTTAATTTCCTTTAGTTTATCTTTTGTTCTTTACGTTTTTCATCACATGTTTCCATTTACATTAAAGAAAATATATAAAACATTTGAAACGTTGCTCTTTTTAAATCTCAACGAATTAAATTCAAATTATTTTAAATTACATTTTTTCTAGTCAGATCACTTATATTATGTTTTATTTTTCAGTAATTTCAGGCTGACTGACTAATGAACTATTAATTCAAATACTTTGAATCTAAAGACGTGATTAGAAAAACATAAAAAATAGTTTTCAATCTATTAAATAGTTTTAATTTGTTCTAAATGTTATATTATTAGATTTTAATAATTACAATACTGACTCTACTCCTTATCAGATACAGATTTTGTAGGGTTAGGAAAGATTTACTGATACGCGAAGATGTCGACCATAATTGGCTTCGTTTTCTTTCGTTGACTTTTGAGATTGATAACATTCTCTAGAATTTCTTAAATGCTCAATTCGGTAAAGGGCAAAATTTTAAAAACTACTCCTAAAAATTTGTATTTTTCGATGACCAATATTGCAAATATCTAGCCTGTAGCTGAATTGATAGTAATAGCTACATCCGAAATATTATTCGGAAGATATTTTATTTTACGAGTTTAAAATTTTGAAAGATTAACTGGCTAGTTACAATTTGGTCTACTATTAAGCCCTTTTCTTGAAAATTTAACTTTCTAAAACAAAGCTAAATTAAGAAAACCCGTGTATACTTTTTATACACGTAGTACATAATAGGAGATTATGTATACGATTGGTGCACACCTATTGACAATGTACATTATTTCGATTGTTCGTTTATAACAAATGATACAGTTACATTAAAAAGATCAAAACCCATGAAAAAAGTGTTATTTTCAGTATATCTTTTAGCGTTAACATGGTAACCGGAAATTTACTTCTGATCGTGCTTAACTTCAAGTTTTCATTATTTAAATGATCTTGGTCAATTTAGAAAAGTGATTTCTACTTTATCTACAGTCGCTGATTTTTCAGATTATCTCAGTTTAATCTAATTAAATCATGATTTATTTATTTTGAAATTAAACTAGTTGTTTCAAATTGTATGTACTTTGTGAAAAATTCGCCTTTTTTTTGTAGATAATTATTCTTTATGGTTAAAAATTAATCTTTTTCGTATAAAATTGAAGTATTCCAGTTAAAGATTCATTAGTTTAGTTAATATTTCATCAGTTTGGTTAAAAATTAATTCCTTTAACTGAAAATTTGAATGTCCACTGTTGGTTGAAAATTTAAAAGATCAAGTATTACAGTAAAATATTTATAATTTTAGTTGAAAATTCTTCTTTCAGATTAAAAATAAAATTACTTGTTTGAAAGTTAAACTCTTGTTGAAAATTAATTTTTTGTTTTGTTGAAATTCCATCATTTTGATTAAAAATTCATTTCTTTTGTGGAAATAAGAGCCCTTTAGATGAAACCGAATTTTTGTACCGGAAATTGAACTATTTGTTTGAAAATTTGTTTCTTTTTGGTTGAAAATTATTTTGCTTTTTAAACTGAAAGTGTAACTATTATTCCAGTTAAATATTCCATAATTTTCGGTAAAAATTCATCTCTTTCGTTAAAGATTCATTTTTTGGCTAAAAATTTAATTATTCAATTTTTGGTGGAAAAATGATTTTTGTTAGTTGGAAATTAATATTTTTTGGTAGAAATTAATCTTCTTGATTGAAAATTCATCTTTTTAATGAAAAATTCCATCATTCTCGATAAAGATTTATCTTTTTAGTTGAAAATTCATCTTTCTGGTTTCAAATTTCACTATTACGGTTAAAGATGTACAATTTTAGTTGAAAATTCATTACCTTGTTTGAAAATATAACTATTTTTGTGGAAAGTAATTTTTTGAACTACAAATTTAACTGATTCCAATTGAATATTCCATAGTTTTAGTTGAAAATTCTTCTGTTTGGCTGAAAATTAATTTATTGAACTGAAAACTTAATTATTTAAGTTTTGATTGACAATTTATCTTTTGTAGTAAAAATTAAGTTTTTTGTGGAAAATTCAACTATTTCAGTTAAAGATTATTTTTTTTAGTTAAAAACTTATCTTTTGTGGTAAAAATTAAATTTTTTGTTGAAAATTCAACTATTTCATTTAAAGATTATTTTTTTTTTAGTTAAAAACTTATCTTTTTGTTTTAAAATTCAACTACGAGGGTGGATTGATAAGTTTCCGGTCTGACCAAGAAAAACAACGTTTTTAAGCATTTTTTTTTTTTATTTCTCAACATAATCTCCTCCAAGGCTGATACATTTCTCATAGCGGTGTTCTAGCCTAGTAATGCCATCTCTATAGAATGATTCGTCA
>NC_046658.1:83570524-83595473 GCF_010883055.1 Belonocnema kinseyi | reverse complement strand
AGCTATCTAAGGATGGTACTATAGAACGCCACCTCAAGGTAGGCCTAGTGGCGCCATCTCTTGGTCAGGCCGGAAACTTATCAATCCACCCTCGTATTTCAGTTAAAGATTAATTTTTTTAGTTAAAAACTCATCCTATTGGTTTAAAATTATACTATTTCAGTTAAAGATTTATCGTTTTAATTGAAAATTTATCAGTAAGGTTGAAAATTGAAATATTTTATTTAAAATCCATTTTTTTTTTCAAACTGAATGTTTTCAAATAAAAATGCAATTATTCCACTTTTTCTTGAAAATAGATATTTTTTAGTGGAACATTTAAGTTTTTGTTTCAAAATTAATTAGTTTTACCATTTTTAACCTGTTGTGTTGAAGGATACTTTTTTTACAGATAATATTTTAAACGAAGAGTCTAGACTCGATGAAATTATTTGTTTAAGTTAAATAATTTAAGCTTAAGAGATTTTTAGATGTTCGAAAAGATTTTAAAATAACTTAAAATTTTTTTATGCATTTTCGTTTTCAGACAATTTTAAAAAGTAATTTAAAATTTAGAAAGACTAAACTTTTTTGCCTGTAGAGTTTTAAAGATTCGGAAATAAAATTTTGAAGCGTTTTAAGGTTTTTTCAGCGTTTCTAGATAATATAAAAAAATCAAGATTTTTTATTTTGAAAACAGAATATTTAAAAATAAAAAAGAAATAATTCTCATGTATATACAAAAGCTACACAATTATTAATTTGTAACGAATAAAAATAAAAATGTTTAAATTCTAATATAAAAAGCGATCAGTTTAAAAACATGTATAATCATTCAATTTTTTATGTTTCTATCTTTAAATTGCTTAAAATAGTATAATTTTTGAAATTTACAAATTGATTGGTTCATTCTTCTATTTAGAACATTGAAAATCATATCGTGGATTTATACTTTTTAAAATCTTGGAACTATAAAATTGTTAAAAGTTTAAAAAAAAATCTTTTGCAGTTTAATGGCACTTAATTTCAAATTGTTCAATTAAAGTGTTAAAAGCTCCCATGTTATACGTTCAAATTATTTAGCGTTGGAATAAAAAAATATTTAAGCTTCAATTTTCGAGTTTAAAAATTTTAAAAAAGTTTAAATTGGAGCGTTTCAATATGCATTTGAGTTCTTATACCTCTAAATGAAAGATGTTTTCTTTTCAAGATTTCGAATCTTTAATTTCAATGACCGTGACAAATTATAAACTGGAGAACAACCGGGAATTTTTTCCTCGATTAAAACGGCAACTCTTAAATTAGAATTTGTTACAATTTCACAATTTTCTATTCGTACAATTTCGAAATGTAAGCTTCTACTCTTGTACGATTTATACTTTAAAAATTAAATCATTGGAATATATAAGACCATTTAAAACTTAAATGTTTAAAAATTAAGAATTTATAATTAAACGTTTTTAAAAAAATAAAAAAGTTTATCCTTTTCTGTCATTTTTATCTATAAAAGAAATCAATTTTTATTTTGTTGAACTTATAATTGTCCTGGAATTTTTAGTCTTAAAATTTTTTTTAAACAGTGAAATGAATATAAATTAAAACCAAAAAAAATTTAAGTGGAAAAATAATGTATATAATTTTTTCCGTTTTAATTAGATATATTTGTAAATAATTCCTTTAATGTAGGTGACCTGTTAACGGAGCTTTGAAAAATCGATAGAATGCAGCGAATGCGGACTGGTTGCACGAGAGGTCGAGTGCGAGGCGAGACATTAGACACAGCTGTGATTTTTTGAGGTTATGTTTATCACATTCCAACACCCACGACCGCGTTTATATCTATTTTTAGTATCAATACGCGTGAATTTCGACTAGTAGAACTCGTACGTCGTCGTGATTACGCATTATAATGCATCTAAACGTCTATAGTGAGCTCGTTATTGTCGTGAGTTAGTGCAAAAATGGGCAGGAAGAAGCCTCATGTCGTTGCAAAAAGTAAACAACACGGTGGATCGCAGAAAAAAATATCTTCAGTAAAAAGGAACGAAATTAATATTCAATGCGAGAAAATCTTCCATTGTAAGTATTTTTATTTATAATTTATTTTCCTCTAGGACCTCCAGCCTGAGAAAAATGTTGGCTCATAACCTCTAAGAATGTGATGTTATCTTCTCATTATTCAGTTATTTAATATAGTAAACATTGAAACTGGATTGTTTTACTTTTAAAAGTTCAATTTACTTTAGTAACAATTACTGAGTTTATTTCCCATCCATGAACTTTGATAGTCTAAAAATAAATCTATGGACTTAATTGTTTTGACCCTATATTTTTGTTGAATAAAATAAGAAATGTTGAACTTTTCTCACAAATTTATATTTCCTAAAGTTCTATTGCAGCTTTGTTTGCTTTATGAGCTTATTTGTTCTAAATCCAGATAAATATTTTTTTTTAATAGAGAAAGCTATTTTATATTAAATCAATTTAAGAAACTGAATTTAAAACCTATACAAAAGAACTTAACTTGATTAAAAATTTGATGATCAGAAATATTAAAATTCAAATTTTCTAAAATTTTGTATAGGCTTTTAAAATTATACATTAGAGTGTTTAGTTTTACGAGTAAGAAAACATGATTTTGTAAAAGGCAAGCAGACCTACGTTCTGTTGGTACCTTTTGGTGTATAAATAAGCCTGTGTAAAAGGAGAAGCCGATCGGATAACATTTAAAGACTCCTATCAGAATTAAAGTTCAATGTGAGGAAAAAACATGGGTTAACAATTTTTATTTATAGAATGTTCAAAATGTATTGAATATTCTTGTTTAATTGGACATTTTTTATTTAAATAATTATAATTTACAATATATTGCACATGTTTGGAGTGATAATTCTGGTTTTTTAAAAAATAATTCCTTTTTTTAAATGAAAATTGTGTAAAAGTGTTACAGTTAATAGTTTTCGTTTGTCAAAAAATATATTTATTAAAAATCGTGTTGAACCTAATAAAAAGAATAAGTCTAAATTTTTAATATTTTATATCAATATATAGTTCAATATATATCAATATATAGTTATACAATATAATAGTTCTACGTATATAACAATTATATACACTTATAAGACGTTTAAAACTTAAAAATGATTGAAAAATTCAATGAAAAATATCAAAGGGGACCTCTAAATCATATCCGATTTTTATTGTTATTTTATTATTTTATTATTATTTTATCCTGGCAGTTAGATTAGCATTCTAAACTCTTCAATCTCAGAGTTGCATTCCCAACATTTTATTGATTTATTTATGTATTTAATCAAACTTTATTTCGAAAAATGTGTCTAAAATAGTAATGTGAAAGAGCATATAACCATAAATATAAGCTCAAAATATTTAAATATGAATATTATCTTCTTCTAAATAATAATTATTTTTATTGCATATACTATAAAACTGATTTATAGTTTAAAATGTAATATAAATTAAAATATTACATCTATTATATTATATATATTATAAATATTATATCATAACTCGCTTTTGCTACAAATCGAGATTCAATGGTTTAAATTGTAACTAAGAGATTGGACTGCAGCTCAAAAATTAGCGAGTTTAGACTGCTAACCCCAAATTGGAGATTCTAGCATTGAGGTACCAGTTTGCATAGCATTTATTCAGATATTTTCAAATACTCGAACGGTTAATTTGATAATCCACAACATTTGAAGCGTATTATAGTTTGTTTTTAAAAATTTATGATTCCAAATTCATCGTATTAAAAATGTGGAGCTTATAGGTTTTCAATAACTTCAATGTTTAACACTTTCTAGATTGAAAGTTTTCTTAAAATTTCCAACACTTAACTCTGATGGTTTCAAATTTTAAAGCGTTTTAATTTTGTTTTTCCAAAAACTTGAAATTTTTCGCAAAATATTACCAATCAAAATTCGTCTACAACTTAAAGCATTTAAATTTTCAAACTAAACATTTTCAAAAATTATACAATTACAAAGCAGAAGCCGATCAAATTAGATACTTTAATTTGGATACCCTCAAAAAATACTTTTACTGTTACAAATTCAAAACTAAAAACACACAAGCTTGAGCGATTCAGATTAAAAATAATACTTAATTCTTGAATTTTCAACGGTCCGTTAATTTGAAATTTTCTAATTTATAAAGTTTTATTGAAATTCTTATTTGAATCAGCATGCATATCAGTTTGATAATTTGAATATTAATTTCTTCAAATAATTTATTTATACGGTAAATGGCGTATTGTAATGGTTAAAAATTTTAAAGCGTTTTAATTTGGTTCTTCCAAAAACATGTAATTTTTATCAAAATAGAACTCAACATTTCCGTTCAAAATTCATTTGCAACTTATATCATTCACAATCGTAAAAAAAACCCATTAAAATATGTAGAAATCATTGGAAATTCCTTGTATGTAACATAAATTTAAATTATTAATTAAGTTTCTCTGAATAAAAAAAACCCGTTCAAATAAAAGACCCGCGCTCCAGGTTGACTGAAATTCGGTCAACGTATGACAAATATTTTTGGCGAATTTTTAAACTAAATTTCTTGAAATATTTTGGAACCATATAATAAAAAAAAAATATATATATATCAAAAAATAATAATTTAAGATATGTTTGAAAAAACTCTTACTTTAGTAATTTTAATATATTTATGGATGCCAATATTTTTTACTGTCTAAAAACCACATAAACAAAATGCTGAATTAATTCCTGAATTTTAAACGCGGAATTAATTTTAAATTATCTAATTTATAAAGTTTCATGTAAATTATTCTTTAAATCAGTATGTATTTAATTTTGAAAATTTAAATATCTATCAACTTTTGAGACTGACTTTAGTTATACGATAAATGACTTAACTCGAATGATTTAAAATTGTAAAGCGTTTTAATTTGGGTTTTCCAAAAACTTGAAATCTTTAGCAAAATCAGGGTGGCCGCTGTACCGGGAAATTACCGTGAATTAATTTTTTTTATCGGAAATTTAAAAATTATGACATCATTCAGTTTCGAATTCGTAATTCCCAAATCTTTCGTTTTAAAAATGTTTCTTTTTAGATTTATATTTTTTAATGATGCATTTCAATTTACAGAATTTAAAAATGCAGTTTTAAAGATTTAAACAATTAAAATTTAAAAGCGTTTAAAATCAAAGATTTTTGAAAAAAAAAACATTTTTAGTTGATCAACTGTGAATATAAATTAATTAATGATTTCTTAAATTGAATTTTACTTTAAGATGTAAGAAGCTAATAATAATTGATTGTACAAGACGATACGGAATCAGTTCAAAATTTCAGAATGTCCCGATTTTAAGGTTAAAAATTAACTGTTTCAGTTGGAAAGTCTCATTAGTTAAGCAAATTTAAACGCCCTATTGAAACTTTATAAACTATTTTTAATTTTTAAATAACTTCAAATTAATATATTTATAATTAAAGGCTTCTATTCCATTTCAAATATAATTTTATTCTAAAACATTCCATTTTTAAACCATACAATTAAAAAAATGTTAATTAAGAAAAACAACAGTTAGTACTTAATATTTAGAAATACCTGACTGTTAGTTTAAAATGAGTAACTATAAATTAAATATTCGAAACTAAACTTTAAACTTAACAATTTTAATTATTCTATTTAACCAAATTTAATTTGTAAGGCAAATTGTTGCATTTTGATGTATAAATAACAATCGAACATCTGTTATTCTTACCAAAAAAATTTTGAGTAAGTTGAAGAAATATTTAGAAGATTTGAAAAAATTCAAAATTACTTAAAAATTTCAAATAATTTAAACAAATTGTCTATGTGTACCGAAAAAATTCGGCTATTCGTACAGAAATCAGTGTGCAAATAGTTCAAGACCTAATTTGAAACAAAATATAGATTTTGGCAGATGTAGAAGCTTTTAGAATGTTGACAGGCTTCAAAAGAAGAAAAAACCTTCCCTAGGAAAATTGAAAATTATTTTTTACTTTAATAAACTAATTTTAAGAGAACGTTTAAAAAGATTTAAAAAGGATTACTGAATTGTTAAAAATGAATGTAGAAGACTTTTAAAAAAAAATTATTTGGCAGAATTAAAAAAAAATTATTTTGGAAAAATGTAAGACAACATGTAGATGTTTCAATATTTTGAAATAAAGTTTCGAATCATATAAGGATTTTTAATCTATTTCAAATAAACATAATTTAACTTTTAATTTGAACAGGGAATTTTCAATTTTTTACAAATTTATTGTTGGATAATTCTGACTGGGGACTGGGAATTTCAAAATTTTAACTAATTCCGAGCTAGTATTGGGAATTTTCGAAAAGGAAAAAAAATTCTGAATTGGAACTGGAATTTTCTCCAAAGAATTTTAATTCTCAGTTGAAGTAGAGAATTTTCAAATTTCTAACAATTCTGAGTTGAATCTGGTATTTATCTAAAAGAATTATAGTTTTTCTTGGAACAGGGAATTTAAAAATTAAAACAAATTCTCAGCTGGAATAGGTCATTGTTTAAAGAATGAGCCGGAATTAGAATTTAAATGTTCTTAAAATGGTATAAATTTGAACATTTTTAAATTCATTGATTGATTCTTCAATTTAGAGCATTGAAAATGATAACGTGGATTTATATTTTTAGAACTGAATCTGAATCTTTAAACTCTACAATTTATAAAAGTTTCAAATTTTGAATTTGGTAGTTTAACTGCATTTAATTTTAAATTGTTTAGTTGAAAAGTATTAGTAGCTTTTATTTTATACGTGTAAAGTATTAAGCATTTAAATGCAAAATGTTTGAATGAAACAAATTTTAAACTTCAATTTTCAAAGTTTAAAATTCAAGAGTTTAACTTTGACTGGTTTCATTTACATTTCAGTTTTTATTACTTTGAATGGAACCATTTTTAGATTTAGCGTTCGATTTTGCAAATTTCATTAACCGGGAAATGACCGGGAATTTTTTTCTTTGATTAAAACGATCACCTTGAAAATATAACTGAACATTTTCGTTTAATATTTGTTTACAACAAGTTTATATTAATAATAATTTTCTATTTCAATCAAAATTGTGGTCTCTTATAAGAGTTTTGTATTAATTCATTTTTTTTTTAATTACGCTAGTGCTTGTAAAAAAAATTTACCCTTTTTTAAAAGAAAAATTCCTCTATTTTAATTTTAATTGAACTACTGAACCACTGTAATTCCTGGTTAAATCAATTAAAAAGATTGATTATAAGATTCTAGGATTATAAGATTGTAAGATTATAAGATTGATATGCAGGAACATACATCCACATTTTCAAAATTAATTCCTCAAAGTTTCGAAATAGTTCAAATAATTTCTGAATCATATTAACGTTTGATTGCGGCTTTGGTTGTTTTATGAACTTATTATGTTTAACTCGAGAAAATTATTTTGTTTTTGATTAAAAAACACAGCTTTTCATTAAGCGCAATATCTTTTTTCGTAAATTGATTTTGAGTAGTTCAGAAATAGTTAAAATATTTTCTGGAACGGATTAGTCAACACTTGTTAAATACAAATTAATAAATACACATTTTTTTCGTAGTGTCAAGTAATTCAGCTTACTTGATGCGACTATGGGACAACTACCTGGAGATATCGTCAGTTTTGGAAAAGGTTAAGCGTCTGGAGGAGATGAAGACAGAGTCCACAAAAAGATCTCAAACAATCGAAAGATTCATGAAGTGGCTGAAAGAAAATGAGGTTAATATGGATGGTATATGCATCTCCGAATTTCCTGGATACGATTTAGGATTGAAGGCTGAGAAGGATTTTCCAGAGAATCAGTTGATTCTGGAGATACCGAGGAAATTGATCTTTAGTACACAAGCGGCTGCACCAGAACTCCAGGCTTTGCAAAATGATCCTTTGGTTCAACATATGCCCCAAGTGGCTTTAGCAATTGCACTTCTTGTAGAAAAGCACAAAGAAAATTCGGAATGGAAACCATATATCGATGCACTTCCTACCAGTTACTCTACTGTCCTTTATATGAACACAAATGACATGACTGAGCTGAAAGGAAGTCCTACTTTAGGTAAGAAAAACGCAAGGTTCAGACTTTCCCCCTTTTCCAAAGTTCCTGAAAAACATCCCCTTTTTCCCTTTTCTTTGTAAATATACGATATTTGAAAATATAATTTTCGATTTTTAGTGTACCAAAATTGTTTTATTAAAAACTAGAATGTGCTATCGCGAGTTGTGAAAGCTTTTTTTTCAACCCAAATATCTATTATAATTTTTTAATCTTTTTTAAATTTGACTAACTATAATTATAAATATTGAAGATTTGAATAAAACTTCGATGCTCAAATATTTTTTTCGCTGAATATATAGAAATTAAATATGTTTTTAATTAACGATAATAAATTACGATGGTCTGTTTGTCCCTCGGTTTGTATAGATTGAAAAAATGTAGTATGTTCGAAAATTTAAGCAATTTTCAAAAACTACTAAAAATCAGCTTTTAACAGTTCAAAAAAATTAAGTACAGTATTTAGTAGTATAAAACTAAACAATGGTATTTTTTATTTAAAAATTGTTTTATCCCTCTGTGTTTAAATTAAAATTTTCATAGTTGAGTTCTCTGGTTTTACTTCTTACATTATTTTTTTTTGAATAGATGGTGTTTTTAGTGTCTAAATATTTCTAATTATTATCATTTGAAATTAAAAAATGTTGATTTTGTAATATTTGACAATTTCTAGAAATTTTAAATTCAATAATGTCTGAGTTATCAATCTTAATATATATGTCAATTTTTCAAATATAAAAATATTTAATTTAAAATTTAAAAAATAGCACTATTTCAAATTTAAGAATATGCATCTAACAATATTTATGGAAATATTTATCATCTCAAGTTACGAAATTAAGAGTTTTTTCAAACTTAAATTTTCTTAATATTTAAACATTGAATCTTATGGATTTTTAAATAGTTTATGTTTTTAATATCAGAAAATAAAAATGCAAGGACGTGAACGCGCGCCATGCGCGCGTGCATTTTGTTTATGCGGTTTTTAGACAGTAAAAAATATTGGCATCCATAAATATATTAAAATTACTAAAGTAAGAGTTTTTTCAAACATATCTTAAATTATTATTTTTTGATATATATATATATTTTTTTATTATATGGTTCCAAAAAATTTCAAGAAATTTAGTTTAAAAATTCGCCAAAAATATTTGTCATACGTTGACCGAATTTCGGTCAACCTGGAGCGCGGGTCTTTTATTTGAACGGGTTTTTTTTTATTCAGAGAAACTTAATTAATAATTTCAATTTATGTTACATACAAGGAATTTCCAATGATTTCTACATATTTTAATGGGTTTTTTTTACGATTGTGAATGATTTTAAGAAGTTTTGACAAATTTTTAGATAACACAAAAGGATAAATTAAATTTTATTTCCAGGGATATGAAGGACATAGATAATTTTCTAATGATTTTGAAGATGTTAAGTTATTTTCAAAGATTCCAAAGAATTTCAAAAGACTTCGTTTCAAGCATTTTTAAAACTTTTAATATTGAAAAATTTGTTATCAATTTATTAATTAATTATGTTTTTAATATTAGAAAATAAAAATCCATGTACGTGAAAACGCACTTGCATTTCATTTAAATGGGTACTTCTAGAGAAATTTAACAAATTAATTTAATTTATATTCAAGGGATTTCAAATGATTTCTACTTATTTTGATGGATTTTTACGAATTCGAAAGATTTTTAAGGAATATCAAGGATAGGAAGGAATTAGAAACATTGCAAAGATTTTAAGTTTAAAATTTGTTTAAAAAGTTTTCTAAAAATTTTATGAAATTTCCATTAAATAAATACTTTATATTATAAAATAAATATATTATAAAATAAAAATATTTTAGGTGTTCAAACGGGAACTATTTTTAATTTGCGTTTAAAGGCGCTAAAGAGTGTTCACAAATTTTAGAAAGAAATATTCAATTATGTTTAAAAGTATAACGATTGAATTCTTAATGAAATATTTTTTAGAAGAGGAAACATTTTCGATTATGCGAACGATCATTAAAAAATCACTTAACATTATTTAAAACCTTGACCCCATTTTACCCTTCTTTAAGCTCTTTTTTCGTTCTGATACTTGAAAAGGCAATTTAAATTTGATTTTTTTGTAAGATTCTCACTTGAAAATTATTAAAACTCACAAAGCTACAGTCTCATTTAAAATTATTGTAAACTTACTGCACTTTTTCTTAAATAGTACATAAATTTGTTCGATTTAAGCTCAAATCTAATTTCCACTTTTATATTTTCCGGTTGTAGAAGCGGCTCTGAAGCAGTGTAGGAATATAGCAAGACAGTATTCATATTTCAATAGGCTCTTTCAAAATACAAAAAATGCTGTATCAGACATTCTCAGGGATATTTTCACATATGAAGAATACTGGTAAGTCATTTTTGAAGTATTATCAAGCATAATTCAGTTATTGCAAAATTAAAGAACTCTCTTGAAAATTAAATGGTTCTCGAGTTAAAATTCATCTTTTCGTAGAAAAGTAACCGTTTTTGGGTTGCAAGTTAATTTTTTTAATAGAAAAGTCTACACAACAACTCTTTTGGTTGAAAATTCAACTGTTTTGTTAAAAATGTGTCTTTTTGGTTAAAAAATGAATTTTTGTGGGTTCAAAACTCAAGTATTTTGTTAAACAGTCAATTTTATTGGCTAAAAATTCAACTACTAGATGGAAAGTTGAACTAATTTATTAAAAAAAAAAAATTTTGTAGATTCTTTTCTTTGATTAAAAATGATTTTTTTTTAACTGAAAATTTAACAATTTCATTTTTGTTTGGTAATTCATCTCTTTCGTTAAAAATTTATTTTTTGTGTGGAAAAGTTAACTGTTTGGTTAAAAGTGACATTTTTTTCTTAAAAATTCATATTTTGGGGTTCCAAATTTAACTGTTTTCTAGGAAAACCGTCGTTTTGGTTTGAACCTCGAACAATTTTACAGAAATTTAATTTATTTGGTTGAAAGTTCCTATTTTGGAGTTGAAAATTCAGTTGTTCTGTAGACAATGTTCTCTTTGTGAGTTAAAAATCAACAATTTGTTTGCATTTTTTTCTTGACTAAAAAATTATTCTGGGTTCAAAGTGAACTTTTTTTGTTGAAAAATAATCATTTTGCATTTAAAAGTCAAATGTTTCCTAAAAAATTGAACTTGTTAGCTTGAAAATTTGTCTTTTTGGGATGAATATTCATCTATTTGTTTGAAAATGCAATATGATACGGTTCCAAATCTTAGGAGTTTAAAGTGTTTCATCTTGAATATAGTACTTACATTCATTATTTTTAAAAAGAATTTATTCCTCTATTTTCGTGAGAAAGTACCTATTTCCTCTATTTTGAGGGCATTTGGGTCAATGCAAATTAAAATTTTGTCTGAACCGGGTTGCGGTCATATTTGAAAATTCATTTTAGTTACTGTTCACTTTTTATTACAAAAAATATCGCATTACATCGTAAAAATAAATACAGTCTCTTAAAATAAGGAACTCTTACTTCTAAAAATGATTAGATGTCTTATCAATAAAAAACAACTATTTTAGCCTTAAATAACTACAAGTATCTTTGAAATCCAAAGTAAAAGTGGAATATTCTTAAAAGAGAGCCTGAAAGAAAGTAGAATTCCAATTTTTAAATCCAGTGAAGATTCCACTTCGACGATGTTTGTCAACTTTTCTTAAAAGAAGTGTAGTTAAACTACAGTCAAATTTTTCTGTACTCGCAGAAATTACAGTGTTTAAATGTTTTCTACTCTAGGCATGCAATATTTATAATTTCCGATATTGCAGGCGCGATTTGGTTCGATTTTCTCAAAAAGAAATTTGTACAGATAACAGAAAATTATTACAATCTTACTAAATAATACAACAAAGAGAAAATATCTATTCTTATCAGTTTCAGGATATAAAAACAAAGATGGTTAATCTAATTCTCTTTGGATGGAGACAAATTAAATGCAGTTTTTATAATTTTCCTCGCAAAAATATCAAAACTACAACTTTAATTTGAAAGCAATAACCTTTTACCAATGTCTCTGAATTTTAAAATCTCCTTCAAATAATAAAAAATTTGAAGAAGTTGAATATGGGACGATTTTAAAAAGGCTTTTATCAAATGTTATTTCATGAAGTCGGGTATGGTCTCCCAACTATCATTCGCATCAAGCGAATCATTTTCAATGTCACTTTTATGGTCATAATCGTCATCAGTTTCGGGAGAACCTGTTTTTTCTGGCCTCTTTGTCGTTGAGGTGGCAACAACATTAACCATAATGGTATTTAAACTACTAGAATTAGATAACTTTCTTGTCGTCAAAATTGGACTTTGAAAAACCGCACGTGAAAAAGTATTCCTGTACGTGTACTTTTGTTTCTGTCGTATTCTACAAGCAATAAAGATGCCTAAGAAACCGACAATCGTAGCACCAAGAATTGCACCACTCGCAATTATACTCGGTCTAACTCTCGAGATCGAATTCCTTTCTTCACTTTTCCCTTCATCGGCATTCAACCTGTAAATATTGTTGAAGGTGCCCGAAATATCGCTCTCGATCTCTTGAACGCGAACATTCTCGATAGAAATCATCGAATTGTTTCTTCTCTCTGGCAAGTTTGAAGGTGGCACCTCACTCGTGTAAAACAAAATTTCTTCAGGGTTTTGTCGATTTTTGAAATGCTCGGAGGAATCAAAGTTTAAAGCATCTATTAAGTTGTCAGGTTGATTACTTGACTCGGGATTGACATCAGTTCCTCTTTCTCTAAACTTCTCTGCATTAAATTCTTCTAACTCTTGCTCCTTTGACCGTTGCTCGATTTGAGGATATCCAAATTGATCAAACCAGTTTGGAGGAAGAGTTTCAAATTCCTTTATATGGAGAATTTCCTTAGGAGTTTCTTTTGTCGGTTCTTTCTGTTTAATCCATTCCACTAATTCTTTTACAACGGGGGGTAAAGTACAATCTGACTTGACAATCTTTGCATCTTCCTTCTTTTCTTGAAAATCTTGATTTTGTTCATCTTTAGGAGCTGATGATCTGAAACTATTATCTCGGATTTGAGCAACTTCTGCCAAGTGAAGTTGACTCGATCCTCTTTGTCTCAAAGCTATCAAATCGTCTAAACTCATATTCCTAGCTCTCAAAAGACTTTCCAATTTATTCGCAGATGAGCCAGAATCGAAGAGTTCTAGAATCTCGGCCCGGGCATCCGGTTCCATTTCCAAATAAATTTGATCGTTTTTATGATTCAGGTACGTTTTATGATTTTGTGGAAAATCTGAAGTTTGTGAGTTTTTGGGAGTCAATTCTTTAGAATTCGGTTCTTCTTCATGAGTTTCTTCATTTTTCTGGTAAGCAATTTTATGAGAAGTGTCATGTGGTCCGTCATTTTGGTATTCAAAATCAAATGAGCTCATCTCCGTACTACTTATATGATCATCTTCTTGTCCCGAATGTGGTATCTTATTTTCAAATCGAATTCTCTCTCTTGATTGTTCCCAAAATGTATCTATTGCAGATTCATTTTCAGTGAGAGAAGGTTGTTTCGTAGAACTGAGAATGTGTTCAATACTCAAGGTAGATTCCGAATCTCGATTAAATTTGTCAGCTTCAGAAATCGAAGGCTGAGTAGTTTCTTTTTTTTCGGAATTATTGGGGATAGTCGAAGTTTTTGAGTTCTTCATAGTAAAGTCGGAAAACTCCATGATTTCGTCCTCATCATAAGTGATTTTAACTCTTTCTTTGTCTTGGATGTTTACACTTTCTGTGGTAGTTACGACAATAGGATTTTCGGAAGAGATTGGCATTTTCACGGCATTCATCGATTCCGTTGGACGGATTCTGTCCTTTCTTTCTTCCTGAGTTGGCAAAACTTTTTGATAAGCTTGGGTGCTGGCAGCTCTGAAATTGGAAAATGGATCAACCGGATTCCCAAGAATTTTTGCTGGAAGCCAGGGTGTCCGCTGAGTGGTAGAAGAAGTACCACTTGTGGAAGACGCAGATATCTTCAACACCTCTACAGCCTTTACTCTTGCATTTAATTCTTCTTCAGACTCATTGTCCTCGTGAGTGGATTTTAATAAATTGATGATATCTGCTTTACCCTGTAGAAGATCAGACAACGTTAGGTTCCTCCTTTGCAAGGTTTCTGAAAGACTTACACCTTCAACTTGTTGCATTTTCAAAAGAGATTTAAGTTCGGAATTCTCGGAAGGTTTTTCAGAATCAGTCTTGATAGTCGTCCTGTTGTGATTGGTTCTTGTCAGGTTATTGCGTCGAGTAGCTTCTTGTCTCCTTTGGGACTTAATGGTGGAATAAGTTGGTGAAGAAGTAATTTTATCAGTTGACGAAAGAGGGGAAGTTTTCACTTCAGAAAATTCGTAATTTTGAGGTGGTCTTCGTTTTCTGGGCCGAGGTCTTTGGTATTCCTCATCATTCAATTCGTATTCGTTGGGATGATTTTGGAACGTTTCTCGATACCTCAAAGCAACTCTCTCAAGATATTCGTTGTTATCATAAGAGAGAGTAGGAATTTTACTTTCCTTTTTATTTCTTGCATTATTTTCTTCTTGAAAATCCTCGGAGCTGCTAGAAGATTTTTCGGAAGGGTGGTAAATAACTTCGTCTTCTAGTTGAGGTGGTTTTCTTCTTCTGGAAAGTCTTAATTCCGGACTTCGAAAGCCTTGATAGTCATTTTTGTTATCGGGCTTATGTCTTTTGTTGAAATCATACTTGTCTGTGATTATGATCTCTTTTTCTTCGCTTTGCGACATCCAGTGAGTTGAGTGACGATTGTTGATGAAAGTTTTTTCATCTTTATCTTCATCAACTTCGATTGAAGATTGATTTTTTACATTTGATGATTTGTTTTTGACTGTTGCGCTTTGAAAAGGGACTAGGGGAACGGAATCTCCATCTCGCCATTTTGGTTCCAGGGCCTTTCCGTTACTTCTCCACCTCCCGATTGATTCACCAGGATGGTTCGATTCTTGGTTCGTGTACTCTTCATCTTCTGAGTATTCTACTTCCAGTGAATCGAACACTGCCGGTTGATGATTCTGCGAACAAAAATTATCATAGAAATTAGATTTGGAGAATAGGAAAGTAAACTGATAAAATAGAATACAGAATTATGAATAATATACAATTATGCATATTTAATATATTCTAAATTGCTTAGATATATCGTAATGAAATACACCCTTTTTTAAAGATTGAAGGATGTAGAATAATGGTCGTAAAATTATATAAAAGTCACTCAATCTCTTTAAAACTTAAAATGTAAATTTCACGCTCTCGCTCTTTCTCTTTGGAAAACGGTGATTATATAGATGTCAGGTATTATTTATTGATCAATCGAGAATTAATTCATTTGAAAAATGGTTTAACTTTTATATGCTGACATAAAAATTAGCTAGAAGAGATCAAATTTATTGGATTTAGTAACACGATCAATAATTTATAGGAAGCTCTTACTTTGCTTTCTCTTGTCAAGTAGAGAAATTACATGCACGAGCAGATTTAATAATTTTATTCATAGACTTTTCACTTAAATTTAAAAATGCAAAAATATTTTAAATATTAACTTTCAATCAAAAATTGCTTCTAAATTTTATTTTACTTTTGAAAAAACTGGTTAAATTAAATTTTAATAAGAAGTGATTTTGAAAACAGTTTCAGTTCGCTAAATAACTATATAATTAAATATCTTTGTCATTCATGATGATAGTTATAAATTCTGAATTTTGATGATAGGTGTATTGACCTTGTTGCAATTACAGTTTCTGTTAATTTTCAAGACTATTTATTATTGCTGCTAACTTTGAAAAAAAGCAGTCGGAATTTGAAGCTTCACTTCACTATAAAGGCGATGCAAGAAGCGGATCAATTAATTCAATGAAATGCCAAGAGCGCAGTAATTTCTATGTAACCGGCTAATCGCACGTGTTCATGTACCGATGCCAATAATAGGCTGTGTCTAAATCAGGTTCATTCAACACACTTTCATTATCTGCATACTTGTATTATCCACATTATAAGGCTAAAAAAGTTGTACTCGATCAGTGAAGTACTTAAATGGTCGCAAAGTTGTTTTTCCTACAACTTATTCAATCTGTGAATAAACATCGCTCAGAAAATAATTTATTTGCAACAAATTTGTTTGTTTATATAGTCATTTTCTAGCAAAAAATAATGAAAATTTTTTCAACATTAAAAAAATGATTAATTTGCATTAACAACATGACCAATTCTCTAGTTGCAAATAAAAAAAGAATATCTCAAGCCAAAAAGCTCTAAAAACAAGGGAAATAAGGAGATTTTTCACGAAATAGGAGAATAAATTCTTTTAAAAAATCAATATAGATACTAATATTAAATTTGAATTTAACCGCTTTAAATTTTTAATATTTCGAGTAAAAATATTGCATTTTAAACAGCATAAATGACTTTTTAACCAAATAATAAAATCTTTTACCAAAAAAGATGAATTTTCAACCATCATGATTATTTTTCTAACAAAGCCAACGAATTTTCAACTAAAATTTTGAATCTTCAATGAAAAAAACGCATTTTTAACAATGGTATTGAAATTTTAAGCAAGTAGTTGAATTTTGAACAAAACAAAAGAAAGTTCTCCAAAAAAAGTGGAATAGTTACTATTTCGACCAAAAAAGATTTTAATTTTAAATAAAAAACAATTGTATTCTTCCACAAAATGCGACTTTTTAACAAAATTTCTGTCTTTACAAGTTAAAAACTACTTTTGTAAAAAATAGTTGAATTTCCTACCTAGAAATATTATTTTTCAAATGAAAAGTTAATTTTCTATCAAATATTTCAACTTTCTACCAAAAGTGGTTTAATTTTTAATTCAAAGAAGTCGAATTTAGTTATATATTCAACCAAAGATGCATTATCAACGAAAAAAGTAATAGTCGACATTTCTATCCAAAAGGATTCTTATTTTAAATAAAAAATAGTTGAATTCATTAAAAAAAAAGAATTTTCAACAAAATAGTTAATTTTTCTGCCAAACAAGATTTTTCCGCCAAGAAAGAAATAAAATTCCTATAAATTGTTTGAATTTAGAGCAAAAAAGACGAATATTCTTCAAAAAGTTTAGTTTGTAATCCAAAAATGTTCGTTTTCATAAAAAAATATAGTTTTCAACAAAAAATGTAAATTAAATTTTTTAAATAAAATGGTGGAAAGTTTCAAATATATTTATGAATCCTCGACCAAAAAAGATTTTTCAGTTAAGCAAAAAAATAATTGTTGAAGTTTTAAGCCTAATTTTCAAGCAAATATATTGATTTTCATCTAGATAGTTTAATTTTATAAAAAAGTAAAAAATGTTCAATTCCAGAATACCAAAGCGTTGATTTTTCAATCAATACAACAAAAACAAATTTTTAACAAAATTCTCAACAAAAATTTTTTTCAACCAAATAATTTAATTTTGATCCAAAATCGTTAAATTTTCAATCTAAAAAGACGAATTTTTAACAAAAGATTTGACTTTTCAATGCAAAATTATGAATTTTCAAGAAAATTTTTTTTCAATAAAAAGAAGAATTTTCTATAAAACAGTTGAAATTTTAACCAAACAGTTGCATTTTTAACAAAGCAATTACATTTTTAACCAAATAATAAAATTTTGTACAAAAAAGATGAATTCTCAGCAAAAAATATAATAAGAGACTTTTTATTATGAAGAATGAACTTTTAACAAACAATAGTTGCGTTTTCTAATTGGGTTCTATGAATTGATTTCGCAATTAAGTGGGAAAGACTGGTAAAAAGGGGGTAAAGAGAAAAATACTGAAGCCTGTGAAAAATAAATAGGAATTTAGACTTATTTTTAATACTTTTAAAATATCTAATCAAATATCGAAAATAATATGTAAGAAAGTAGTGTTTTAAAAAATTGTTATCTTCGTCATTTTGTTATTTTCATGAATAATAATTTTTTAATTTCTTTTTAGCTATACTATTTTTATTAACTGGCATTAAAAATTTGTTTGAACATCTGAGAGCTTTTGGCTGAAAAAAATAATTCGAAAAAAAGTAAACGTCTGTGGAAGCAAAAATAGAAAAATGAAGTCTTTTGGATAGTAATTTTGGGGTTTTCAAATTTTTTTCTTTCTAGATAACTTAGGAAAATACTTGGCACAACTCAGGATTTTGTATTAAAAAGAAAGCACTAGAAAAAAATTGATGAGATTAAAGAATCAAAATCTATTAAATATGCTCATAAAAATAAATGTGAAAACATTAAAAATGAGAATTTTTCAAATCTATTGTTTAACTATTTTTTAATCTTTGATCTTCTTGAATTTTTGTCTGATGTTTTTTTAGCATAAATTGCTATATGATGTAAAAAGTTTTTAATAATATCCATTTATTAATTTTTTATTTTGTATATTAATAATGATATTAATAATTAATTCTAATTATAAACTCCATTTAATTCCTCTTTTTTATCTAATATTTAACTACTGAAGCTCTGTGATCCCGGCTTCTATATTATTATTAGATTTATGAATAAATTTAGAGATTTGTTGATGGGGTATGGGGTATGCGGATTTATGTCACTGGAAGAAAGTGAAAGTGTTTTTTTTTTTAACAAAGCTGCTTCGTTTGTTATAATTTGAAAATAAAATTGGGGAGGGGGGAAACTTTTTATGCGGTTTTCCACAGTGAAAGTCTGTTAGTTTATTTTGTTATTTCTTCTACTTCTTTTTGCAGCGACATTTCTTGACTCTACTTGGGCAGTATTGCGGATCGGTTTAAAATTGAACTCTTTTGTTAAAAAGTCACCTCCTTAGTTTAAAAATACATCTCTTGTCGTATATTTCTTGGTTGAATTATCAACTTTTTCTGCGAATTAATATTTTTTAGTTGACATTAGAACTACTTAGTTAAAAATGATTTTTTGTTGTTGATGATTCATGTTAGTTGAAACCCCTGTTTTTGGTTGAAAATGGAACTATTTTGCTCAAAAATGGTTTTTTGCGGTAAAATATTAATCTTCTACGTGATTAATTCATCTTTCTGGTTGAAAATTAAATTATTTTATCGAAAGTTTTTCTTTTTTAGCAAAAATTAATTTTTTGACTAAAAATATAATTACTGGATTTTTTGTGGAAAATTTATTTTATGGTAAAAAATGTCTACTGTGTGGTTAAAAATTCATCATTTTGTTTGAAAATTTGATTGTTTGGTTAAAAATTTGTATTTTTTGTAATGTACTGAAAATTTAACTTTCCTTCTTATTATTTAAAATCTATCTTTCTTTTTAATTCAACTATTTGGTTAGAAAATAATTTCCTTGATTAACGATTTAAGTATTTTGTTAAAAATTCGTTTTTTCTTTAGTAAAAATTAACTTTTTAAACTAAAAATAAAACTATTCGATTTTGGTTTAAAAATGTATCTTGATCAGTTGAAAATTCATTTATTTTTATAAAAATTCAACTATTTTGTTCAAAATACATGTATTTTGATAAAAAAATTATATTTTTTATCTCAAGTGCAACTGTTTGCTTAAAAATTAATTTCTTTGGTTGAAGATTCATCAATGTAGTTGAAGATCCTTTGGTTGAAAGATTAACTATTTCGTTGAAATTCTTTTTTTTTTTAATTGAAAATTCATTTGTTTAAAGTTATGAAAATTAACCTATTTCACTTTTTGTCGTAAGCCCATCTATTTTTTGCAAAAATTCAACTATTCGGTTGAAAATTCATATATTTTGATGAAAAATTCATCTCCTCTGGTAGAAAAAATTTTCTTTGTTGAGAATTATGTATTTCGTTGAAAATTCTACTTTTTTGGTAGAAAATTAATCTTAATGGTTGAAAATTCATCTTTTTGGTCAAAAACTCAACTGTTTGGTTCAAAATTAATTTCTTTTGTTGAAGATTCCTAATTTTAGTTGAAAATATTTTGGTTGAAAATTTATCTATTGTGTTGAAACTTATTTCATATTGAAAATTTAATTTGTTTAAAGTACCGAAAATTTAACTATTTCATTGAAATTTATGTATTTTGATTCATATTCATCTCTTCTAGTAGAAAAATAATTATCTGGGTTGAAAATTCAATTTTTTGGGTAGAAAATTGATCTTAATGATTGAAAATTCATCTTTTTGATCGAAAATGTAACTGTTTGCTTAAAAATTAATTTCTTTGGGTGAAGATTCATCAATGTAGTTGAAGATCCTTTGGTTGGAAGATTAACTATTTCGTTGAAAATTCTTTTTTTTTAAATTGAAAATTCATTTGTTTAAAGTTATGAAAATTAAGCTATTTCGCTTTTTATCGAAAACCCATTTATTTTTTGCAAAAATTCAACTATTCGTTTGAAAATTCCTATATTTTGATGAAAAACTCATCTCCCCTGGTAGAAAAAAATTTTCTCTGTTGAGAACTTATGTATTTCGTTCAAAATTCTACTTTTTGGTAGAAAATTAATCTTCATGGATGAAAATTCATCTTTTTGGTCGAAAATTCAACTCTTTGGTTCAAAATTAATTTCTTTTGTTGAACATTCGTCATTTTAGTTGAAAATATTTTGGTTGAAAATTTAACTATTGTGTTGAAACTTATTTCGTATTGAAAATTTAATTTGTTTAAAGTACCGAAAATTGAACTATTTCATTGAAATTCATGTATTTTGATTCAAATTCATCTCTTCTGGTAGAAAAAAAATTTCTGGCTTAAAAATTCAATTTTTTGGTAGAAAATTGATCTTCAAGATTGAAAATTCATCTTTTTGATCGAAAATGTAACTGTTTGATTGAAAATTAACTTCTTCGGTTGATTACTCTTTATTTAGTTGAAAATTCTTTTCTTTTTTGTTGAGTGTATATTTTTGTAATTTAAAATTTAACTATCCCATTTTTTTGGTTCAAAATCCACATTTTTTTAATAAAAACTCAACTATTTGGTTAAAAATGTATATATTTTGATAAAAATTCACTTGTTCTGGCAGAAAATTAATCTTTATGGCATAACACTCATATTTTTTATGAATGCAACTGTTTGTTTGAAAATTCATTTCTTCGGTTGGCTATTCATAATTTTATTTAAAAATTTAACTATTTTGTTGAAAATGCATTTCTCCTGAATTGAAAATTAATTTTTTTATTGAAATTTTAACTGTTTCATTTTATGTTCGAAATTTATCTCTTTTTTTGGGAAAATTCAACTATTTTGTTTGGGGATTTCTACTAGCTTGTTGAAAATTCTTATTATCTCGTTTAATGCGACCCTATCAACTTTATGCTACCGGAAGAAAGTGAAAGTGTTTTTCTTTTTTTTTTTTTAACAAAGCCGCTTCGTTTCTTATAATTTGAAACTGAAATTGGGGGCTAGATTTTAATGCGGTTTTCCACGGTGAAAGTTTGTTAGTCTATTATGTTACTTCTTCTACTTCCTTTTGCAACGACATTCCTTGACTCTTCTCGGGCACTCGTGTTGCGCATTGTGATGGGAGCCGGTTTGAAAAAAGTGGATATTACTTTCAGTGTGTCGAGCCAGTATGGTTTTCAGCGACTTAAAAGTGCACGATTGAATTGCATTGTGGATGACGAAAGGGCGTGAGAACGAAGAACCAATTGTAAATACGATGTACGTTGAAAGTTGCATAGAAAGTCAGGCGAATCTTTATTTCGTGGGATTTATAGAATTTATTCTAGAGTCGAGAGTTTACACGCTTCAGTGTTATTAATAGTGTGCGTTCAGTTAACCATTACCTAATTAATTGAATGAACCGGTTTGTAAAATATCTTGCTTTTAGTCAATTGTAAATTCCAAATGCTTTTATGGTTAACAAAGATTTGCAATATTTCTTTAAAAATGCCTTCACTTATAGGTAATTTATGTATCTTCATCAAAACAGTCTTTAATGAAATAATGTTGAATAAACAATTTTAATTGATGAATAAATATTTGGCTTTTTAAATCTTATACAATTTTTAATATTTATAGTTTCGGTCGTTCAATTATCAGATATTTGCATATCCAGTTTCAGGGTATCTACTCGACCGGGGAATCGGGAAAAGACCGGGAATTTGATTCAGTAGTTAATTATAATTTGGACGTTGAAACAGGAAATTTTAAAAAGATTTATAGTTCTAAGTTGGAACGGGGAATAAATGAAAGAAATATACAAAAAAATTCACTTCAAAAAATTAAAATTATCTGGAGTTGGAACAGGGATTTTTCGACACTAATTATAATTCTAAGGTGCGATATAGAATTTCAGTGAAAAAATATAATTTTGAGTTTGGAACAGGGAATTCCCGTAAAGAATTATAATTTTGGGGTTTTAACTATTTTATTGGAAATTAACTTTTTTTTGCAAATTTATATTTTCGGTTTAAAAATTTTGATCTTTCTGGTTAAAAATTCAATTATTTCGGTAGAAAACTCATATTTTTGGGTTGATAATTCAACTTTTTTTGTAGAAAATTCGCTTTTGGGTTTTAAATTTCAACAATTTGATCATAAATGAACTTTTTCTGCAAAAATTAATGTTTTGAGGTTGAACACTCAACTCCTTTGTAGAATGTTTGGATTTCGGCTTGAAAATTCAAAATTTTGGACGAAATTTGTTTTCTTTATTAATAAGAAATATTTATTCGGTGAAAATTGAACTGTTTTGTTGAAAATTCCTATTTTTGGTTTAAAAATTAACCTATTTTCGTTGATTATTCAACTAGTTTGTTAAAAATTCGTATTCTCTGGTTTAATATATCTGTTTTTGATCAAAAATGAAAATATTGTTTGGTTATAACATCAAATATTACACGTTTTTTTAAGAACTAATTTTTTTTAGTTGAAGATTCATCTCTTTGGTTGAAATTTGAACAATTTTTCAGAAATTCATCTTTTTAGCAGAAAATTCAAATAATTGGTTTTTTAAGTTTATGTTTTTAGATTGAAAATATGTTTGGTTAAAAATTCGTATCTTTGGACGAATAACTCTTTTTGATTTGAAATGAAATTTTTTTTAGTTGGAATATCAGTTTTAGATTTTTTTATTAGAAATTAATATTTTTTCGGTTGAAAATTTATCTTTTTGGATCAAAATGTAGCTATTTTGAATAAATTAAAAAATAATTTAAAAATTTTTAAGATTTAATCAAATTTAATGCAAAATTTAAACTTTTGAAAATTTCAAATATAAAATTCAGATTTAGTTTTTAATTTATTGCATTCATTTGCATTCACTATGTTACACACAGATATAATTATAATTTAACTGACATAAAAAAAAATTTAATAGATTTTGTAATTAGTTTTTAATAATTCATCAATCATTAATTAATTCATGTGAGAAAAGTGATAAAAGGAAGTATACATTTTAGGTCAATCTAGAATTCTAGACTTCCATTAAGAATATTAATAATAATTAATCATATACTTACATATTATACATAGGAAAACCTTACGTTAAATTTCGTTTCATTCGTGTTTCTACTAAGAGGAGATTTGACATTTGCAACCGGGCAAAAACCGTCGAAAACTAGGATATAACTGGGAATTTTTCTGGGCTAAAATTAGTAGAAACCCTTGTCAGTAGGGCGTAAAGGATAGTGAACAATTTAAAAAGTCGAATGTTTTAGAAAAAAGTGGATTTTTAAATCGGATAAGATGACTTTTTAATAAAAAATATCATTTTTTAACAAGATAGTTAAAATTTCAACTAAAAACTGTATTTTTCAACAAACAAGGATAATTTTCTACTCAAGAATATGAAATTTCAACAAAATAGATGAATTTTCTACTAAACAGTTGATTTTTCAAACTAAAAGTTAAATTTTCAACAAACGAGATTAATTTTGTACCAATTACAAAACTCTTTAACTTATACAATATACAGGATAAAGTTTCAACTGAAATTGGAATAATTACATTTTCCTATAAAAACTCTGATAAAAAAATAACTCAGAGCAAAAAAATTGAATTTTCAACGAAGTTGTTAAATTTTCAACCAAAAAGATGAATTTTCAACTAAGAAGATTATTGTTCTACAAAAAAAAATAATTTTGAACAAATTCCTGAAATTTTAACAGCATTATTTGATTTCAAAGTCAAAGCGACGATTTATCTCCAAAAATTTGATTTTCAACCGAAAAATATGATTTTTTCAACTAAAAAGTTTACTTTTCAATCAAATTGTTTAATTTTCTACCAAATTGTGAAATTTTTTAAACCAAAATCCTTAATCAAAATAATTAATTTTTTTACAAAGTAGTTCAAATTTAAGTAAAACAATCGATTTTTCATCCATAAAACATGAATTCTCAAGGAAACATGTAACAATTAATTTTTCAACCAAAAAATTGTATTTTTAACCAAAAAGGAATAATTTTTAGCGAAAAAGATTAAATTTCTACCAAGAAAGACGATTTTTTAACGAAGTACTTGAATTTTCAAGTAAAAAGTTGAACTTTTAACTAAAAAAGATAGACTCTTAACCAAATAGTTAAATTATTGACTGAAAAAGGTACATTTTCAACTAAAAATGGAATAGTTTAATTATCGGTTTGAAATTAAAAAAAAGCGTGAAACGATTTTTTATCAAAGTAGTTGAATTTTTAACCATAAAGATGAACCATCAACTTAACAAAAAATAATGTTTATAAAGTAGTTGAATTTTCGATAAAAAGATGACTTTTTAACGATATAGTTCACTTTTCAACTAAATAATAGATATTTTAAGGCAACGAGATGAATTCAAAACCAAAAATATAAGAGTAGTCTTTTCAATAAAAAAATGACTTTACCCAAAAATATAGTTGAATTTTCTTACTGGGTTTAAGTCCTAGATGTTATTTAAGTTCGTTCCATTATTTTCAATTTT
>NC_046658.1:83540668-83570479 GCF_010883055.1 Belonocnema kinseyi | reverse complement strand
CCCCCCCCCCCCCCCTCTCGGAAAAGGGAAAAAAATAAGCTTTTCAACTTTTGATACGCCTTATGGGTCACGGAATTTCGAAATTAGGACTTTGTAGCAACCCTGTTTATGAAAAATTGCAAAATCTTTAAGTATAAGACTCTAAAAATAGAGTTTTCCTTCATGCTCTCTTAATTTTCATTAACGTAACCACTAACCACATTTGCATTTGTCTGACGACACACTATATAGGTATTTAAAATTTATAATTTGCTGAGCGGTAAAGACGAAGTAGAGACAATACGAAGTGATACTCTAGATTCTAAAATAAATTCTGCTTATTGCAGCAAAAATGCGATTAGTCACGATTCATAGCGTTTAACGTTAAACGAGCCATGCAAAGGTAAATAATGTCCAAAGTTCAACGACCATAAAAAAAGAAAGTTTCACTGCAATTATCATAGTTTGCAGTTGCACAATAAGATGAAAGTAATAAATATGTATTGTTAAAGACAAATTGTGACACCTTTTCTTCAAATAAGGTATGGATTAGAAGCGGAAATGCCAATAGTAGCTTTTATAGCCTCAGTATTTTTCCAATTGAATGATTGTTTAATTCGAGATGTATATTATAGCTTTATCGCCTACGCTGAAACTAAATTCTCGTCCTTCTTAAAATTCGTGGACCATGAAGTTGTTTTAATTTTGGATCCTTCAGTTTGAGCACGTTTTAGAAAACAATTTTTAATTTATTATTGTACTCAAGCTACACTGTGGCTCTAGTATTTTTAGATAGTTTACGGTAGAGAATAATTATTTCGAGGGGCCATTCACTCTGAAATCAGATGAATTTTTTCCGAGGATTGCATTTTATTTCATATGACTGTTCGATGATAGCTCGCACGGGTCACACTCACGGTTGCACCTGGTTGCACTATATAACGTCAGAGGCGGCGTAGCCATAACATGATGTGTGCCCGCCAACTAATATTTTTTCAATTTGAATGGAACGTGAAAACAAAGAACATATATAAATGTTGATAAATTCATTCTATTGATTCTTGTTTTTCTGCCATATTTTGAATTTAACACACCGAAGTCTCAATAAAGATTGATTAATATTTTTAAAAGACGTGTGTGCTCATTTTCGACAATATGGTGGTTAATCGAAAGAATAATGTTATATGAAAAACGGGCAATATTGAGCATTTTGCAATAAAAACATTTAATAATTAATAACAAAATATTTAATAACGTTCTGGAATTCTACGTACTTCTAACCCCTTTTATAGCTTGTCCAGGGCAAACGTTGCGGAAAATTCCGTAACTATAGACAGTGTTTAGTAAAATATATATTGAATAATATGAGCACTTATATGAGTATTTGCACTAAGAAAGGGAGATTTATTCTAAAATAGGACTGAGTTATGTATTACATAAAATATTGTCAAAACATCTCTGGAAATACCGATTACCGGACTACTATTTCCGGATTACATTTGGAAAATGATAAGTTTAATCAGTTTAATGACCTTTTTTTTAACGTGTCCTGATGAATTACCCATCAGGCAATGTATGTATTAAAAATTAAATTAACGTATCCTTAGAATATACCATACAGCCACTTTCAACCAGTTAACGTTGTTGAAGTTTTTTTTGCTCCTGTAATTTGTTTGAAAAAGTTTAAAATTTCATAAATTTAAGGATCATAATTGAGGTACTAAGAACGGCGACTAAATAAGGCCCAGTTTGGGAAAAACATTTTGTTACAGTTACAAGTACTTTAGGTTTTGACCTATCGATAAATGTTAGAAATATGTAAAGAAACAAATTTTATTTTGCCACAAAACGTGGTTAAAGTTGAGGTGGTTATTGAGAAATGATTATGACTACTGTGTAAAGCTCATTTTCGTTTTTCTTGTTCTTATAAAATAAAATAATGATGAGGATTAATCTCTTATTTTATGTTTCGTTTGATTTTGTTATAATAAAAGATCATTTTCAAAGTTCTTGAAGTTTTTTGTTTGCAATAACTTTCTTAATTTTTCTGGTAAACATACAGAAGTTTTCGGTAAATCTCAAGATATTTTGGGTAGGCTTAAGGTAATTTTCAAGAATTCAATTTTCTAAGTTACGTACCATTTAGCTTATTCTGTAAGTTTCCATCCTAAGTCGATGTAACCACAAAGCATTCTTTTTGAATAATTGAAAATTGTATATGAATTCAAAGTAAAAGAAATTCTAAATTGATTTAAATTTTATACTGCTTTTGTTTTAAAATTGAATACTTTTGATTTGAATTTTTCAACAGTTTACAATGTCCATACAAAGTGAAAACTTTTAAAGTTGAATAAATTAACTTCAATAAATTAATAACTTAACTTAGTCGTAAGTGAGACCTTTAAAATAACAGTATAATCATAATGACAATTGGAAAAGTTAGCAATCGATCAGCGAAATGTAATTAGAAAAGTTGAAGCTTGCATGGATTGGAAATTTGATTTGTTGCCCAAATTGTAGTTCCCGGTGAGTTTATTATTTTTCAATTTTCAACATTTTTTATCCTGAATAATTAATTGCAAGAGAATATTTTTGTGTTATTTGAAACAATTTTCAAATAAGAAAATTGATCAAAAAAGAATCTGTAAGATTTGAAGTCAATTTTTTTTTAATTTTGAAGGATTTTTAGGTAATTTAAAAAAAAATTTTGAATATTTTCAGAAGTTTTAGAAGTTTTTTTTTTAATTTCAGAAATAATTTGAAATTTGAACTCATTCCAAAAAGATTCAAGCAAAATATAGAGCTTAACGATTTTTGAAAGGTTCAAATATAATACAAGAATTTTCTTAAGATACTTGGGAATATTTTAAATAATTTTTAAAAGAATATTTAAAAGAAACAGATATTCTGGTAAATGAATAACAATGGAACAATTGCTCATTTTTTTCGACTTAAAATAAAATTAATTTGTATTATAATATTAAAAAATTTCAGTCAAAAAAAATTGAATCGTTCAAGTATTATTGTTTCTGAATTGAACATTTAGAATATTCGAATTATACAACTTATAAAATTTTATTTTTTTTTATTTTCACAATTTAACGGTGTTTAATTTAAAATTGTCTACTTGAAATGTGTCAGAAGCTTCCACTTTATATGGGTAAATTATTGAGTGTTTAATAACAAACAATTTTAAACGTTGATTTCAAAAGTTAAAAATTCAAAATGGTTCCTCTTTAAGTGTTTTAATTTGAATTTCAGTTTTTATAATTTCAAATGAAAACATTTTTAGATTCAAGAGTTCAAATTTTTCAATCACAATGACCGTCAAAAAATATTGTGAACCGGAAAAACACCGGGAAATTACCGGGAAGTAAATGCTGAATGCACTGACTACTGACTGCTCTCTTAATTTCTCACTTGTCTGTTCGTGATTGCTTACAATCGCTGGTTGACTCATACTGATTCGCTCACGATTTCGAAATAGTTTAAGAGATTTCTTAGATGATACTTATTTTTCATATTTGAAAAAAGAAATTTTCTACTAAGTAACAAGTACAGTGGCCCCGCGATTTAGTACCCCGTGACTTAATTTTTCGGGATGTGCGGTTTTGGGAGTCCCCTGATTTACGTCCACCACGTCCCAAAACCGGGTCACTGTATTTGAATTTTGACGTCTATTTTAAGAAATACAAATTTTGTGTTCAAACTTGTATAGTTTTTGATCTAATGCAGTTTTTTAACAATATAAAAAGTTGAATTTTCAAAAAAAATCCCACACTTACATTTTTTGCCAATTTTTTTTCTTACAAATTTTGTCTTTAATTGGAAAAACATTTTGTTTTATGAAAAATCCCGAAAAATAACATTCTCGGCACTGTAAAATTCCAGAATTGGAACATTTCTGAATAATAAAATTCCCGAATAGTTTATAACATTATCGAATTGGAAAATTCCCGAATAATAAAATACCCGACAGTTTATAATATTACCGAATTTAAAAATTCCCGAACAACAAAATTCATGACAGGAAATTGCCGGATTATAAAATATCCGAACGGGATAATTCTTGAATTAAACCAATTAAATTTTTTTCATAAATATTATATATTTATTGAAAATACAATAATCAAATATTTTTCTAAAAAAAAAACAAATATTTCTAATGTTTAAAGTTTAAATAAATATTGTTTGAGCTTAAACTAACATTAATTGAAATAAATTTTCATCCAGAAATATTTTTTTTTTCATTCATTGTTATTTTAAATTCGAACAATCATTATTTCAGAAACGTTAAACATAAAAAATAATTGTTTTCTATAAAAATTTTAGAATATTCAATTTTTTTTTAATAAACAATATTTGCAAAAAAGATTAATTCTTTAAATTCGGGAATTTTCCAGTTTGGATATTTTATAATACGGTAATTTTATGTCAATAATCGGAAATTTGATTATCCCGAAATTTATCATTAGTAAATTTTCTAATTCGGGAATTTTACATTGTCGGGAATTTTATTTTTCAGTTTTTTTAGTCGTTCATATTTAGGGAATTTTTTGTCATAAAGTCAAATTTTCGCATATCCAAAAATGTCCTCCAAAAAAAATTCCGTACTCAGATGTGATATCTTGCTTCGTTAGAAGAAAATGTGAACAATTCATTTTTGAGGGAAAACGTTTATTTCGGCCTCAAAAATAGTTTAGGCTACATAAAACTGATGGGGTGCCTTCCTTATATGAATAGAATGTTTTTAAAAATATTACAAGAAATAAAAAATGTTGAATTTTCCAGAAGATCTTATTTATTTTTGTCTTCGAATTTTGAAAACATGAAAAACAGATTTTCTGGAAACCTCCACCTTTTTTACTTTTTAAATTGTTGTTCAAGTTTCTGCTTATACAATAAGGAAGGCATTCTATTACTTTTATGAGGGCTAAACCATTTTTGAGTGGGGAAAATTTCTTATTCCTGAAAATTGACTTTTTTTCTTAAATGAAGCAGATATGAGAAAAAAGTAAGAAGCCTTTTGTAGAGAACAATTCTACAATTGCAAACTTTTAACTTAATTTTTGTTGTACCTTTCGTTGTTTCAGAAAAAATGCGAAAATTGAATTTTATAAAAAAATTCTTCTGTCCACAAAAATAGTTTAGCTCACATAAAACGTATAGGATGTCTTCCCTACAAAAGGCCAAATTAATAAAAAATTTGGAATATATACGAGTGAGTTTTGTGAAAATCGACTTTTTATATTTTTAAACAATTTGTCCCCATTTTAGTGAATTTTTTCAAATATTCTCAAACTTTCTTATGGATTTCGAAAGGGGGCCGTAAAATCCACCAGAATCCGTGAAGAAAATTGTAAACATTTTAATTAGATCAAAAACTAAAGAAGTTTCAAAAAAATGTATTTTTTCTATAGATTTTAAAACTCAAATATTCGTAACTTTGTGGATTTATTCATAAAGGGGAAAATAAGTGTAGTCTAATTTCCTCTAAAACAACGTCCTTGATTTAAGTAAATACGGTCTAAAACATTTATGTAATTTTAGTTTTACTTTATTTTTCGTGGAAATAGAACTTGAAGTAACTTTAAATTAATGGTAATTTAAGATTTATGTAGTGTTTATTTCACTCTTGCCAATTCTAAATTTTAGTGCCAATTTGTCGCTTTCAGTGCGTATTTTTTCCATTTTTGTGGCTTGCTTGTGAGTTTAAAATCAATTTTTTAGTACCTACAAATATGTAGATTTAGTTAGTAGGTGAATTCAATTTCAACATTATAGGAACAAAGTAGAATGTTTGATCATTTCTTTTTTGCAACTAGAAATATATTTTTATCTACATTTAAAGGGTTTAGTTTTTAAATCTATTTTTAAAAATTATTAATGATTAATTCCTGCTTCTATATTTCTTTTAAAAGCTTAATATTCAACATTTTTCACATCCAATATTTCCAAATTAAAACTATTTAACTTTGAAATCTTCAATTTGAAATTGTTTCATTTCTTAAAAATTTTATTATGCAAATGTTTTAACATTTAAAACTTTACAATTCCAATGGCTAATATTCAAAATGTTCAATTTCTAATACTTCACAACTTGAATCTGTTCAATTTCTTCAAGGTGAAACATTTAATTTGTAAATATAAGAGTTTTTTACACTTTTCATTCAGAGCTGTTTAAAATTTGATGCTTGTATTTAAAAATATTCCATCTCGAATGCTTCCAATTTTTATTTGTGATACTGTTTCAACGAACGCCTTTACTTTTTATATTTTTAAGCCAAAAATAAAGGTTTATGTGAAATAAATCTTAAAAATTAATTTAAGAAAGGCTCGCTTTAAAACTGTTTGAATTCGGTTCGAAAAAGTTTAGAAAACACTAAAAACCTTTAGAAGTATTGTGATATTTTATAGCCCATTGAAAAATTTTGCAAAATCATAAAAATATTTCATACTTAAAAGTACTTATTCATATTTGAAAACTTAATTTCCAAGTTGTTTTTTTTGTATTTTCTATATTGAAATTATTCCTGTTTTAAGATAGTGGCTTTCAATAAATAAAATTCAGTTATAAGATTAACTTTCGACAGTTTGAATTATAATTTTTTAAGCTGTACAATTTTCTTTGTTTTTACCTTTAGTATTAATACCAATTAAAAACAGTTTTCATTCTCTATGGATATATGATTCATTTTTTTATATATAAATTAAGACATGATAATGACAGCTGGATAAGGACCAATTCTTCGAAATTCTGTTTTTAACGATTCCAAGTACTTTAGGGCACTATTTATCGATACATATTAGGAATATGTGAAAAGAATCTCTCCTTTCACTCGAAAAAATGAATTTTAAAATTAAAGCGGGGAAAGCTAAATGGTGCGAAGTCCAGTCAACCCAATTTTGCAGGAGAAGCAAAAATATTTTGAAACAAATGAAAATGCGTTACATTTTTTTAATCTCTCCAAATCCCTTGAAATCTTCTTAAATCTATAAAAATGATGTAATATATATTCTGTCAAAAACTTTTTAATTTTTTTAAATCTTTTGAAATCTTTTCAAATTTTGTAAAGCCTTAATACCTAGTGTACACTCAGAATTGGTATTAAAGAATTAACGGAATTTATTATTTTTTTGTTTTAATTAAGTTAATTCTTATTCTATTATGAAAGTAGGTAACCTAAGACCTTTATTTTCAAGAAAAATGAAATATTTCGCCACCATAACAATCGCAAAATAAATTAACAGTTGTAAACAAATTGAAAGTTCCCAGCGAATTTAATTTTTTAATTTCAAATGTAAAAAATGGAGCAATTTCAAGTCCTGCATAATCCAATCAGATTTATAAGGGTTTTAGCAAAAATAAGTGCGAGATTTTCGAGAATTTTTCGTTACTCTACTTGTTAGATAAAAAAGACGACAGACCATTTTTAGTATACAGAGATCGGATCGTGCGAATTTTGAGCCTTTTTTACTTTTTTGAAAAAATGCGAGTTTCTGGAGAAAAATGCGACTAATCTTAGTTTCAAAATTAATCACAATGAAGCTTTTTAATTTGAAATTCAAAACTGGAAAAAATTTCAAATTTTAATTGAGTTAATTAAAAATTCGGTGCTTTTTCATTCAAGCTTTATACTTTAATTTTGTTATTAATAAATAGAGTTTGAAATTTAAAAATTACTAATTTCGTAAATCAATATTAAAGTTTTATTTTTTTCGGGTTGCAAGCCATTTGCAAGGATTTTTTTTAAGTCGAACACGTTCAAAATTGCATAATTTCAAATTAAATTACAATCTTTCCCCTAACCCCCCCCCCTTTTTTTTAAAAAAGAGTTTCTCTTTTTCAAGAAATTTGTCCTTTTCTCCTTTTTCTCGGGTTTTCACTTAAATGAGAACTGAAATTATAGAACCCAATAATAAAATACATCAATTTTTGGTTGAAAGTGTCTTTTTTAATATAAATTCGAGTGTTTGGTTGAATATTTAAACATTTTGTTAAAAATTTATCTTTTCTGGTTAAAAATTTATCTTTTTTGTTAAATGTTTGCATTTTTTGATAAAAGATTCATCTTTTATCATGGAAAAGTCCACTTTCTTGGTTAAATATAAATTTGTTGTTAAAAATTCAACTTTTTAGGTTCATAATTAGTTTATCTTTAAAAAATTCTTTTATTTCATTGAAAATTCAACTACTTTGTTGAAAATAAAATATATTTCGACTTAAAATCTTAGGAATTTAAAGTTAAAAATAAAGTTAAATGCTAGTTTCATATTTAAGTCAATATTGTACACGGAGATAAATTTCGGGGGATTAATTCACGGCACTACTCCTTAGTTTTATTACGCTTTGGCGCGAGAACTAACATCTCGGAACCCTTGCTTTTAAAGTATAAGTCTCAACATTTCAGGCATTAGGCCACGCCTCTTTGCTTTCAGGTCTTGAATTATATGCTTTTAGATTACAGAGTCCCAGTCCATGAATTAATCTCTTAAAATTTCTCTCAGTGTATCTATATTGATTTTAGTTCAAAGAATTTATTTCTCTATTTTTATGAAAAATCATCAAATGTGATCACTGTTTCGAGAGCATTTTGGGCTGTGAAAACTGATTTTTTGTTGTATGAATAATTATTTAAATTATGTATTTTCAAATTTAAAGCCTTAATTGTTGAGTAATTTCAAGATTATAGTGTTTAAAATGAATGCCCCTGAATTCAGAAAAAAATATTTTAACCCCAGATTCAGAATCCTTAAATCTGAATAACTATTGATTTAAAAAAATGTAAGTTTAAAGTTTATTTTGAGCAGTTATTATTTCTGCCATTCAGTGTCTGATACTGCTTTTTTCATCAGCTTTACAAATTCTTGTGCAACCTTTTGTAGATTTTTTAGAAATTTCATTGCCACTTTCTTTGTAATTTTATGGAACAAATACGATTTTGTTCATGCCTTTTAGTCGATCCGAGCCCTGATTATACAATAAAGACCGCGCAAGAGAAGGGCATTTAAAGTCAAGTGAATTAGTTCCAATTAAGAATTAAAATTCTACTTAAAATGTTTTTAAAAAATTTCTCTAGACGTGTTTGAAGCTCTTCTGGTTGAGTGAATGTGCAAATGTTTCCTCGGAAGAAGGTAATTTACTGGTTCCGGAGTTAACGTCTTGACTTATCTCATCATGCACAGACTCTTGTTAATTTAAGGGGGTTCTTAATTTCTCAACCTCACGTAATTGGGATAATTTGCTTGGATTTCTTGAGTGATGACGCGTTACGCGATGAAATCATATTTTATCTCGAACTTTCCGCAGTCATTGCACGTGCCAACTTTCTCTTTCTTTTCTGGCTTAGCGTAGCGAACTCTTCTGGTTTTTCATAAATTTGTTACAAATCAAACCACAATTTTTTGACAATAATTTTACAGAGCTGTTACGGATCATAGAATTCCAAAAAGTCATCGAATTTTCGATAAACTGAAGTTGAAGTTAATCTTATTATTTTTTTTTTTTAAGAATCACAACTATTTGGTTACAAATTAATCTGTTTTGTTGGAGAATTAAATTATTTTGTTGAAAATTGGTCTTTTTTGTTTAAAATCTATACCTTTTTAGGTTGAAATATCAACCACTACATTTTTCGTCGAGAATTCTTATGTTTTTGTTTGAAAATTCAAATACCTAGTTGAGAAAGGAATTACTTTGTTGAAAAATTCATATTTTTGGTTGATGATTCATCGTTGTAGTTAAAAACAACACTTTTCGATCAAAATTTAACTATTTAGTTGAAAATTTATTTTATTGTATTAAAAATTTATTTATTTTTTAACTGAAAGTTCAACTATTCCATGTTTGGTTGAAAATTTATCTTTGTCATTTAAAAATTCAACAATTTTGATAGAAATTGTATCTTTTTTTGTTAAAAATCATAACTGTGGTTGAAAATTAATCGGTTTTGGTGAGGGATTTAACTATTTTGTTGATTTTTGAAATTTAAAATTGACATATTTTTTGTTTGAAATATTAGCTATTACATTTTTCGTTAAGAATTCATATTTTTTTTATTGAAAATGCAACTATTTAGCTGAGAAAGGAACTAATTTCTTAAAAATTAACTTTTTTATTGATGATTGATAATTGCATTTAAAAAACCTTTTTTCTGTTCAAAGTTTAACTGTTTTGTTGAAATTTTGGTTAGTTGAAAATTTATTTGTTTGAACTGAAAATGTCACTATTCCATGCTTGATTAAAAATTTCTGTATTTTGTTGAAAAATTATCTTCTTTTGTAGAATATTGATCTTCTTGGTGATGAATTCATATTTTTCGTTAAAAATGCATTTTTTGTTTTAAATTTTAAACTATAAGGTTGAAAATTCCTTAAAGAATTTAAATATTTTATTGAAAGTGCGTGTATTTTGTTATAAATTAAACTTTTTCTAGTTGAAAATTAATCTTGTTGGTCGAAGATTCATAATTTTATTAAAAAATTAATTTTTTAACTAAAAATTTAACTATTCCAATTTTTTGGGCAATTAATTCTTTTTTAGGAAATTTAATCTTTTGGTTGAATATACATCTGTTTCTTTGCAAATTTAACTATTGCATTGAAAATTAATTTTGTTAAAAATTAATTTTTTATCTGAAAATTTAACTATACTATTTTTTGTTACAAATTTAGTTTTCTAACTGAAAATTTTCTGTTAAAAATTTAACTATTTTCGTAGACAATTTAAATATTTGGTTAAAACTAACTTTTTTTCTGCAATTTGGTAGAACCTTTTTTCTTTCTTGACTGAAGAATCTTTCTTGGTTGAAAATTTAACTATTTTTTTGCTAATTTTTTTGGTAAGAAATTCAATTATTTGGTTATAGATTAACTTTTGTCTTTAACGATGCATCATTCAAATTTGTTTGTTTTTTAGTTGAAAATTAACTTTCTCAGCTGAAAATGTAATTATTCCATTATTGGGGGAAATGTAAACTATTACATTTATTGTTGATGATTCATTTTTTATTGAAGATTCATCACTTCGGTTGAAAATAGAACTATATTCTTGAAAATTCTTCTTATCTTGGTTGACAATAATTGTTTTAACTGAAAATTTTATTCTTCCATTTTTTGTTTAAAATTGACTTTTTTAAAGTTGAAACCCGATTTAGTTGGTTAAAGATTCATATATTTTACGTATGCCTTACGTCATTTATGGATGGCCCCTTATAAAATGTATTGAGGTAGTTTGTATTGTTAAAAGAAAATTTTTTAGAATTGCTAGGGAACATGAAAAATTGGTGAGGGGAAATTCAGAGAAAGTCAAGGAATTTCGAAACTGTGATTTTGTAGCAACTCTGTTTTGCAAATTTAAATTGAATTTCAGGAACAAGTTTAAATTTAGGAAAATTAATTAACCTGGACTGCACGAAAGGATCAAGATCGGGTGAAAAATCTAGTTGCTAATAATTATAGCTTTTAAGAACATTTTTTAGGAATTCAATCAAAAAGGTATCTGATGGAGCTACAGATCTTTAAAGATTGTTAATTTCAATTTGCACAATTTCACTGAATTGAAAATGTATGCGAATGAACTCTCTGCACTCGCTTTCGAGCAAAGCTTAATCAGTTCTGATTTTTTGGAATAGACTTATTAATAAAATTGTAGAAACAGATTTTATTTTAATGTGAAATTAGTTAAAAAAAATGTTATTTAATATTTTTCAATTAGGGGTTTCTTTGTCCATTCTATTAGATTAAGTTAGTAATTTTGAAAATTTGTTTTAACTGCAATATTTTTAAATTAAATTTTGGAAAGGAATTGTTAATCAATTTTCTCGTAGAGAAGTATATATTTTACCATGTATATAAAAGTTTATTAAAAAATTGTATTCAGGAATGATACATTTGTTATTTTTATGAACAATATTTTTCTTACATAACATTTTTAAAATATAAAGGTACCAACGATATTTGTAGAAAACCTTTCCAAGGATTAAATTGAGCCCTACAATATTTTTGTTAAATAAGAGTTGCAACTTTTACCTAAAAACAAAAGAAACATGTAAAACTCTAAATAACTATTGTTCAATAAACAATTTTAAACTGCTATATTATTTTTAAGTTCGCCTTTAGTTTTCTTTTGAAATCAGTTACAATTAATAATGGCAATATTTTCCTCGATTTTATCAATCTTTTTAATAAAAATAATTGAATTAGGACATTAATTATATAGTGTGGGGGTGGGGGTATTCAAAAACGAATATTTCTTCAATAAATTTAATTTAGCTTCAAGTATGAAAATATTTTATAAATAAATAATAAAGCAATACAGTTTTGAATTACTATTTTTCTCTTCTGAATAAAAACCAATTGTTTTTAGGAAGCAAATAGAGGCTTCTTGTAATTTTTTATTCAGAGAATAGAATATCCTGTTACGTTATGAATATGTTTTTATCTTGAATAATTACTTCTAAAATTAAAAATTTAATGATAAATTTTCTCTTATTTAAAAGAGGTGACTTTTCAGTTCTACATTTTCAAAGGAAGGCATGTGAGCGTGAAAGTGTTAAGTTATTCTTGATGTGGCATGCGCTAGAAGTATAATATTTAATACAAATCGTACCCGATGTTGTCGATCGTTGACATTCTTCGAACCGGCAAGTTCTGTCGACTCGGCAAAATTGAAGAGGGCACATAAATCGAGTGCAGTTAAGGATAAGATAACATAAGTCACTTTCCTCATTCTTACTGTAATCCGAGATCAGAGAACCATAGTTCCTCCAATCACTTAATCCCTTCTTGTCACCCTTCTGGGAGTAATTCACAAATTGCAAGAAGTCCTAAAAAAAATCTTCAGAAGTACAATCTTTTACTAATATTTGGTTTTGGTGGTTGCAAGTAAAAGTGAACGTAGAAAGCTGCCAGGATCAAAAACACAAAAATCACGTTTTTTCGATTGCACAGGGAGAACAAATCTTGTGAATTCATACAGTAAAGAACCAAAGTACTTCAGAGTTCATAATCAGAATATTCTGGAAAATAATGCAGTGGAAGTGTTTGCAACTTTCAGGCTTCCACTATTTAATTGTTCTAATTTTACTTGAATTGACAATTTGTTGAATTTGGTAGTTAATTTAGAAGATTTAATTTTTATTTCACGGCACGTTCACAATCACAGTCTGATGCACTTTTATTTTCGAATTTGTTGATTGCTGATCGCAGGCGTTGATTCTTCTTTGAGAAATACTGTTCTTTGTGAATTGTTTCTTAATTACTTTAATGACGTTTATTAGTTTAACGATCGAATCGAAAAGGCAATCGCTCAGACTCATTCGAACCTCTCGCGCTAAGTCTCTCTTGTTAACTGATGCGGTTTTCTCTCGCCTCCGCGGTAAGTAAGCCGGTGAAACTTCTTAAGGAGTCTTCTAAAGGTTCATAGACAGTCGCTCTCTTCCCTCGCGTTTAGAGATGCATTTCATCTCGCGATTCGTCCCCAGTTGAGAGAATGTGTAGGTAGAACTAACTTTGCATATTAACTTTTCATATTTTCTAAGTTGAGGTGGTCATTTGGTCATTCTCAATTTCACGAGAAAGTAGGAAAAATAGACGAAAATAGGTCTAATCTAACAATTAGCCTTTTAGAATATTCTAATCTTTAAGTGGTTATAGATACTTGGAAAACTGCGAATTATCAGAGATTTTGTTATCGTTTAAATAATAAAATATTAAAATAATTAATGATAATAGTCTTCAAGTTCATTCATTCACTTTGCTCACATTTCCTATGTTTCCGCTCACTGATTGAGTACTTTTGTCTCTTGTTTTTTTTTCTGCAAATCCTTTTTTATACACGGAAACATATACAGGGCGGATACGCTGGGGCTTACCAAAAAGTATGCAACCCGCCTTAAACGTAAATGCTATTCTTATTGGCGTGTATATGAAAAAAATTATGAGAATTTCGAAAAATAAATCAAAGCTGTTATTTTTACTGTTTACAGTTGAAGAACTTGCAGCTGAAAATCTATAACATTGAATAAATCGCAATTAATTGAAGTATTAAAAAAAGCATTCAAAATTGCATTGTTTTATATTATACAGAGATTAAATATTGAAGAGTCTTCAATTTTAAATATTCATACCTGAAGCATTTTTTATACCAAATCGTTAAAGTTGAAGAATTTGCAGTTGCAAATCTTCACAATTAAACTATTTCAAAAATAAATATGTTGAAAATTACATATCTTCGAAATGCAAATCGTAAAAATGGAAGAATTGTCAATTGTAAATCTTCAAAATTAAATTATGCACAACAAAGGTTCCAAATTACATATCTTTAAAATGTAAATCTTGAAAATTGAATAGTTTTCAATTCTATATTTTTAAAATGCAAAAATTTCCATTCATAGCTCTTCAAAATTGTGGAACGTTTAATTGTAATTCTTTACAATTGAAAAGAATTTAATGACAATTTGCATTTAAAAATGTCCGTAATTTTGAAGATTTTTAGGTCGAACATTTTTTTAGTTTTGAAGATTTAGAATTGAAGACTTGACTTCTGATTTCCGAAACCCTATAAATAAAAAATTCTAATCATACATCTCTAAAATTTAAGAATTTTCAATTGTAACTCTTTAAAATGGTAGAACTCTGAATTTAAAATCTTCAAAATCAAAGAGTTCTTAATTTTGATGATTTACATTCGAAATTACTTCAGTTTGAAAGATTTAGAATTTTAAGCTTGATTTTTGAGTTTCAAAATCATTAGAGTTTATGAATTTTTATTTATTCATCTTTAAGATAGAAAACTTTTCGTTTGTAACTTTTCAAAATTGTGGAAGTTGGAATGAAAAATCTTTCGAATTGAAGAGTTTTTAATTTTGGTGATTTACAGTGAATAATTATTTAAGTTTCAGGTTTTACAATTAAAAGCTCTGTAATTTTGATGATTTAAATTCGACATTTTTTAATTTCTAAAAATTGCGGAATTTTGAATGGTAAATCTTTAAAGTTGAAGAAGGCTTTGGCGCAAAAACTAAGATCTCGGAACACTTGCTTTTAGGTCAACGGCCGTTGCCTTAAAAGCAAGGGTTCCGAGATTTTAGTTCTTGCGCCAAAGTCAGAATAAGGTCAAGGAGCAGTTCCGTGAATGAATATCCTGAAATTTCTCTCCATGTACATCTTGAAAAATAAATAATTTGTAATTCTATCGTTTCAAAATTCAAACCATTTCACTCGTGGCTCTTCCAAATTGAAGAAGTTTGAATCGCAAATTTAAGAAAAATGCTGTAATTTTGATGATTTACATTCGACATTTTTTCAATTTGGAAGATTTAGAAGTTTAAGTTTGACTTTTAATCTTTAAAATCGTCCAAATTTAAAAATTGTTATTTATACGTCTTTAAAATTGAAGATTTTTTAATTGTAACTTTAAAATTGTAGTACTGTGAATTGTAAATCTTGGAAATGAAAGAGTTTTTAATTTTGACCATTTACAATGAAATATTATGCAAGTTTCAAGTTTTACCATTAAAAATTCGGTAATTTTTATAATTTAAATTGGAAATTTTGTCGATTTGGAAGAGCTAGTAATATTTTTTGTTGTAAATAACTTGACAAAAGACTAAAATTCGAATAGTAAGCAGTAGTTTGCAGCTTTTTTCATTTAATTATTCGAATATAGATGTTCTGATCATAAATATGTCAAAACTATTCAAAAGCGAAGGTAAAGGATGGACATGTAATTGTCCAATATTTTATATTTTCGGATATTTCATAATGTCAGCTATTGTGTTACAGATATTATCTATAATCAGGAATTTTATTTTTCTAGAATCTTCCAGTATGGGAATTTTAAATTGTTGGCAATTTTATAATTTCAGGTACTTCCTATTTTTAATATTTTCTTTCTCGTGAATTTTACAGTTTCGGAAATGTTATTGTTCAGGATTCTTTCAGTGATTCCTTTATATTTATCTTGAATTTGAACTTTGTAGATTTGAAAATATTCCTCTTCTTTGTTAAAGTGATTGGACTGAAGAGAATAAAAGCTCAAATCTTTGGATCTCAAAGCATTCAAATTTTAAAGGATATTGATTATTTGATGGCTATGAATGTTTATATTACTATATTTAAATCACTGTATATTTTATTTTCTTACACTAAATAAAAATAATTTTCAGATTAGTTCGACCTAACAGGAATAATATATACTTAGTCATTTTTTATTCAAAGGAAAATGTAATGTTGGTGTCTTAAGATATTCATGCGAATATAATTAAACTTTGGAATTTTGTTGGACATATCATGGTTACGTTAGTCTGCTGTAATCGTAGATAATTATTATCCTAAGAACTGTTCAGAGTCAGTAACCTACATCAAGGCGGCTATAAATGTAAAAAGAATGGGAAAACCTGGAAACATGACGCACTTTAGACTTATCAGAAAGTAAACACAGTAGTTGTAATTGATTTTAAGTGTACTGTAATATTTAAAAAGTCATAGACCTTTAAAACACCAAAAATCAAGAGATTTGGACCAATTTTCCCACTTTTTACAAGGTTTCGATTCATTTTTTAAGAATCATAAACACAAATTTAAAAAAAAAAACAGGACGCTTTTAAAAGAATTCTCATTGTCGATACCAATTTCAAATATTTTCTAAACTGTGTATTTTCTAATTTTGTTCATTTGAAGGACATCGTCGGCAGTGAAGAAATAGCTCGCAATTTAATCGAAAAACTATACTCGAAAGATAAATCAATACAAAAACTATTTTAAAAACCTTTAAAAACAGAACAAATAAGGAAAATAAGGAGTTTTTTCATAAAAATAGGGGAATACATTCTATTAAATAAAAGGGAGTGTACTCGAAACCGAAAAAATCCGGCTATTTGTACCGAAATTTTTGCACACGTAACCGCCGCCTTAATAAAATGAATGTTTATGCTATCTTAAATTAAATTTTAAATTCTTTTACTAGAAATTCTCAATCATAAAGATGAATTCTGAACTTATAATATTCATTTTCTACAAATATTACTAATTTATAATATTAATTATTTTCATATAATAATTTACTTTTACTAAATTAGAATTGAAACACTCCAAATTCATATTGCTTTTACAATAAAATATATGAATTTTCAACCAAAAAATATGAATTCTCAACGAAGAATTTAAAGATTGATATTTCAACCAAAAATGAGTGTAATTTTAAATACAAAAACATTCAAATTTATTTAAAAAATTCAAATTTAAAAAAAAATTGTAAGCCATAAAAACGCATTGTCTACAAAACAGTAGAATTTTTAACCCGAAAAACTGAAATTGCAATAAAAAAGTTAATTTTTACCTAAATAATTAAATCTTTTACCAACATTGTTACATGTGCAACTAAAATGACTAATAATCAAACCAAAAAATGTTATATTGCAACCCAAAAAAAGACCGAATTTTTATTGAAAACAGGAGCGCATTTATCCAAAGATGGCGAATTTTCAATAAAATAGTTGCATCCACAACCAAAAAAGATTAATTTTCATCTAAGAAGTTGCATTTTGGATGGGAAATCTAACGAGTTTTTTCATAAAAATGCAACGGTTTGATTGAAAATTTGATTGTTTTGGTTGAGGATTCAAATATCTGGTTAAAAGTTAATCTTTTTTGGTTGGAAAATCAACTATTTAGTTGAAAGTGGAACCACTTTGTTGTAAATTCACTTTTTTGGTTAAAGATTTATCATTTCAGTTAAAAATTCATGTGTTCAGCTTAAAATGTATCTATTTTGTTCAATACATATTGGTCTTTTTTGGATGAATGCGACAGTTTGTAGTTTTAAATTAAAATAGTTTTTATTTAAAATACGAGCTATATTCACAGATATCAATGTTTTGTTAAAAATGCAATATATTTCGTTTTAAAATTTCAAGAATATGGTATCTACGTTAATGGTATTTCAAAGAATTGATTAAATATAAGAAAAATAATACATTACAAATATTTTTTAAATAATATATAAAATGTAAAAATAATTAATAAATTTCCCGACACAGTAAAATTCCCGAATAATAAAATTTCCGACAGTTTATAAGGTTACCGGATTTGGAAATTCTCGAATAATAAAATTCTCGACAGAAAATTGCCGGATTATAAAATGTCCGAACAAAAAAATTCCTGAATTCAAACAAATATTAATGAATAATTTTAGAATATTAACAATATTCTAAAATTATTGTTTGAATTTAAAATAACAGTAATTGTAAAAATATATTTCTGGATGAAATTATCCTTCAATTATTGTTATTTTAAATTCAAACAATAATTTTTAAAACTTAAAATATTAAAAGAAATTTTTTATACAAAGATTTGAATATTCTATTTTTAATTGATAAGTAATATTGATTAAAAAATTTAAATATTTAAATTTGAGAATTTTATAATTGGGGAATTTTTTAATTGGGAGATTTTACATTTCGGCAATTTTCGATCGGGAATTTTATTAGTAGGAAATTTTCAAATTCAGTAATATTAAAAAGTTCCGAGAATTTTATTATTCGGGAGATGTTCACATTGGTAATATTATAATTATTAACTGTTCGGGAATTTTATTGTACGAGAATTTTATTTTTCGGGATTTTCAGTCGTCCATTTTTTTTTGGTTCAGAATTTAAATTTATTATTCTGTTAATCCCCTATTTTCTTGAAAAAATCCACCTATTTTTTCTGTTTTGAGATAATTTTGGGCTGTGAAGTCTGGAATTCATTTTGATTTTTTTTTGTATTCAAAAGGAATATTTTTCGCTCTGGGGAATGGGAAAAAGTTATTTGTTTTCTCTCGGGAAGTTTCGAAAGAAAAATCTCTTCGCGATCTAGTTGTCGAACAATAAAGACACTCGTTTATATACGATAATTACTATATTGTGCGACAACAAGACTGAGAAAAAATACAGGGTTTCTCTTCCTGCAGTAATTTGCACAGAAGGCAACACTGCTTCGATTAAAATAGCCTGACACTCGCGTCAGTCAATGATTTACGGTAATCGTTAGAGTATGCTAGTGTCTAACGCATCGTCATTATTTTAAGTGCAAATGGAGAAAGCAGATATTTATTGTTTTTTCTATTAATCCTATATGGATGAAAATCAAAAAGTTAGAATAGGGTCATCCACAAAAATTTGGTTTGCCGAGGAAAATATATTGTTAGTTTCATAAAAAAGAATTAATCATCAACTTTTTTGAGCTAAAGGGGTTTATTTTTAAGTCCATGTGATGAGTGGGTCACTTGACCAGTTTCCTACCTTTCCAACACTTTTTTTATTTGCTAACTTATTTTCACACGAAGCACCACATCGAGTTGAAAATTTGGAATGACAAATAAGAAGAACTAAGAAAGGTGTTTCTGGTCCTAAATTTTTATAATGATGAAAACCGTTTTTTGTCAAATCGATGACGTCACATCAAGATGACGAAATGGGCGCGAAGAAAATAGGAATTTCAAATGCGTACAAATTTGTCTTTCAAATATAAATTCGACAAAAAGTTTTGTTCACACAATACTGGCACTATTAGTGATTTTAGAGGATATACTTTAATAACCATAAATAAATAATAAATTAGTGGATGACCCTATGATATAATTAATTTTTTGTTTCGTCAAAGTATTTCAGAACAACATCAAATCCTTTTTTCTATTAAAATTAATCACAACCATATCTAATAAAATTGGTGCAGCGAAGTTTTCAACAATCTTGCAGTACTCATTGTTCTTGAATGCCTAATTGGCTGCATGCTACGTGAATATGGAATTGAGTGACTGTTTTTAGTTAATTTTTTTTTAATTTTCTGGAATTTTGCAAATCGCAGTTTCCAAATTCGATTCTTTAATAATAAATGCCACAATTCTTTTCTTAATTATTCGATAAAATTTTTTTAAACTGACAAAACGATTCTATTCAGAAATCCTTACATATTTATCTATTAAATAAGGTTTAGAAATTTCAGCACCAATAGCTTCGCAAATAAAATGTTTCAAATAAGTAATTTTATTTGACGATAAGAATTATTTCTGAATGTATGTTGTTAACATTTTGCTACCTCACTATAATTTGTAAACTTTCTCGCACTTTCAAAGAGATGATAATAATCAACATATTAATTAATAAAACTTTAGAATAGCTTAATATACGAAGACTGTCCATACCGGTAACAAAAATTTTCCGGTACCGACAATAAGATTTCTGTGAAAATTTTTAATGATTTAGATTTGATTTTTGGAGATTAATTTTAAGCTTTAAAGATCTAAAAAAATGTTGGAAAAGAATGAGTACAAAATTTAAGCCATTTTTTTATTTTCAGGATTTAAAAAATTTGTAGGAAAAGTTTGAATATTTCAAAAGATATTTTAAAGTTCTAAAAGCTTTGAAAAGATTTCAACACAAATTTTAATTTGAAAGGATTAAACCAATTTTTTAACAACATGTAGATTTTTCAAGCAATACATTTTTTCCCTAATATCATCTTTTTGGGTTGGACTGAACTGCTTTCGATTAAAAATTAAAATCTATTTTGGTTGCAGTTTCAACTATTACATTTTTTTAAACTCATCTTTTTGGTTAAAAAATGTTAAATATTTTCCTCAATAATTTTTTTAAGCAAAACATTAGTTTTCTTAATTGAATGTGTAAATATTATATTTTTGGTTTAAAATTGATCTTTTCAGTTGAGAAATTAAACTATTCGATTGAATATTCATGTATTTTGTTAAAAAATCGTCTTTTTCGGTAGAAAATTAAGCTTCTTTGTTAAAAATTAATTTCTTTGGTTGAAGATTCAACTATTTGATTGAAACTGAATCTAGTTTGCTGAAAATTGAACAGTTTTTGAAAAGTATCCTCTTCTGTTGACGATTCAGCTATTTTGTTGAAAATTAATCTTTTTTGGTTGAATTCAACTGCTTTTGATTAAATATTAAAATATTTTATTAGTTCAAATTTTAACTATTATTCTTTTTCGTAAAAATTCATCTCTCTTGGTTAAAAATTTAACTACATTGAAACTCTGATAAAGGGCCCCCTGATATAGTTCTTCCGAGAATTGACGCCGCGCCACAAGTAAGAGTAAAAGGAGCTGCTCGGGCTGTGCGGTGGTCGCTCAGGCGTGGGCAAACAAAAGCGGAGCGGAATTCGATCGGGTTTGTTCCCCACCACCGCCAGCCCCAAAACCGGCACAGTATCAGAGTTTCACTGTATTTTGATGAAACTTCGTTCTTTTTGACTTGAAAATTTTTTTAACTGAAAATTTAACTATTCAATTTTTCCTGGAAATTCATGTATTTTGTTAAAGTAAAAATGTATTTTGTTTAGGGAACAATCTGGAAATTTCGAAACTAGGATTTGTAGCAATCCTGATTTCGATTTTTTTAGAAGTCCTTCTTTGTTTTAAAAATTTCTTCATTCTTACAGATAGGTGCGTATGTATCGTGTTTATGGCAGGTAGAGAATAAAAAGAGACTGGAAGTTATGATTATTGTTTCAGATCATCAATTTTCTATGCATGGAAGTAATATGTTCAGCCAATGAGCAGATAAAGTAGGATAAGGCTCTAAAGAATACATTATTCAGGTTAATACCACTCGGTTACAGAACCGAGTTATCTCGTAGAAAGTGTATGAGCAGGCAGTCGAGTGACTATCTCACGATCTTCAATTCACTACTCGACCTTCCCATATGCAGCGAACTGTGTATCCCAAGGAGCCCCTAATCTTCTTAATTGCTTTCTACATTTCGCTTTTTCACTAATTTTAAAACATTCACTGGTGCAACCACTTGCTACTTTATGAATCCTGTCACGTTTGTTGACTTTCATTCATAATTCACAGGAATAAATTTATATCCTTAAAGACCAGAAATCTCGCAGATTTAGATTACATTCTTCTTGGATAAGGAAACCTAGTTTTTTTTGGAAAATTTGCATTGATACCAGACTTCACACTCTCTCCCATATCCCCCTCGTTCTGTTTTCAAGAAACTTTTTCTGCGAACTCAATTAATAGAACCGAATCTCGAAAATCAAGTATTTTTTCTTGAAAGTTTATTCCTTACTTTATTGTTGTTGAAAAGTCCACTAATGTATCTCTGGTTTAGAATTCCTCACTTTTCGTTCATTTTTTAATTTTGGATAGAAGATTTGACTACTATTTTTTTTGAAAAATCATTTTTCTGTTGTTAAAAATTTCTCTATTTGGTGAAAAATTTGTATGTTTTGGTTAAAAAATGTTCAAAAAAAAGAGACAATGAAAATTAAAATTTATCTATTCCATTTTTAGTTGAAAATTCAACCATTTGATTGAATATTCGTCTTTGTTTTGGTAGAAAATTTATCTTTTGGATTGAAAATTTAACTTTGTTTTGTTGGACATTTGTCTTTTTAGTTTGAAAATCCATCTTTTAAGCAGAATTTTTATCTTGTATGTGTAAAAATGCAACTTTATTTTTAAAAATAAATATGTTTCGGTTGTGTGCTCAACTATTTGGTTAAAAATTCATCTTTTTGGTTGAAAATTAAAATTAAAATTAAAATTTTTGATTGAAGATTAATCGTTTTTAGTTGAAAATTCAACTATTTGATTGAAAATTTGTCTTTTTTGGTAGAAAATTAATCTTTTGGATTGAACATTCAACTACTTGGTTGAAATTTTGTCTCTTTCAAAACTGAAAAATCTTTTTTGGTTGAAAATTGTACTTTGTTGTTGAAAATTCGTATTTTTTGTTTGAAAATGTATCTCTTTTAGTATAAATTTGATCTTTTTGGGTTAAATTTAACTGCTTGGTGAAAGTTTAATTTCTGTGTTTAAAAATTCATTTCTATTGTTGTTGATGATTCATCTCTCTGGTTGAAATTGAACTATTTTGTGGAAAATTAGTTATTTTTCTTGGAAAATTGGACTATAAGGATAACATTGCAAGTTTTTGTTAAAAATTAATCTTTTTTGGTTAAGGATTCAATAATTTAGTTAAAAATTATTATTGTATAACAAAAATTACAATTTGAACAAGGTTTAAAATTCTTGCACAGTTTACGGCTATGTTATGTTAACATATTTCGCGGGAAATCGACGATTAAAAAAAAACATTAAGATTCAAAGAAGACTCAATATTTAAAAAAAGAAATGATATGTCAGTATTTTTCATCGAAAATTGGTATTTCTAATAGAAAATCATTAGATTTGAAAAAATCTCTACAGTATTTGAACGATAATATGTTATCTTAGCGCTTTTTACCGAAAGTCTATTATTTTAAACAAAAATTATTATAGACGTGAAGATTAAAATTGACAATTTTAATTTGAAGTTAAGATGTCAATTTTCATTATATTAACAAAATTTGTTCTTTTAATTTCTATTATTTAAATTAATAGGTATAATGAAGTACAAAATGTTTGTATTAATAATAATTTCATATTATAATTTTGAAAATGCGTGAGAGCGCTGCGGTTGAAACCTGTTATACCAGAGATGGTTGGACTATGCATTTTTCAATTTAAAACCTCGGCGAAAAAGATGTCTATACACAGGTCACTCTCGCTACTAAAAGTATCATTTGAATTCTTTAGCATGAGTACATAATGAGTAATAGTAATAAATCGGGTATTTAACTGAGTATGGATCAGTAAAAATTTTCTATGACTAAAGTGGGGCTAGAATCTGTTTATGAAGGACTAGCATTTTCCGGAGCATTTAGCCAGGGGAAAGGAAAACTACAGAAAATCACCTCTCAAGTTCAGCCGGTTTTTTTGAAAGTGGAGTTTGAAGGCAGACATTCGACCCTATGCAAACACGCTAGAACGTAAAAACACTTCGCTGCCTCGGTACACACGATATTTTATGTAATAAGAATATGATTTCTGAGTTTTTTCATTATATTACGTCTTAGGTTTGAAGTTAGCTTAAAGGGTCAAGTACCGTGCAGAACAGTGCGCGTAGGTCGAAGTAGCGACCGAGCGTGCGCGGACCTAATCCGCGAACAGTAAAGTTGTAAAACCGGCCTAGGTTGGTAAAGTACCCCACCACCCACAAAGACCTACTTTGCTTCTCCAAACCACGCCGAGAACGCGAGAAAACGATACTCGTGTTACATCGAGTAAGTTTTTATGATTCGAATTTAATAAGTCCGAATATTTATAATATCTGTAATTAGTAAAAGGAAAGAAATTTCAGAAGAATTAATAAAACTACTTTATGTTACCTTTTGCGAATCTGAAAAATTCCAAGGATATTTTATGGAATGCAAATGTACTTGATAACAATCTAAGGTAAAAAAGAAGAGAATGCGCGAAGACTGAATAACTATTAAATTGCGTGAAAAAACCTTGAGTTCCATACTTTCAGTTCTCATAATTATGAAACCATCTGTAAATTTCCAGAAAACTAGTCTTCCGTCTCTCATAAAAACGTTAAAAAGACTTTAGGATGCCTACTTAAAAAATATTAATAGATGCCTTACATAAAGCTTGAGATCTCTTTGTTGAATTTACTACACACATTTTTGAAGTACCTAAAAAAAAATGCCGTGCGCATTATTAAAAAGTCACAAAAATTACATCATTTTCTATTATCTGATACCTCTTTAAAAATACTACACCAGGAAATTTCAGACTTTTCTGCATTCATAAGTAATGAGGGGAAAATATATATAAATCAGAATTATTATAAATAATGTATGAAAAATAAGTCATGTAAACCTTTGATACGTTTTTAAATCATTTATACAACATTTCTTGAAATCAGAGTGGGAATTGCTTTCAAATTTAATTGAACTTTAATTTTCTTGGCTTATTAAATTCTTTTTAGCATTTATATTCGCATAATGGTTTCGCAAATATTGCGAAATGGGAATGTAATTTCTGTTTTCGAAGGCCTTTCTTTTGCGGCATTTTGGTCTTAAATTTACGATAGCTTTCGTGAATATTTTGGTGGGTATACAAAACTACTTTCTCCCGATATCTATAATTTTTTTTGTACTCGCCTCGCGCATTTATACCGTCTCGATAATAGTCCTTAGAAAACGGTGACGGTGCGTACTCTTAACAAATAAATCGAAGAGAGGGAACTCTCAATTGGAACGTGAAGTTATTTCAATTTTATTTTGTACCTCCTGAATGATCAACGGGTCTAGAATTTCGCTTGCATAAATAAATGAACAATCATTAGATTCGGAGGCACTTTCTTATTCACCATCTGGGTTTTATTGTACATCCGCTTTGGAAACTGTGCTTCTCAATTATTGGAATGCATTTTATTTTAATTTACTATTTTTAAATTATTTTTATGATTTTTACAATTTATGATTTATATTAAAAGTCGAATAGCTATTCATCTTTTAAGAATTGAATCCTCTTTCAAGTTTATAATTCAACCAGCAAATATAGCGCGCGCCTAACGCTTATTACACGTTCCTTATTTTGATTACCTAATTATCAAATTAAAATATATGCTTCAATTTAAAGTGTATTTAAATAGCTACATCTGCTTTCGTACAATTTGAATCTAATTTTAATTTTAATTTACTCTCAGTAATCTGTAACTTTCATTTAAATATAGGCTTTTATCCCAGCAGGAATTAGGAGCAAAGGAAAAATTAATAAGTTAATGTGGTATTTTTAATCGAAATAAGATGTTCTCAAAAGATATTCTGGAATTATGAGCCTCTTTCATGTCTTCCAATTTCGACACTGATCCATTTTTGAATATATTTACAATTAAAGATTCGCCAACATGTTCAGTTTTGAATGTTTATAATTTAAAATCATAAGATTTTGAACATCTTTTTAAAATCAGTCTACCTGGAAAATTTAAAATTGAATCTTTTTTTAATAGGTCAATTCTAAAGACTTACAATTTAAAAATTTTTAAATGTACAAATACAAATTCTTTAATTTTGATGATTTAACAGATCAAAAGAAAATTTTAAAGGGCAAAATTCCCAATCTTCCAAGTGGAAAAAATGTTAAACTGTAAATTGCCAAAGAAAAAATTTTAATTTTAAAGATTTACAATTGAAAGTTTTTCAGTTTTGAACAGTTACAATTGAAAATGATTGAATTTTTTAAATATGGAAACCCAAATTATTCAATTGTTATGATTATTATTATTCCATGGAACATTCGTCAAATTTTCTACTCTAAATCTTTGAAATTGAAGAAATTTCAAATGTAACGCATCAAAATTGCAGAATTTTTTATCGTAAAACTTTAAACTGAAATTTAAAAATTTAAGTTCTGACGATTTGGAATTTAAAATTCTTCAATTTTGAATATTTGCAATAAATCACTCGTCAATATTAATTTCGTGTAATAGAAATTGATGTAAGTTTGAATAATTTCTTTAGAACAATTCAATTTGTGAACATTTAAAATTGAATTTTATTCAGTTTTATTGATTTTCATTTCTAAATTCTACAATTGAAGCAAGGTAATTTAAACTGCGTAAGTCTTTTTTTTAAGAAATTGAGTTTTCTTCAATAAATTGAGTTTTCTTCAATAAATTAATACTTTGTCCCTCTTTTACACTTTTTCAGTGAAAAAATTAAGATCTTGAAATTTTTACCCTAAAATGTATTATTTGCATGTATTCAAAAATTAGAAATTTGTAAGGAATTTAAACTGAATAAATAAATTATGTTTGAAAAGTATTTAATAATTAGTGATATTATTGTAAAAGTTTTAAAATGTAATAATACTACAAATGTTACTTTCTTCTGCTAAATAGTATATATAAACTGTCGAAGTGGTTGGTAAAAAAAAAATCAAAAAGAAATGTACGCGACAAGTGAATTAATAAGTTTGAAGATTATAATATATAATTTTCGAATTTCAAGTACCGGATAAATATTGGAAACACTATTTCCATTTACATTTATATTAGGAAGTAAATTGATGAAAATAATTAATCTCTGACAAAAAATTCAGTTTTTGTTCATGGCCCAGAAAAAGTAAAAAGAGGAGAATTTTTCTTAATTTTCCTTAATTTTCAGGAAATCAAATAGGTTTCGACAAAACGTAACATATCCCAAAGAAAGTGGTTCAGCAGATTTCTCACTTTTTAGTATGTGGTTGCTCTTGAGCCTTGAGTCTTGACTGTCCTTCATAGCAGAAAGTTATTCCGCTTTGCAAATGAGAAAAGTGCACTTTCACACTTCGAATTTCTTTGCCACGATGCGATGATAGTGCACATCAGAATGGTTCAGTTTCAGAGGCAGGAGAATCTTCTCTCTGAAATCATGCCCTGTTCATTAGACAACTTCCTGCTTTGATACTACTACTTCTTTCCCTTTCTTTATTTCCTCTTTAAGATATTTATACTTCATATTTGAACTTTATTATTTGCAACATGTTTTAGACAAATAGCATTCATTTTTTAATAGGCTCTTTGCAAACCTATAAAAGAAAAATGTTATTGATACAAAAAAAAAAGAGTTTACACCTTGTACCTTATTAATGGAACGCGCAAGTGACATTTACTATTTTGCTACTGTTTCAAAGTAATGATACTAAAAGACACTATTTTCTCACAATTGTCGTTTAATTTCACTTAATGGCTGATTTGGGGATTCGTATAAATTGCGTAAAGTTTTTTTCTTCTGAAATTTAGAACCATGTACCCCGTTCTTTTAGGGTCCGTAAGTTTTTACCCACACCCCCTTTTCCGTGGTAAATTATAATGTTTCTTATGAATTAAAAAAGTAGTTGAATTTTCAGCCAAGTAGTTGAAAAAGGATGCATTTCTAACGAACTAGTTGAAACCCCAACAAAAAAAGGATTAATTTTTAACTGAACGGTTGCATTTTATCCACAAAGATGAGCTTTCTACAAAACATTAGAATTTTCAACCAATTAGTTTTATTTTCAACCAAAAAGATGCATTTTCAACAAAGGAGATTAATTTTCTATTAGAAAAGACTAATATTCTTCAAAATACATCGATTTTTAACCGAATAGTTGAATTTTCAACCAAGAGGATTAATTTTGTCCCAGAAAATACGAATTTTTAACAAAATCCATACATTTTTAACAGAGTATAGTTGAATTTTCAACCAACAAGTTGAATTTTTAGCCTAAAAAAATCACTTTTTTAAGGAAAACTACAATAAATAATATATTTAATGCTTTCACGATGATTCATTATGATAAAAAGAGATATTTCGGATTCCAATCCTGTACAAAAAATGCTATTTTTTGCCAACGTTTCATGAACATTGCAGCAACATTACAACATTGTATTTCATTGAAAAAAAAAAATTTTCAATTTAGAAAAGCGAATTTTTTACAAAACAGTTGAATTTCGTGCCAAATAAATACATTTTTTCTACCAAGGGGCTGTTCAAGTATACTACGCAACGCGTTTTACTTTTGTTCATACAGTTATATCTGTGTTGGCTTCAAGGCAATTTTGTTCTCGTCTTTATTTAAAAAAATGAATTTTCAATAAACAAAAAAACAGTTGAATTTTGTACGAGGATTATAAATCTGACACCACTCGAAAAACTACGCTATTTATGCACGGACCCAAATATACACATGATTTCAGACTTTTTCATGAATGTGAAACACTCTAACGAAAAAATATAAATAAAGTGGAATTTATTGACTTATTATAATCAATTTGAAAAGTTCTTTTAAGAGTTGGGAGATCCCTTCTTTCACATGCATTAATGATTAATATACTATTAAGACATTAAGTCATATCCGTTTTGGGGTAGCGTGACTCACTCGGTTCTAGCCATGCATCACAGATCCGACCCATGTTGCTGATTAATCTCTCTAGCAAGCACCTCAGGCGGAGAGCTTCAAACTTTTAGCATTTGACTTCAAAGTCAATTAAAATTTCAAAGTTGATTTTATAGAAACTTAATCACATAATTAAATTGCCAATATACGTGTCGCATTACGTATCGAAAAATTAGAAACGCTGATCAATGTTTTGTTTGTTTCGAAATTCAATAATTAGCAATGGCGTTTACGGAAGTGAAGAGGCAGAAAGTCGCTTTGTAAGCACGTTTGAAGTTCCTTATTTTAAAATGACAGGTGAAGGCCAGTGTCGTATAACTTTCAGTATATAAAACCACAACGCATATTCCTTCTGGGAGAAAGTTACCGGAACAATGAGAGTCCTTTTGCTTCCAATTTCATCTTTCTGGGTCAAGTTCCTCCCAAAATCAAACTTCTTCAACTGAATCTTCCAGTTTCAAATGACTGAATTCGTAGTCACTTTGATGGCCTTCCCTTAAAAGAGAGAACTTTTTATACCTGAAAATCAATAGTCTTGATATATTTATGTATGTATTCTGCTTTTTTAGATATAGAAACGAATTTTTGTAAACTGTAGCCGCAATAAGAAATACTATTCACTATAGAACTTTTATTTCTTTGTTACAATTCTTATTATTTATAGACAGGGATCACCGCATTTCAGTAATTCAATTTGAGGAAAAAAGGGCATTTCATGTATTATCAGAAATTTATTGAGAGAATGCCAAATGAACGACTAACGAAACAAGTGTATCAAGGTAAAGTAAATGGCAACGTGCCCAGAGTTAGACCGCGGAAAGAATGCTTGGAATGTGTGAATGAGACCCTACTTAGAAGAGACATAAGAAGTCACAGAAACACGAGAGCCTGCATGGACATAAAAGAAGCTAGAGAAGTATGCCAGGACAGGAAAGTATGGCGGCAAATGGTTAATAAAAAGTGTCAGTAGAGTGAATGGCGCCTGAAACAAAGACCTTGGCTATTAATGGACCCAAGTGGGGAACCTTACATAACGACTTCGTGAGGTTCTTCGCTTGGGG
>NC_046658.1:83518540-83540568 GCF_010883055.1 Belonocnema kinseyi | reverse complement strand
TCACGCCTACCCCGAAAGGGAAATGGCTTAATGGTGTAATAATAATAATAATAATAATAATAATAATAATAATAATAATAATAATAATAATAATAATAATATTCATATCAATTGTTTTTTGAGAATTCAACTGTTTTTGGGTTGAAAATGAACTTTTTTGATTCAACTGCATGGGTACTAATTCGTATTTTTGGTTTGAAAATTCACCTCTTTTAGTAGAAATTTGATATTTTTTGCATGAATATTCAAATATGTTGAAAATCGACCTATTTTGTTAAAAATTCGTTTTTATGCATTAAATTTCCATTCTTTTTAAATTTATATTTTCGGATTGAAAATTCAATTCTTGTATAAAAATCGTCTGTTTGGCTTGAAAATTCAAGAATTAGCTCGAAAATAAACTTTTTTTGGAAATTCACAATTTCAAATAAAAATGAAATTCTAGAAAATTCGTATTTTGGCATGAAAATTTAACAATTTGGGTGAAATCTTGTTTTTTTTCTTCACTGAAAAAACATTTTGATGGGAAATTCCACTTTTTGGATCAAAATCAACTTTTTTGTTGAAAATTGATATATGATTGATATGTTGTTTCTACGTTGATTTAAACATATTTTGTGATTGAAAATTCAACTATTTTGCTGAAAATCCACTTTTTTGTTAAAAATTTAATTCTTCTGAAGATATTCGTCTTTTTCGCAGATTGAAAATTCAATAGTTTAGTCCAATTTTTCTTTCTTTCTTGACTGAATTCTATTTTGATTGAAAATTCAACTATTTTGTTGACATTTTTAAATAATTTCTTTCGGTTAAAAATGCAACTGTCTGGTTGAAAAAGACTCTGTTTTGGTTGAGGATTCAACTATTTTAATGAAAATTCTTATTTTTTGGCTTAATGTTTTAAATTAAAAATCAAGATATTTTTTGGTTGAAATATCAAGTATCAGTTGAACTGCTTGGTTAAACATATTTTTTGGGCTGAGGATTCGCCGTTTATTTGAAAAATCATCTCTTGGACAGAAAATTGAACTACTTAATTAAAAAATAAGTTTTTGGTTTGAAAATTCATCTCTTTTAGCAGAAATTTAATGTTTTTTGGTTGAACATTCAATTATTTTAGTAGATAATGACCTATTTTGATGAAAAATTGTATTTTTGGATTGACAATCAACTTTTTTGTTAAAAATTCATATTTTCGGTTTAAAAACAATTTGATTAAAAAACAACTTTTTTGTTGAAAATTTGTATTTTTTCGTTAAAATTAAATTTTGTTTTTAAATTCATATTTTTGGGCTGAAAAGTAAACTATTTTGTGTACAATTTTGTCTTTTGACTTGAAAATTCAACAATTAGGTCGAAAATCGACTTTTTTTTAGTGATGATGCAACTATTTAATTGAAAATTCGTATTTTTTGGATGAATGTTTTTAATTAAAAATTGAAATAGTTTGTTGAAATATCAACTATTACATTTTTGTAAAGAATCAATCTTCTTGGTTCAAAATTCATATTTATTGTTGAAAATTCAACTATTAGATTTTTGGCAAAGAACTAATCTTCTTGGTTCAAAATACAATATTTTTGCTTGGTATATCAGGAATTCAAAACATTTCGAATTGAATATAAGTACCTACATTACTTGTGATTAAAGGAATTAATTTCCCGTATTATATCAAAATATAATAATATAAAAATAATATAAAATATTTAAATTTGCTATAATAAATCAGAGTCTCTTTCAAAGCTTGTTGTTCTCTAATTTCTTGAATTTCTGTTTATGATTATTTCAAAATGAATCCAAATATTGTATAAAGGAATAAATGGGGAAAATTGGGATCAAAATTCTTAATTTTAAGTGTTTTAGAGGATTTTTCAAATTTAAGGAGGGCAAAAGAAGATCAGGTATAATAAGGGACGGACTGTGATCCCTTTCATATAAAAAATAAATCAAAATTTTTAATTTTTTGTATTTCTAAAAGAAGTTATAAGTTTATAATAGAATACAACATTTAAATTGATAGAAATATAAAAATTAAATTATTGATTTTCAGAATATTTAAAATGAATTAATTTGTCGCTTCCTACTAAAGATAATTCATAAATTGATTGGTATCACTGCTGATTTGAAAATGTGATGTAAATGATCTTGCTAATATTTTTGTTTTCCTTTTTTTCAGCTGGGCAGTATCTACTGTAATGACTCGACTGAATACAATCCCAAGTGAAGATGAGACACAAATGATTCATGCCTTAATTCCATTATGGGATTTGTGCAATCATCAGGAAGGAAAGGTAATTTTTTATAATTAATTGTAAATTCAAATTCCCTAATATTTTGAAGGTTTAATTTACCCAATTAGTCATATTTATGATTTTCTATTTGCTTACAGATTACCACTGATTTTAATAAAAGTACTGACTGTTGTGAATGTTACTCAATGAGAGATTTTAAAGTAGGGGAACAAATCTTTATTTACTACGGTCCAAGAACGAATTCTGATTTCTTCGTTCATTCAGGCTTCGTTTATCCGGACAATAAGCTAGTACGTAAACTAATTTTTTTTATTGTAAGCAATTTTTATCAGAGTGTGTAGCATCCTGAAAATCCTAGGTAACCTCCAAAAGTCCTTGAATTTTCATGACCTGGAAAAACCTTGAAAAGTCTTTACATTTTGATCATCTTTCTGGAATTTTTATTTCCTTAAAGAAAAAATAGGTTTTTAAACTTGTTCTCTGCTGCACGACAAAAGACTGCTGAACCCTTTTTTGGTAGGTTCATGTCACGGAGTATATAATAATTAAAAACTCCGTCATTTATCATTTGATTTCTAATTTTTTCTTTTGTTTAAAAGTAGAAAACCCCACTTTTTTAACAATAGATTTGTTAATCTTACCATGTTAGAAAATCATGAAGCTAAAATCAAAAATATTTCAAAGTTTTTTTTATTTCTGATTTTTTTCAAATCTTAGCCACAATTTAATGACATTTTTTTAAATCATAATAATTTTTTTCTGTTAAGTTATTCGAAGTATAATTAGCTTTTATTGATTAGAATTGTTTAAAATTGTATTGAGTTATTCAGCACTATTTGCACAGGGTTCTGTTGAGTTTTGTTTTGTTTAAGATTAATCTTTTTAAATGAAAATTGGTTTTTGGTGTCTGTTAGAAAAGTAATTTTTTAAATTAAAATTTAACTATTCAAGTTGAAGATTAATGTTTTTTGTTCAAAATTCATCTCGTTCGTTGATAGGTTAACTACTTTGTTAAAAAATCACTTTTTTTATTGCTAAAAAATTTAATTTTGTAACTGAAAACGCGACTGCTCAATTTTTGGTTAAAACTTTTTTTTAAATGTTCATCTCTGGTTGAAAATTTGACTATTTTATTGAATTTTTTGTATTAAAAGCTCATTTTTTATAAATTCAACTATTTATTTAAAAAATTGATAATTTTTGTTTCAAAAATGATCTTTTTTGGTAGAAAATTAATATTCTTGATTGAAAATTCGTCGTTTTGTTTCAGACTTACTTTTAGTAGATTAAAAATTTAACTATTTGGTTGTAAAATCAACTATTTTGCTCATAATTTAATTATTTTGTTGAGTTTAATTGTTTGAATTAAATATTAAATATTATATTTTTCTTTAAGAATTCACCTTTTTAGAAAATTAAACTTTTCTTGTTGAAAATTCGACTATTTTGGGTTCAAGTTTAATATTTCTTAATTCAGAATTCGACTTTTTGGTTGAAAATTCATATTTCTATGTATAACATTAAAATATTTAGATAAAAACAGAAAATTATTTTTTGTTAAAAATTCATCCCTTTGGTTAAAATTTAACTGTTTTTCAAACATTTTTTTAGTGAACATTTATTTTTTTTTATTTAAAAATACAATAATTTATTTGAAAATTCATGTGAAAATGTATGTATTGTGTAAAAAATGATATTTTAAAATATTATTTTAATTTTTGTGTTAGAATGTTCGTCGTTTTGTTTTAGAATTCATTTTTTTTTATTTGGAAATTCAACTATTCGGTCGAAAAATCAATTATTTTGTTGAAAATTTAACTCCTTGGTTGGTTTTTAATTATTGTATTGAGATTTATTTGTCTTGTATGAATTATAAATTATTTTATTTTGAGCCACAAATTCGTCTTTTTGTTGAAAATTCAACTTTCTTTCGTTGAAGTTTAATTTTTTTGTTGCAAAATTCGTTTATTGGATTAAAAGTTTATCTTTTCAGGCAGGAAATCCCAGTATTTGATTAAAAACTAAACTCTTTTTTTGAAAATTAAAGTATTTGATTGAAAAGTCATGTTTTTGGCCGAAACCTACTGTTTTGTTGAGCATTCCTTTATTTGGACAGAAAATTCGTCTTTATGGATTGAGTATTCATTATTTTTAGTTAAAATTGAACAGTCTGTTAAAAAAATGCAATTATTTGGTTAAAACTACAACTTTTTGGCTAAATTTTAATCTTTTTTGTGTAAAAATTCGAACATTTGGTTGGAGATTCACCTTTACAGGTTGGAACTGAAACAATTTTTTTTTAAATTCAACTATTTTCATGAAAATTTAATTATTAAAAAAAAATTAAAGTATTTTGTTAAAATTATCTTTTTTTCGTCAAGAATATAAGTGTTTTGATTAAAATTCGTCCTTTTGAACTGAAAATGCATCTTCTATTGTAGAAATGTCCTTTTTTATAGAAATAAATAAATTAAAAATTTGAAATTGTTTTATTTCGTTTATGAAATATTCTATGTTAAAAATGTTACAAAATTTTCGTCTCTTTGGTGAAGTTGAAAAAAAATCGTCAGTAAATGAAAATATCTCAAATATTTTTTTTCAGATTGTATCTTCGTGATTTTTTACAGTGATAAAATAATCAATTACAAAAAAGGGTTTTTGTCTATAAAATCCAATTTTGGCGGTGCCTGAGAAAATTCCCATATGAACTTTCTTATTTTCACTAGATCTACAATTTCTGCTATTTTTCGTGGAAAGTGTTTTTTAAATTGAAAAAAATGTACCTGGACATTTTCTTTTAGCTTGAAAAACCTGGAAAAGTCCTGGATGTTTTGTGTGAAGAAACGCTAGACACCCTGATTAGATGAATAGGATATATAATAATTCAATTCTTTTTTAGGATGGTTTCAAACTCCGTCTTGGCATCAGTAAAGCTGATTCACTTCAGAAGGAAAGATTACAACTTTTGGAAAAGTTGGATTTGCCTTCTGTCGGGGAATTCCTTTTGAAACCAGGCCCTGAACCGATTTCGGATACATTGCTAGCTTTTCTTCGAGTTTTCAGTATGAGGAAATCTGAGCTCGATCATTGGCTAGAATCCGATAAAGTTTTCGATTTAAAACATATAGACTGCGCCCTTGAGACTGTCGTCGAGGAAAATGTTAGGAAATTTTTGTTAGCTCGATTGAAACTTCTAATTGCGAATTATCCCACTTCTCAAGAGGTAAGATAGACATTTTTACAGCTTTTCTAATTTATGGTCCAGTTTTAAACTCCCATGTTTTTAAATTTATTTATTTTCTGCACGAATTCACTTTTGATTATTAATTCCGTAAATTCAGAAGATTCTTATTTATCAATAGATAAATATTTGCGTTTATTTATCAGGTTTTATTTTTGAGATTGTTTCACTAGACGACATTAAAATCTGGTACAATTTTGAATTCAGTATCTGTTTTGACTCTTAAAAATGACTCTTAAAATAGATAGAAATTGTTCAAATTTAAGGTGGTATCGTGCTGAAAAGCAGATATGTAAAAAATAGTTTTTCAATGATTTAAAGAATTAAAATAATATTACTAATAATGTATTTTCAAATTAAAAATATTAGTTTAAATGAAAAATTGTTTGAACGTACCAAAAACATTTATTCTAAGTACTTTTTTTTGCCATTGAATTTTTTCTTTCTATCGCTTCTTATCAATATTTTAAAACTGGTTAAATTAAAAAAAAATGATGGTCTTTTCAGGGAAAATATTCTCTATAACTCTATCCACACCGATTTTAAAAGTAAATTTTCTAAGGCCGAAATCGTTCAGGTAATTAAAAAAATTGTAACAAATAACTATACTTGAAGATTACTGATTTATTTTCAAAATTGGAAACCGTATATGTGTAGGGATCTTTTCTCCGAAAAAAGAAGACATGCTTTATTAAAATTAAACTATTTTTAGAACATTGGTAAAAAGTGCCAGTATGAAAAAATCCAATTACAACAAATATTGCTAAAATAATTATTTTTCTTAAGTTTTACATTTTTTCATACACCATAATGTTCTTTTTTTTATAATACATTACTACAATACGCAATAGCATTTCAATTCTTAAAAACATAGAAAATTTTATTTTCCATAGTCTTAATTTTTAACACAACTACTTTAAAAGTAATTCAAACTCAAAGCTTTTAAATTTATCGAAATAAAATTGATAAATTTGAACTTTTAAAACCAATGATGATTGAAAAGTTTTTCAATAAATATATAAAAATTGCAGTTTAAAATTTTTGAATTTAAGTAAGGAATATTTTCAAGACTTTGTATCCTGTTTTGTTTGATTATAATCGCAAATAAAATATGACTTTCTGTACATTTTCCATCTATTTTATTGAAAAATAGTTTATAGGGGAGATTCTTATGTTTTTAATTCAATTTTAAAATTTCTAAATTTAAGAATGTGAAAAATTAAAGATCATATAATTTTTATTCAAAATTACAAACCATAAAATGTTGTACATTTTGATACAAACTGTCAATTTGCAATGTTTCAATCATAAATAAAACAGGTTTTTGAATGAACAAATAATAAAAATCGGAAAGCTTTTTTATTTAAAATATTAAAAGTATTAAAAGTTATAAGATAATACTGAATGTTTGAAAAACAATTATAATGGAAATTTAAAACGTATATTTCAAAGATTTTCATTAGGGAGCGTCCATTAATTACATTAGTTTTTTTTATTGGGGGAGGAGATGCAAAGCATTTTTTACTTAAGTTTCCTCTAATTATTTTTTTCTTGTTTTTTTTTTAATTAATAAATAATTTTTGTATCATCCTCTAAAAAATGGTAAACTCCTTTTTTCAATTTCTGTTTCAATTAGCTTGATTTGATATTCTCGATTTGTTTTTGCATTACTGTGCGTATATTTTTTGTAAGATACGATGTTAGTTTAAATTAAATTATAAACATAGAAATATTAAGCATATCGTTCGTTACAAGATTCTATCAAATTAAACTTATAATGTTGACTGTTTTTTTTAGAATTCGATATTGAAACTGAAAAATGCATTTTCATAAAATGAAATTCATTATTGTGCGTATGTTAAAAAACTGGTTGCGGATGGGGAAAAATGATAAAAACCATTATATTATAAACGTCTTTAAATTCTTTAAGATTCCGTAAAAAATGTTGAAACCTTGAAATTGCTTTTAATCTTAAAAATTCCATACAACATTTAAAATCCATGAATATACCCTAATATTTATTTAAAAAACTGTTAGGATCCTTGAAATTTCTTGGAATATTCCGAAATATTACGATGTCCCTTTAAATATTTGAAATCCTTTTAAAATCAATTGAAATCTTCTCAATTCGTGTAATTTTTTTTCGAATTTCTTGAAATTTCTGTGAATATTTTAAAACCCATTTATAATAATCGGAAATTCTTTAAAATTCCGTTCACTCTTTTGCAGTCATACGAAATTTGACAAAATACGTTGATATATTCCGGAATATTTTCAAATCTTATGAAATCATGGACACTCCTTTATATTTCTTAAAATTCGTTAAAAACCTTCAAAATTTTTTCAAATATTTTGAAATCCCTTCGGATCATAGAAATATTATTAAAATTCCCGAACACCTTCAAAGTCGTAAACATATTTTAGTATATCTTGAAATCTGTTTAAACTCCTTATAGTTCCTTAATATCTTCTAAAACTGGTTGAAAAAATTGAGATTCTGTCTGAAATTGTAATAGGCTTCGGACTCACAACAATATTGACACTATTTTGCTACTATTTAAAAAAAAATGACACCATAATTAAATTTTGAACCAAGAAGACTAATTTTCTACCAGAAAATACTAATTCTATAGTAAGTACATACACTTTCAACCAAATCGTTTGAATAGTGAATGTGATACTAGTAGAAATTTTATTTAAATAATTTATTGTTGTATTTTCTCGTTTCTCGACATTTTGAACTAAATAGTTGAATTTTTAAATTAATAAGATTAATTTTTAACCAAAAATGGAGTTGCTATATGTTTTTTAAGAGGATTCATTTCTAATATAAAAACGAATTTTCTACGAAACATTTTATTTTTTACAAAATAGTTGTATTTGATAAGAAAACGTTAAATTTACAAGCGACAAAGACGAATTTTCCACAAAAAAGTTGAATTTTTAACCCGGAAATATGAGTTTTTAACAAAAAAAGTTCTACCATGTGGTTGAATTTTCAACAAAATTGGTTCAATTTCAGTATAAAATTAATTTTTAGCCAAAAATAAAGCACTCTTTTTTGTTTAAAATTTTGGATCTCCAACCAAAATTTTAAGAAAGTAGTTTAAGTTTCAATCAAGAAGATTGATTTTTCTCCTAAAATGATGAATTTTTAATGAAAAATGTAATAGTTGATGTTACAAAAAAAATGTAATTCATAATAAAAAGCAGTTGGATTTAACCAACAAAAACGAATTTTCAACAAAGTACTTAAACATTCAACTAGAAGAAATTAATTTTCAAGTAAAGAGTTTAGTTAAAAAACATCATTTATAAATGAAAAATTTATTTTCAACCAATACAGGTTAATTTTTGACTAGGAATTTGCATTGTTAACCAAAAAGGTACAATTTTTACGGAAAGAGTTGAATTTTCAAACCAAAAAGGTAAATGTACAACATAATAGTTGAATTATCAACCAAAAAAAAATTGTTGGTCAAGAAATAACAAAATTAAATTAAATTGTTAACTTTTTAAGGCAAAAAGATTGATTTTAAACAAAACAGTCGAATTGTCGACAAAATAATTAAATTCTGAACTAAATAAGAACATTTGTAATAAAAAAGGATGAATTCTTAAACAAAGATTTAATAGTAGACTTTTCAACGGAAAAGAATGAACAGTGAAGTCTGCGATAAATAAATAGCAATTTTGATAATTTAGAGATATTTTTTGTATTATGTTTATAGAGTCGTGTCTAGAAATAAATAAAATAATATGTTGATGCAACAATTAATGATTTTTTAATATTTTGTTTAGTCATGCAAATATTGAAGTTACTTAATGTAAGTAATCATTGAAATTCGCCAATTTTAAACTTTTTATCAATACCACAGAGAATACAAAATTATACTAATAATTATTCGAACTTAAATTGAATTCTGAGAATTGAGAACAAGAAAATAAGTATTATCAATTTGTTTTTAAATTTATATACATGTAATCATTATAAGGCTTCGAGAAAATTTTAAAATATTTTTAAGTATTTCAGATGTGTCAGAAAAGAATCTAGAAGATTTTTAAGAATTTTTTTATTTTATAGGATTTTACAAAATATTGCGAAAAATTCTAGGCTGTTTAAAACATGTTGATGGCATTTAGAAGTTTGGAAGAAATCAAGAAATATTTGATCAATTTTCAGAAATGTTTCCAAGTTTTTCAATATTTCTAATCTATTAAAAACGTCCTAAATTCCTCAAAATATATTTAACTGACTCGGATTTTCCTTAAAATTTTGAAAAATCATTCAAAATGTCGAAAATTGATTTATAATCTTTAAAATTTTCCTAGGAATTTGAAGAAAAGTTGTTTATTCGCTTTGAAACCTTTCGAAATTTCTCAATTTTTGTAAATTTTTCTTGAATTTAGTCGATTTTTAGAAATTTTATGACATCGTATTACGTGTTTAAAAACTTTTTTTTAATTTTTCCTTAAAGTTCATTTTTCAAAATAAAAAATAATTTAAAATTTTCAACCGATTCTGAAGAAAAATCTTTTTTATCTTGTCATGCCTTCAAAGCCTTTTAATCTTTAAAAATTATTCAAATTTGCCCTGATTTATGTTTAAATTCTGCAAAATAAAAAAATTGCGTAAAAATCTTTCAATCTTCCTAAAAAGTTTTCTTAATCTTTATGACCAATCACTCAAAATTAATTTTTCAAATTGAACGTTATTTTAATTTTTCTCAGGAACATACCAATTCTTCATTTTCGTGAAACCTTACAAAATTGTTTAAAATACTTTGCAAGTTTTTAATATTTTCGAATCGTTTCAAAACTTCTTAATTTCTCTTAAGCTTACTAAACTTTTTCTTAAAATTATCTAATTTTTTTAATACTATTTTTAAAAATATGGGGAAATAATTTTTAAAAATTTGTAATTTTTTCATTTTTGTCTTAGAATTCATTACAAAACAATCACTTACAATTTGCCCATGAATCTTAAGAATATTTTTTTCATTCTCTTGACACCCTTAAATACTTAGTTTAATTAGAAAATCTTTAAATTCTGAAAAATTAAAAAAAAATGGTTTCAAAGTCTTTTATATTCTTTTTCCACATATTTTGAAAACTTCAAAACTTAAAATTATTCTTTTAAAATAAAACCTAAACCATTTCAAATTTCCCCAGAAATCTTGAAAAAATTTAATCTCTTTAAATCTTTCATAATTATTAAAAAGCTTCTAATTTCTTTTCGAATTCTTAAAAAAAGTTTTTGCCCTTGTTTTCGTTTTTCCTATCTCTTTGAAAATGTAAGTAAGTTTAAAAATAAATGTTATGAAGTAAAATTATTTATTTAGATATTTTTATATACAAATTTGATGGTGCAGAAAATCCCCTCTCCCCCTTTTAATTTTGTTTAATATGTGAACGCTCCCTAAGTTTAATACTTGAAAAATGTTCATATTACTTTTTGAAAATGACACTTTTTACACTATTTATGATAAAACAGGGGGGGGGGGGGTAAATTTTTTAAAATGATACTTGTGTAATAATGAACGTTCCCTCACCTTTTTAATGAGAAAAATTAATAGTTCCCGATCTATTTTCAATTAAATGTGAAGAATTATTTCTATATGTCTAAAAATTTTTTAGCCACTGTTTTTTTTCTTTATAAACTATTTATTAAACTCAAAGGAATCCAAACCCGGCCTTGATAATTTATGTAAAGGTTATCTATTAAATGTTCCCTTTTTTTGTATTGCAGGAAGACATAGAGATTCTGAAATCCACTCTACCTCAATTGAAGAAACTAGCAATTCAATTGAGGCTAACAGAAAAGAAGATTCTTCAAAACGCTCTTGATTACGTTGAGCAGTGGATAAAAGCATAAAAATGCAATTAGCAACAAACAAAATGTAATCAAATTTTACTATTCTCTGAAGTTTACGTGCCCAAAGAGTTTCAGTATCAAATCGCAGAGTCTCCAGACAACCTTATTGAATAAACTGCAACTTACTCGATTTATACTCTTTTTTTCTCTTAATCTTTGAGGATTAGAATGACAGTGAGAACTGCATTCTAATATAAAAAATAATTTAAATTTTCTGTAAGTTGTCAGAATTCATAAAGTGGTTAGTCGTTAAAAAAAACATGTGTTCGATTCCTATATGAATCAAAATCGTACAAATAACTATCTAGTTATTAAAATTCTTCCTTATGCAAAATATACTATTCAAATGAAAACAGCATATTTTCTTTATAATTAATAGTTTTCTTTCATAAGGTAGAATTAAGAATTATTCTACAAATGCTTCTCAATCTTGTCGTCGGACAAAGATTCCCTTTAATTATAAGAAAAGGCATTTAATGCCAGTGTAGATGTTTTCTATTCAATCTTAATTGAAAAATAGATATATTTTTTATTTGCTTAATGTTCTTTGATTTTCTTTGTGTGAATAGTTTTACTAAAAGTTTTTACAAAGTCATTATAATGTACCAAAAAAACATCTGCGGCACATTTGCGTTAGATAGGATAAAATTCAATAATTAAGGATTGTGCTTTTGGTTTTTTACGTTGTGTGTCGAGTTCTTACATTTGCAAAAACAGCGTTTTAAAAATTTTTTATAAAAAATATCAGAAACCGAATATTTTTCTGGCTTGGAATTTTGTCATGCGTGTCGTACGTACATTTATTATTTATGCTATTTATAACGAATCTTGGTTTTCGATGATTATTGAATGAAATTATATTTATACCACTTGTGGAAACTTTTTAAATTTGCGACGTTGTAAAATCTTGCTATTATAGTTTAATTAAATGAAAAAAACGAAAAATGGATTTTCTGAGTTTCAATGTAAATAGTTGCCCCTGAAAAATTACCTGAATTTTTTTTTAGTTACATCCCAGTTAGCAGCTCATTTCTAATTTTATAATTGATACGAACTAATTTTTTTAATAATGAAAATAATATGAATATAAACTTTATTTTATATGACAAGAAATGTTTAGATATCAATAGTTATTGTTAAAAGGTCTTATACATTTGCATTCAAGAATCGTCTTGTAACGTTTTTAACGTAGAATCTTTTATAAACGGGATAAAAAAGTTTCAAATTAATTTTTTTCTGCAATAAAAGATGAATTTTCATCCCAAAGGGCTCAAACAAAGCAGTTGAATTTTCGAACTAAAAATATGAATTTTTAATGTACCAAACAAAAAAATTATACTTCGACCAAATAACTACTTTTTTTAATGCAATTACATTTGCCACAAAATATAATTTTTCTATCCAAATATACGATTGTTTAACAATACAAAGTAATTAAATTTCCAATAAAATAGTTGAATTTTAAACTAAGTATTGGAACTTTCAACCTACAAAGATGAATTCTCTATCAAAGAAGACGAATTTGCAAACAAATAGTTGAATTTTCCACTAAAAAAGCTAGATTTCCAACAAAAATGGAAAAATTAAATTTTAAGTACAAAAAATTAATTAAAAAAAAATAACAATTTTTAACAAAATAGTACAACTTTCAAAAAAATAAGACAAAGTTTCAACCAAAAATAGCTGCATATTCAAGCGAATAAATGAATTTTTAAGATTTTCCAACAAAAAAGATCATTCTTTTTTAACGAAATACCTTAATTTATAAATTAAAAGTGAAAGATTCATAAATTAAAAGTGAAAAAAAATTGATTTAAAAAAATGAATTTTCTACGAAAAACAAACTATTTATTTTTTAAACCTAAAAAGAACCCCAAAAAATGCTAAAATTCTATTTTCACGAATAGTTTAAAACTGTCCTGCAAATTAAAAGCATTGAAAGTGGAACTTTTTTTATTTGAAAGTTTAAACTAAAATTAGGGATTAACATTTTTGTATTCAGAATTGTTAAATTCGGATGCTCAATAGTGTACACGTATGAGATAGAAGCTTTTAAAATGTTCAATGAAACACTTTAAAATTAAATGCCGTTAAACTGTAATATTTTAAACTTAAATATATCTATTGAACATTTTTAACGCTCTAAAAATCACAAATGTTAAAAATTATATTATTTCAAGTAATTTTAAACCTGAACCATTACAAATTGAAAGATTTTTTTAAAATCAACCCTTTTAAAATAGAAGTTAATTTATTTGAATTTTAAGTCACTTAAAATTAAGAATTGTTTAATCAGGGTGGCAAAAATTTTTCACGGTCAATGAAATTTAAAAAATCGAACTCTATTCTAAACATTTTTTCATTTAAAGTAATAAACAATAAACAACAAATTTAATTTATATGTATGAAATGGAAGGTACTAACACTTTTCAATTGAATTTTTTTTAATGAAATGCAGATCAACTGCAAAATTTAGGATTTTTATAAATTAAACAGTTCAAAGATTCAGATTAAATTCCAAAAATATAAATCCACGTTAACATTTTCAATACTCTAAATTAAAGAATCGAGCAATGAACTTTAAAAATTTTCAAAATTATCTTTTTTAAAGTAATTTTAAGCGAGACAAATTGAAAAATAATTTTTTAAAAATATTTTTCCAAATTTAAAATCATTGTTGACATTTTTTCGAAACATTTAAATACATCTGTAAATTAGTTAAATTTTTCCTATAACTTTGAGAAAATCCTGCAAATTAAGACAAATTCTTAAGATTTGAATTTATAAATAACAATAGGAACACTTATTAATTGCAGAAAAAAATTAGAGTAATTTTAAGAGATATTTAAAAGTTTTAAAAATATGAAAATCAAATTAGAACTTGAAATGATTTCAAATTATTTATGCGAAGTTTGTGACCTGAAAAAATTAGGCTATTCGTACCGAAATTTTGGTGCAAACACACAGCCGAATATAAAACAAAATGCAGATTTCAGCCAAAAAATTTATAAACTTTTTAAGAATTGTGAAAGGCTTAAAAAGAATAAAAGCATTTTCTTAAGATAATTTGCAGGATTTTCCAAATTTTTAGGATAAATTTGGTTAATTTTAAAATGTATTTAGAAGTTCTAAACAAAAATGTTAACACACTTCTTTTCAATAACTTGAAGACATTTCAAGTTCTTAATTTATTTTGAATCTTTTCAAAACTACGAAATCTCTTGAAATTACTCAAATTTTGTTTACATTTATACTTTAAAAATTAACAATTTCACTTACAAAATTGAACATTTTTTAAACAGAACAATTCAAATTGTAAAGGTAAAAGTTCTTCGAAATTCCACAGATTCAAAGCTTTCTATTCAAAACAATTCAGTTTCAAAGTGTTTACTTTTACATATATTTTTATTCAATTTACTCGTCTTAAATGAACAGTGAAATTTTTGATGCTAAGGAAACTGATAAAAATAATATATTAATTTATTTATTCGATTTAATATAAAAAATAATATAAATACCTAAAACTTTGAATTAAAAATATTTTATCGATGAATCATTAAAATTGTTATGTAAAAATAAAATTATCGGAATAAATGATATTATATTAAACTCAATTCATATTAAGATTATCGAATTGAAACAGTTACTATCTAGAAATTCTCAAATTTTCAACGGATTTAGAATCGTTTTGTCAAATCAAATATTGTTCAGTTTTTTATACTTTAATTATTTACAAAACTGTTAAAATCAAACTTGTGCAATTTTTCTTCTTAAATTTAATAAAATTCCCGGTTTCCCGGTCCAGCGGACACTCTGTTAATTGTTCCTTAGACATAAAAATTCAACACTTATACAACATTTTTTAATTTAAATGTTAACGTATAAAGTCTAAATTTAGTACTTTGGAATATTTAAGATGCAAGGCTTTTTAATACAAAACAATTCAGTTTGGAATTGTTTATTTTTAAATATGTAATTTCTAATTTCAATTTTTTTTTAAATTAAACAATTCCAAACTGGATGGGTTAAAAATGGAATATTTTAGACAAACAATATTTTAATGGGATTTAAAATTGAATGAAAGCGTTTAATTATGAATTTCTTAGTTTGAAGTTATTTTCAAATTGAAACTAGCTTCTGAAATTTCAATCAAACGTTTACATTTTTATAACCACCAAGTCTTTCCTAAATGGAACAATTGTTTACATTTTTAACTTTAAAATCTGTAAATTTTTTTATTTTTAACAGATTCCAAATCATAATAAAATCAATTTCCAACTAAAATGAGGAATCTTTAATAATAATAAAAATGAATTTTCATCCAAGAAAATTAATTTTTTATAAAAAAAGACGAATTTTTAATAAAAGAAATAAATTTTCAACTGAAAAAGATCAAATTTCCACCAAAAATGGAAGAGTTATATTTTCAGTTAAGAAAAATAATTTCTGACAAAAAGCAACAAATTTTCGAAAAAAAGGTAAATTTTCTACAAAATAGTTAAACTTTCAACCAAAAAGGGAAGTTATGTTTTCAGTTAAAAACATTAAATTCAAACAAACAAACAAATTTTCCACAAAATAGTTTAATTTTCAACGAAATGAACCTTTAGCTAAAAAATACATTTTTTACAAAGTGGTTCAACTTTAACCAAGTAGTTAAATTTTTAATTAGGCATAGTCAATTTTCAATTAAAAAATGGAATAGTTACAGCAACATTTTCAGACGAAAATATTAATGTTCTCCAATTGAAAATGAATTTTGAAGAAGAACTTTCTACCAACAAGATAAATTTTCAATTAAAATGATGAATCCTCAAACGCAAGTTTAATTTTCAGTTCATTGAATTTTATACCAAAAAATGCGTATTCTCAAAAAATAATGTAACTGTAGATATTTTAACAAAAAAATATTTTAATTTGAAATTAAAAACAGACGAATTCGAGCAAATGATAATATTTGCATCTAAAAATATAGTCGCCAGTAGGCAGCAACTGAAAAAAAAGAAATAGAAATACAAGGCAAATAAATTACTACCAAGAATTAATATTCACACTTATTATTAAAAGATCAGAATTTCAATCCTGTAACATTTTTAACATAGAAACTTTTTTAAACGAAACAAAACAATTTCAAATTTCTTATCCCTGACTTTTGCAAGATTTTTTTCTTCAAAATCCATAACTTTTCTTGATCCATAAAATGCCCTGATTTCGAAGCTTTCCCTGACTTAGGGCCACCTTTTCTTTGATTTTGATTAATAATCCTAAAAGAAATTGTTCGTAAACAGTTTCAAAATTAGACCTGGAAAACCTGGAATTCATGGCATTTTTAAAACGGACTTCTGTAGCAACCGTGAATTACAAAAAGAAACTTGATCTCAATTTCTTTACATCTTTATTAAAAAAAACAACGAGAAATTACAGAATCTTTCCTGTAGGACGTATCATCGCGACTTAGCTGTACGATATCTGTAAAATGCAGCACTGAGAATTGTTTTATGGAATAGTTCAGAATGAAGATAAAATCCTATTTATCAATTACTGTAACGACTTAACGATAGCATTGATTTTCTCCACACACTCCTCCTTCTTCTTCGTAATAACCGACTCTGCATCGACAAACTGCTGCCTTCCAATCTTTCCAGGCACCAATTTATCAATATAGAGAGACTGTTGCTGATTGTAAAGTTCCTTGAGGGTCCTATCAAGCTTCTGCAATTCTTGGACACGATCATAAACATCTCCAGATTCTGCCTTCAATTTGTGCGCCAAATCGGAAATTGTGTTCGTAGCGTTTTTGTATTCCTGATTGATGGTCTTCACCGCCGTTAAATACGTGCTTGTCGTTTTGTTAGTTTTCACATAAGCCAGCTGTTCGTCCAGCTCATTGTAGCTATTCACTCTCTGATCCTGAGCAGCCAAGATTTTCTCACAATGTCCGCCGATTCGTAATTTGCCTTCCGAGACTTCGTCTTTGTCGATGGAGAAATCCATGCGGACGTAGATGATCACCATGAGGAAAAGAAGATAAAGTGCAACCGAAACGAGGAGAGGTTCCTGCAACATCAGCAATCTGGGGAATGTGTACTTCAATCTGAAGTTCTGAATGTGGTTCTCGACAAGATTCTTCTTCATGATGGAGATAACTGGACGACCAGTAGTGTCCAGGTAAGTGTAGTGGAGGGAATTTGGTAAGCGAACTACAGGATAGGGCACATTCAATTCGATGTTCTTGGTGCCCTCGGGGAGGATGATTTTCACGACCAGTTCGTCCACAACCATGTCGTCGAAGACGTGATCCAAGAGCCTCATCTCCAGAGAGTATTTGTCTCCAGAATGGAACAAGTACTCGTAGCTAGGCACGTTGTAACCGACTATGTAGCGAGTCTTCCAGCCGCCGAAAAGAGGGAAACGTGGTCGGAGGTTCAGTTCCACGGAGTCTTTTCGCAGTCTAGTGTGAGATGTAGAGATGTTTCCAATTTCATCTCTGTAGTAGATGTCGGAGGCGGCAGCTGGGAGAACAGTGTCGAAGCTCTGGATGCTGGCTTGGCCGGATTTAGACTCTCGGGCATACTCGTATCTGTGAATTTAAAGTTTAAGTAATTTTCAGAGAAAATTTTCCATTTTAGAGTCTCTACCTGACCGGGAAACTGGGATTTTGATATTTTATTACACTTAGTTTGTTCAATCATGAAACGAACAATGAAAACGACGATACTATGAACAAGGGTGGCCGTTTTAATCAAAGAAAAAAATACTCGCTTTTTTCCCGGTTCGCAAACATTTTTCACGGTCAATGAAATTAAAAAATTCCCACTCTAAAGCTACAAAATGTTACATTTGAAACAATAAAAACAGAGCTGCGAATGAAAGCATTCAAACTGGAACACTTGAATTTTAAACTTTTTACATTCTCATTTATGAGCGTGTAATGTAATCGTCCAAATTTTCTATCTCTGGTTTTTAACGGATCTTTACGTTTCGGCACTCACAGAGTCAAAAAATCAAACAATTTTGTTGGTGTCTGTCTGTCTGTAATATAGACAGACAGATTAACTTTTAAAGAATTTTTCCAATCAAGTGAGCCTTTGAGGTAAAAAATAATAAAAAAATTTAGAGCATTTTCAAAATTTGATTTTTTTCTTAGAAATGTTTGTCAAAGTTTCTTATAAATAGATAGAAGAATTAGAAATTATCAAAGTAAAATTTTAAATTTTGATGAAAATTAGAAAAGTTATATACTCTTGAAAATGTTAAAAAAAGATGAAAAAATATTTTTCTGATAAATTAGGAAATTTCATTTAATTTCTTCACCAGATATCGAATATATTTAGAAACTATCTCAGTTAAGTTTTTCGATTCGACAAGAATTCAAAAAGTTAAATGTTTTTCAAATTTTCACCAACATTTTTTTAGGAGTTTTAGAAATTTTTGCCAAATTTTCCGGTACACGGCAAAATTTCGAAACTATACTCATGACATTTCTTAATTAGACAAAGATCCAAAAGCTGGATCATTTTCAAAAAGATGCCATTTTTGTTTTTAACAGATCCGTTAGTTTAAAACATTGTTTTTAGTAGATTTGAACAAGATTATAAATCTTAAACTTTTATAAATTGTAGAGTTCAAAAATTCAGATTTAGTTCCAAAAATATTAATCCACGTTAAAATTTGCAATGCTCAAAATTCAAGAATTAATATATGAATTAAAAAATATTAAAAATGATATCATTTAAAGGAATTCTAAGCTATAGAAACCTTTATTTTTTATTTTATTTCAAAATCTTGAAGCATCCACATGTTGTTTTACATTTTTTCAATTTTTAAATTATTTTTGAAAAATTTTCAGAACTTTTAAACATCTTTTAAAATTATTCGAATTTTTCCTATTTTTTTTTAATTCTCCCAAATTAACCAAATTTCCGTAAAATCGTCCACATTTATTTTTAATAATTTTGTAAACCTTTCTAAATATGTTTACATTTTCACTTAAAATTAACTGTTCAAAATAAGAAATAACTTTTTATTTGCCCAGGACATGTTTTTTTTATTTTTCTTCAAACCTTTCAAAATTCTTAAAAAGCTTCTAAATGTTTTGTTAGAAATCTGCCAAAATCTAAATTCTGTTCTTAATTAGGGCGTGGGCTATTTGCACCGAATTTTTGGTACGAATAGCCGGATTTTTTCGGTAAACGTAGACAATTTCTTTTAAATTATTTGAAATAATTTCAAATTTTTAATTAATTTTGAATTTTTTCAAAACTTCTAAACATCTCTTGAAATTACTCGGATTTTTTTAAAGAATAATAGGTGTTCAATTGTCATTTATGCATCAAAATTTAACAATTTGAATTACAAATTAATTTTTTTTTTTATAGAACAATTACAGTTGTAACGTTCAAAGTTTAGTTTTTTTTTTGTTTAGTTTTGAATATTTAATTTATAATTATATGTTTTAAATGAATAGTCAGATATTTCTAAATATTAAGTAATGGTTATTTTTCTTCATTAAAAATTTCAAATTTAATGGTTTTAAAATGGAATCTGGAAATTCTAAAATTGTGAACTGATTTCGAATCGTCTTGTAAAATTAATTATTATTCACTTTTTAAATCTTTAAGTACAGTTCAATTGCAAAAATCATTAATTAATTTATATTCATAGATGATCAACTAAAAATATTATTCATCCAAAATCTTCGATTTCAAACGCTTCTAATTTTTAATTGTTTAAGTATTTAAAACTGCCTTTTAAAATTCTTTAAATTAAAATGTAACCTTAACAATTAAAATCTAAAATGACAAATTTGTAAAGCAGAAGATTTTCGAAATACGCATTCTAAACTGAATGATATTATAATTGGAAAAGATAATTTAACTACTTATTTAGAAAATGGTTGAATTTAAAGCTGGAAAGATTTTTTTCCCAACAAATTTGTGAAATTCCCAGTCTAAAAATAAATTCACTGTCATTTCCCGGCTTTTCCCGCATAAATAAAAAATTGGATTTTGGAAGAGATATCTGTAATTCCGAATTTTAAAAGGGAATATTTTCTCAGAGCAGAAATTTGTTCTCTCTAGAGGGTTGAAGGTTCTCCCAATTCAGTATAAAATGAGCCCAGGATGAAGCCAATTTGTCTTTTTTTTTTTTAAGTAGATATTGCAAAAATAGTGTATATTTCTATGTTTTCTTACATTTTCAACAACTTTCGTGATAATCGATATTTTCTCACGTTCTTGGGTTCATTTTAAAGATATTTTTCCACAGTATCACAACAAATTATCAGCATAGAACAACTTAAAGTCCTTGCTCTGTGATATGCACTTTTTCATATTTATGCTCACAACCCTCTTGCGATACCGTGAAAAAATAGCTTAAGTTCTCGCTCTGCGATGAAAATCTATTTATATTTACGCTGATAAGCTGTTGCGATACTGTGGAAAAATAGCTTTAAAATGAGCCCAAGAACATTTTAATTCATACTATTTTTGCAATATATACTTAAAAAATAGACATATTGGTTTGATACTAGGCTCATCTTGTACAGAATTTTGAGAGCATTAAATTTGACCCTTTAAAGAAATCAAATTTCTGCTCTGAGAAAATTGAAACTCTTGACCGATAGTTTATAATTCTCAGACCTGGACTTAAAAAGGAAGTACATATAATGAAGTATAATTCTGATTTAAACAGTGAATTTTCGAGAAAAATGAGAGAAGAATTACAAGTTGGACAGATTTTTTATTCTAAAAATTTAATCAAATTCCCGTTCACAAAATAATTTCCCTGTCATTTTCCGGTTTTTCCAGGTGTCAGAAGATTCCCGGTTTCCGGTCCAGCGGCCACCCTGCTGACTGTTAATAGTTAACAACCAAAAATTTAATCTTGCGACATTTTTATTATAGAACCTTTTATGAATAAAGTAAACAAATTTAATTTATACATTTTTATTTATGTTTCTCAGGGCTGCTACAGCCTACTTTAATTTAAAAAAGTGAAAAAGTAACTAATTTCTAATCTAAAAAGTGACTAATGCGCATCAATAATGTGACAAAAGTTCTTTTAAAATTAAAATAATTCAAATTAAGGGCATGTGACACAGCTAAATACCTATATTACCGAACACAGTTTTTCAGTTCACTGAATGTTTTTTTGAACCTCAGAACTTTTTTTGTAAATAAAATATCGAGCTGAAACTTTGGGAAATGTATTAAAGTACAATAAAGTACGTTTAGGTACTGCATTTTGGTAGGAACTTCACTGAAAATTATTTCATCTTTTTTCTGAACCTCAACATTTTTTGAACGTTCCAACTTTTTTTATACATAAAATATCGGTCTCAAACTTTGAGAAATGCAAGAGCCGAAAGAAAACTACGTTTAAGTTCAAAGCTTAACAGTAAAAAATGTAAAAAAATATATTTCAACAATCAATTCCAACGGCATCAGCCGGTAACGTTGTACACGAAAATACGAAACCTGGCGGCCACTAGACGAGGCTCTAGAGAGTTCGTATTTTCGTGTACAACGTTACCGGCTGATGCCGTTGAAATTACACCATTAATTATTACACCATTAAGCCATTTCCCTTTCGGGGTAGGCGTGACTCACTCGGCAGGGGAAAGGAGTAGTGTGTGGATGGGATAGAGATTTTTCAGATT